>NW_026542696.1:0-361172 GCF_028750875.1 Macrosteles quadrilineatus
TCGGCCTCGGGACTCGAGTCTAAGGTTTTACCTACGGCGATAGCATATTTCCTATAAGGGAAATTCGCTTAAATGAAGGAAACGTCAAAAAATACATGGTGATAAATAATTGAGAGGGTGGTTGAAATATTACTGCACACGTTACATAATACGACTTTTAAATACTGAAACACCTTAAAAATTATTATTGTTGAAATACGGTCAGTGGTTTGGAAGAAGATGGTATTATCGTAGAATCTTCTGAGTTCTTAATGGTGGTGAATTTCTTTCCACAAGTGAACCAGCTGTGAAATTAATGTTTGTTTTTATTTTGCTACTATTGTATTATTGGATGACAATGAAATCAAGACCAGAGATATGGTAGCAAACAATTAAACAATCCAAACATAATCATAGCAAACCGAGCAAACTACTTTCCCTCCATCTCTACTTAATTACCGGAACACTGGGACCACCTTCGTGTAGTCTTTGTTTACATGGCCACTGACTTCCGGTCAAAGACATCTAATTTGGAAGTTGTGTCACAGACGTATAAAGTCGTGGAAGAAAATTTCCGGGTGGGCATGGTTCAAGTTGTAAGACATTGTGTCTTTAAGGCGAAATCTAAAAAACCAAGTCGTGTTTTGAACGTAATTGATGCGATTATGTAAACATACCCGTCACAAACCAGCACACCAAGTCAATTTCCATTTGTCTTGTTGGATTTTGACTAAAATATCTCCTTCAAACCTGTCTAAATTAGCACGTGGCAGATAAAAACACCAATTCTTTTTATAACTCAGTCCCTTTCAGTCCATTAGGCTACCAGGTGGCGCAATAGTCATAACAATAAGAACACTACATAGAGCAACAACTGTCACCACTGCCCATAGAGTACGAAATGACAAAGGTATTTATAGCTGCATAGAGACGTAGGAAATCATTCACGGTTTGACATTGTTTTCAATCGAACAATAGATCCGTGAGATGGCGTTGATGCGATTGTGAAAACTTGATTGTAGCAAGGTTTGGCGGGTATGGTTTTGACAACTTTAGACAACTAATCTTTAGACAACTTTTAGATCAGTGCCTAATGTAGCGCTAGGTTTGAATCGTACTTTAATTTGGTTCAATTTGGAATTCTGAATATACAGAGAATGTGAGGGTTTAAAACAATAAAAAGGCAGATTTACAGTAAAATGAACCATTTGAAAAATATACCGTACACTTATATAGTGAATCTCTACCTAAGTTTGATTTTTTTAACTGATTGAGACAATACTTTTTAAATTTCTAACTCTCCATACTTCGTAAATTTTGTTTAATACATTTTTTAAGGTGGAATAGGGATTTATTCCTTTTACATGATGTATTCTAAATATAAAATAATTTCCTTCACCACTTCAGATACATGATGTGATGTTCCCCAGCCTAAGGTTATGCAAACAGAAAACAAAAAATATGCCTCCCTCTACGTTTTTAAGCAAATTCATCCCCACTGCTGTACTTTTTTATGAATTATTGAGTTCTCATTGATCATGAGTTCCTGATTTATTATTGGTCATTGGTCGAACTGCTTTAGTCTGTTGGCTGGTAATTTCCACCATAAAGTTCTTTTACCAACTTAAATTCAGTATGAAAATACATAATTATTAAACAGCATTAACGGTTCGGATTTCTCGATTCGGTTTAGTTAGGGGAATTGCTGAGGTGGTAAGAACCAAGTCCTAATAGATCAGTATTTTTAGAACTGTCCCAGAGGAATCATCATCTACAGAAAAGTCACGAAAGAATACAAGTTGGCCGCCTGAGTTTCCATTTAATTTCTTGTCTTCTTGGTGATGACAGAACAATTGATGACATAACTTTAAACATATGACGTCACCGGCCCGAAAGTTAAACAGTTTGTATTATTATTTTAATGGAACCGGCAATAAACGTTCCGAAACAGATAAGGTTATAAGTAGGCCTACAATATTCGAGCCAGTGACGTCATTTGTTTATTCCTAATTTTTATGCTCAAAACTGTTTCTGTTCTAATATCCGTGCAACCATTGAATACAATTTATAGTTAAAATAAAACGGCTAAAAGATTCACATAGATAAAATAAAACATCAATAATATTTAGAGATGAGATAATAACACATTTTGTAGGCTATAGAGTAATCATTAAGCAATAAACATTAAAAATACACGTTGTTAAGGTTTTTATAACAATTACCAAACTGTTTAATCGGAGTTTTATAGATTTTCATTATTTATACTTAATATGTTTTGTTTTTTTATAAAGGTTCTGACACATCGTAGCTTGTATTTGCTGAACATTTATTGATGATGATAAAAAAACTCAACTTTAGACAACTGTAATAATTTAACACGTCAAATGGTGTTGGCTGGATTTATATTTGGCCATTTATAATATAGAACTCGAAAAAAAACTCAAGTAACAGATACAATGCAAACCAATTTCACTTACCATGTTACTTGGTGAATATGCCTCAGCGGAGTGCCTCAAGGTAGTATCATAGGCCCGGTTTTATTCACCACAAACTAATTGGGCTTTCAATTACCACAAGAAATTTGTTTTGAGGTTTTCGAGGTCTGGTTTGATCCACAGCGGAACAATAAATTAGGTAACTGAGTTTTTGTCTGGCGGCCACGGTCGATGATTCTGTCAAGGACGGACAAAATATTTCACAAATCGTTGTTTTTGTGTATGTTCTGTCTTTTATTTTGTTTATTAAAAATCGAGTTTTTATTCTGATATGAAGAGCTTTGAAAGTTGAAACATGTAATCTCATAGAGGATGAAATGACATAGCATTAATTGAGCTCCTGCCTTTATAACATCTAAAAAAGAGAAAAGAGAAGCAGAAAAACCATCTGGGGAGTATTATCATTTTCTCCAATAAACTGTATATATCTCAATAGGATTTCATATGACTATTTTCAGAAGACAAAAATAATTCATAAACGGGTTGCAATACAAGTTTTTAATTAATTTAGCTTCAACGTAAAAAACCCTGGGGTGAAGTAAGCATAAATTTGTCTTTAACATGAAGTATTTATCATGAAGTATAATAACATAAACTATGAACTATTTTGTAGCTTCGGAATTATATCTATTTACCTCTCAAATTAGTATGTTTAATTTTTTAGCGTCTTTTTTCAAGATATTAAGTGATAATAAAGTAGCCTCTGATGTATCACATGCTATGTTTATGGATAATGAACTTATTGTTGTAGATTGATTTCTGGTGGATTATACTTTTATCTTCATGCAATTTGGACTTATTTTTTAAATCAAACCAAATATGTTGTTTCTCTAGCAAATATAAGTACTCATAGGGGCCGTATAAATGAACCTTGATGTATATAATAATATAAGAAATTTATTTGACACATTTTTGAATAAAATATCAATTTAACGGATATATATTCACATGTTGGATACGACGAAGGTATTTCATATTATGAAAGTCACAAAAATAAAAAAAAGTTTTGCAAATAAGCGTTTTTATCGTACACAACTCTTAGGGGGTATGTTTTAAAATAGACTTTGAACGTTGTATACGTTGAATACGTTGAATTCTATGCAAGAGACAAAACTATTATCTTGTGGACAACGTCAGTCAAGATCGAGTGTTTTAGCAGGTCTTAGAATATTCAACATTCTCTGGCCCAATTTAATAAATTTTTAAGCATATTTACAACGTTTTACAGGAAAGATTTTACAGTTTTTAAAAGTCACGTTTCTTTACGAACTCTCAAGTTTGAAGCTTGGTGACTAGACCTAGTTATAAAAACAATTCAGCGACCCAAATATTGAAAATTTAAATACAAACAAATGAATATTTAGTAAGGAAACCCGCCGGCTGATACCAGCATGTAATAAGCTACTGTAGAGGGCTAAGTCTACCTGGGAAATACAATCACTTTGTAATTATGAGAATCATAATACAATGTAGAAATTTGCAAATCAATATTAGTTTGAGAAGATTGTAAAACAAAATGTTTTTTCATATTAAACGTATTTCAAAATATTTAAAACTATTTTCGATTGGAACTTTAGATCTACTACCGAGATGTAGAAATTCCATTTCTATGTTAAATTTGTTTGTATGTTTAGGGTAAAAATTAATAAACAAGTACAAATCGAACACAAAATTGCGCCGTCGCCTGTAAAAGATGTGTCTCCTTCAAACGCCAACTTGTTAACACAGCCAAGCGAAACAGGGCTGACTGGACACTATAGCATCTGGTATTTGTCCATACACTATCATAGTATGAAAACCTAAAAGAGAAAACATCACTTCAATAGTATATTTATCTTTATGACATTCTATTTCAATTAGATTAATACCCCCGCTGCAGCAAACCTGCAGACTAAGTGAATTTTCATTTGCCTGATTTGGTTTTAAATTAAATATATTTCAATGACATTAAGTAACGAGTACCTAGGTTGGCTGCTACAGGGAGGGTGATAAAACTTGTGTGTTCAGTAAAATAGTAATAGCTTAGTATAAAGTAAATAAATTTGCTAAGTTTGACCAAATATAAACCAGGAAACTACAAGAGATTAACGTGGGAATCTTAAATTTACAATGTTTTTTCTCCGTAAACAATAACGGTACAAAAAAACTTAAATATACTATTATAAGTATTCGTTTTTTAAGTTCTTCAAAATGGTTAAGAGAGGAGTTGGGAGCTTTTATGTTTCGAGGGTCAAAATTGAGAAAACCCTAATTTCACCATATAAATCCCTCCATTTGGCTTCTGGAGATCAACACGAAAAGTAAATCAGTCCCGGGTCCAGGTTTTACCATGAGACCTATGGTAATAGCTTATTACCTATATGGGAAATTCGCTAAAACTATGGTCAATGTAGACGAGATCTCCTATTTAATATCTAAAGTTAATGGTTCTGTAATAAAAATTAAACACTGTAGCTAGTTTCACACATAACAGGGACTCAAGTAACATTTTCTCAGTGAATGATAATAATAGTGTAATTCCTGTTGTATGGAAAATTATGCTCATCTGAGAACCACTTGGTCAACATCGACAGAGGTTAGATTTTGACCAAGTGACTTGAGTATACCGAATCATCGATATATTCATGGTTAACCTTGCGGTGAACATTTTCCCTATCCATCACGAGGTGCGTTACCTTCACGGCGATTGCGACATATCGACCACGGATAATCGATTGATTCGATTGTTCACCGGTTGCGCCCAAACAGTTGATTAGGAGAAAATCAAAGCAGGAATTGAGCTGAGTACGTGGAGCCTGAAATACACTTCTACAAACATTTTTATGAATCTGACAACACACGTTTGGACGTTTGATGCATCGTCTTTGAAAGCTGAAAAAGAATTGTCATCATAGTATAAAATATTTTTATGTGTGATTCATGATCGGTGAGTTCAGGTAGTGGCAATGCCGATTAAAACGAGCCTTTCTTGATAGCATAGAATTCATAACCATACTATATTCCTTCATTTCTTTGATTTCACACTCAACAAAGGTTTATTAAAATTTAAAATGTCTAAGGACTAGAATGATTTTAAATTACGTGAGAACAACATCCACTCTCTAAAATGATATAACTAAAAATAGTTTTAAATTGTGTAAAATGTAAAGCACAAATTTATGTACATTATGAATACATAAATACAGGGTTAGGCAATAGTCTGGAACCCCCCAGTTAACTTTTTAAAGCGTTGCAGTAGGAAAACCAAACTCGGCACATATTTACAGCCTAAGAAATTGCACTTTTTCATTAAAGTTACATCTTTGCCCCAGTCTCCAAAATGGGGTTTTTTGGGAGCAGCCCAAACTATCAGGTGACCCCTCATTTTAAATGGTTTATCAAGAAAAATTGAATGGCGCAAACCAGAGATCAATATCGCACCCGTAATGTATGAGGGGTCACATGATAGGCGTTTACATTTGAAAATTTGGGGCTGCCCCCTAATTACCCCATTTTGGGGGCTGGGGCAAAGTTGTAACTTTGATGAAAAAGTGCAATTTCTTATGTTGTAAATATGTGCCGAATTTGGTTTTCCTACTGCAACGTTAAAAAGTTAACTGGGGGGTTCCAGACGTTTGCCTAACCCTGTATACTAGAAATCTAATTATTACATGTGTATAAAATAGTGTAATTTCACGTAATCACCTCTAATCAGGTATATTATACTTTTTGCTAAAGCATTTGTTGTACATCTGACTGAACGGGAATTAATGTATGTACAAATAATTAAGGCCTGATGTTTTGTTTTGGTTTGGATTTTTAAGGCGTTTTTGTTGGTGAAATCGGTTTTCCTTTACTGTGGTTTAGATTACCAGTTAGTTTTAACCGAAGATTAACTAAACCATTGTTAGCGTGAATTTGGTGAAATCGGGCCTAAATGTTTTGGTATTGACCATTTGAAATTAAAAGGCTAATTATATCTAACGCAGACTAACAGATTTTCCAACTTACTTGTATACCTACTTAGAATAGAATAAATGAAGACAGTACACCAAGAATATTAGAACAGACACGGTATGGATTATAAATATAATCAATTGACGTCACTGGCTCGAATCGTATACTAATAACTGTAACAGTTAAATGTTTATTGACAGTCCCATTAAAATAATACGAACATGTTACTTTCGCCAGTGACGTCATATAAAGTCTATGATCCATACTGTTTCGATTCTAATATGCATCATACCGTATTACTTCATACGTTCAAATAAACATGTTTCATCTATATAGATTGCAAGTGAAGGTTTAGGTTATGTTACCCTAAATGGTTGACACATACAAGCAAGAAACATCTATAAAAACAATCCTACAGTATTACAGATATAGGGTCTACTCGCAGTATCGAAAGTTAAATGGTTCAATTTATAATCACTGATCAATATACATTAATGGCTCCTACTTTATTAATCTTGTTATCTTGTCTAGATCGACCATTTTATGTTTCTCTACTCCAAACTCTAGTATCTTAATATCTCAAGATATCTCTCTCAAACTGCATCACACCGACACAAAATCCAACCACCTAGTCAGACATAGGAATGTCGTAGTAAATGTCAAGACATGAGCAGTTTCCGTTTTCGGCCGGAACGAGTTGCGCAGTGTCATTTGTTATAGTATCACCGTTTCCCAGCGGCAATTTACTTACTCTGTGTGCACACAAGGCATTGGCCCGCCAAGGTCACAGCCACCGTGATATACTGACACTTCACGCTTGTTTGGCGGAATCGTCGTAGTAAGGCCATCGATGAATGGGATGTGGAAGGGTAAAATTGAGTTAACCCCACAAAAAAGAGCATGTTGACAAGTGCATTATTCGTTTGGACCACTAAGGTTATTTGCGCATTTTTAACCTAATGCGTAGAATTTCCCGGCCATTGTCGGTCATTCGTTAATTGCGCCCAAGAGTTCCTTAATTGCGCCAAGTCCAGGCCAGTAGGGATGAGTTGCCGGCAGAAGGAATGTCCTTGTTTACATGTCGTCCTAACCTATCCTATCCTAACATAATCTAACCTAACTTGGTGCAGTTAATGAACGTGGACTTGGTGACTCCCTGGAGTATTTGGCGCAATTCAGGAATACCCGGCTCCCTGACTCAGGTCAGTTGGCGCAATTAATGCCCGCACCCAGTGTCAGAATCTGAAGATTTTGTTGAAAATCGAGTTAAACTGGTAACATGACTGATGTCGAAAAAATCTATGTACACCGAAACTCATCACCATTGAAGACGTAAAAATATAGCTGACGTAAAGAATTGTAAATTATCCGTAAACGAAAGAGATTTCAGAAAAAAATATTACTGAATAATTTGGTAACTGAAAACTATATGCGTATGGCTGTTGATGAATGAGTTCTCTAATAATTAAAGAGTTCCCCTCACCTTAGTTATCTATTTTTTCTAAATAGGTAGATAACACAGTCTATGGTCTCAATCCATGTTTGGAAGACGACGGTTCGAAGCAGTGCTCTCGCAACCCTTCGTGTCAAAGGCGGAGCAGAGTTCAAGGCAGAACCAAATTCTGGAGGGAAACGAGGAAAGCAGAAATCCCAGTAATTGTTGAGCCCAGAATGTAGAGCAGAGTGCCCGCCCAGTAATCTTGACCTAGACATTGGTGATGCCACAACAACGGATCCCGGGTCCACTTTTACTCTGCTCAACCTTTCCCTTCTCGATTCCTGACTCCTGAAAGTCTATAGGCTGAAGTTTCCCTTGTTTCGAAAAACCCCACAATTGTGGGCTGCAGAGTGCAGAGTTTACAAGCTGGGGTTTTACATTGACAACAATTGTATATATTTCTTTAATGAATTGATCGGGTGAGTCATTTTATGGTTCTGTTAATAATTGGCCCGGAACTTCTCTTTCATTTCGATTTGCAGTGTTTCTTAATTTTAAGTTATATTTTTCAGTATCTTCTTGAATATTTTATTCACCCCATTTTCGTAGTTTTTAAGGGTTTTTAGTTTTTAATTTGAAATATTTTTGTATTTTTATCTCCTTTTTGTTTTGTAGCATTATTTTTCGCGTTTTCCCTTACTGTATGGTTGGTTATGTCATTGTCTAATATGAGTATTCCTTCTACACTAGCTTCTGCATCCGTGCTTCACAACGGGAGCATGCAAAACAGTGTGGTTCTTTAGATCTGCTGTATGAAATACTTACTCATTCATTTTATAAACAAAACGTATTACTACTACTTAGGGCTATAACACTATTTTCTTTTAAATTCAAGCTAAGCGGTTGAAAATTCCCAGGTAACCTATTATAGTATGGGATACTGTATAAGTGGCGCCCATGCCTTAAAAATACTATAACTATATGATTTAATTAGAAAAGGTAAACTTAATTAAAAGTCTATAACCACTTACTTTTAAACCCCTACTTATTTTTGAAGTCAATATATCCAAAAAGCTATCGACATATCGTAGTGTAGCAATAAAATCAATCTTTGATATTGATCCTTTATAATATACAGATGTTTCCCCCTAATTTTAGTCTGCTTTTTACCAGTGTAGCTCATTATACAAATTTTACAGAAAACGACGAGACAAATTCTACAAAACTTGTCTTGTACTAACTTACCTTTCTTTAATTTTACTGAACATAACTCTATTACGAAGGTTTCCTCAATTGAATTTACAAAATGAAACACTAACTGAAACACTATAAATCAGCTGGGTTTATACCCAGGCAAGATCAGTAAATGTGTTAAAAGAAGCTTAACATATGGCAATTTTCTTTCTACTAGTAGTTGCCAGTAGCATTGCATCCATACCACAAGGTCATCTAGTTAGCATTTAGTAACCATAATATTGCACAGTAAAAAAAGTAATGTAAGCAGTTTCCCTCCTAAACTCCCATGTATCAAGCTTCATCTCACCTCTGCCTCATTTGGCGGGAGTTGAACACCGCAACAATGCGTTAGATAACCGTCACGGGCTGTTGAGCATAGTGTGTTGGGGACGTAGACGCCAACTTATGATGTAAAGCTTTATATGCTGGTCATCATCGTACCTGTTACCATTGACTAAGGATAAGTAAATTGGCTTCTTGATGCTCTAAAGTTGAGTGATTTTGAGGAATTTGTTTTTATTTCTCATATTTTATGGTAGTCCTTGCCTTTTGTCTAATTAATTCATCCGTGTGTAACAACCTCGGTTGACATAACCTGAGGATATCAACCAGGTCAAAACTAATGTTCAAAGAGATCAACAAGGTTAACCCAGAAATTAGTTGTACACATTGGACCCCGATTCTAAAGATCAGCTGGTTCCATTGTAGAAAGATTAGTAGCTTTATTGCGCTTCATACCTGGACCATGCTGTCATTGATGACTTGAAAATCAAATGGTCAAGACTAGAACAGCTTATCTTTGTCAGCAAGAAAACTGCATAATCTCTCGTCACACACTCAGCTGATGTTCATGGGCTAACATACACCTCAGTGCCTCCTTATGACGTGATAAGTACTAAGCATCCTTGGAGCCAATATGAATAAGTCATAAAACAATTACAAAACTACATCTACATGGACAATATAGTGCCCTAGATATTTAAATTGCAACCAATTTCGTATTTAAAAACATATTTTGAGGGTAAATAACTCTTTAGCGGTGGTTTCAAATCAACATTGCTCTTACAGTGGGAAATCCAAGATGGCCGTTAGCCTCCAAGGACTCCATTGTAAAACAATTACAAAACCCCAAAAACATTTGTAATGTCATTGTGCCCTAGATATTCAAATTGCAATCACTTTGGTATTTGAAAAATATATTCTAAGATGGTAGCCCTAAACAATTCTTCAGTGGCTGTTTGAAATTAATCCAAGATGGCTGCTAGCCTCTAAGGACTCTTAAGAACTCAAAGAGGTTAAAAGTCTAATTTGAATCCATTGACATTGGAACTTAATTCAAGTATGAAGAATGTATCTGTGATGGACCGTCTGAAAAATCCACCAAGCTAGATATAATTTCTAGACAAGCAAGCCATTGCATGTAGGATTCTCACGGGGTTTATACTAAAGTTTATAAACCAAAAGACCGAAATTGTGAAACACGAACAGACTATAAATTCTAATTAGGAAAAGGTTAAAGTCGTCGTGCCTTAGGGATCACATTTAGGTCTAAATTTCCTTTACTTATTCGATAACCTCTCAAAAATTTCAAAGGTAGACATCTTCCAGTTTGCTGAGGACACCATGTTACATTTCGTAGCAAATATTAAATACATATAATTAACGCTCTATGTAACTGGTTTGGGGTGGATGGACTCTTCTAGAATATGGACAAGATTCAAGGAGTCCATTTTCGAACAGATTATAAAAACTGAATAAAACCGACCGCTTCTCAAATTCTCAGTTAATGTCTAAGGAGGTGGTCATTTTTTGAGTATTCGTCCACGTAAAAATATTACTATCTTCCTCCAATTACAACGAGTTAAAATTTCTTCCGATCTTTTCTCTCAAGACAATTTCAGACAACAAGTTTAGAGGACTAACCAAATCAAACATAATTTCTAGACAAGCCAACCGTGAAAAGTAGGACTCTAAACTCACTGAGTCTAGCTTCAGTCTGCATCCAGACCTCGAGTTGTACGCATCATCGCCGCGGAACGTTCCTTTCCGGTTCCGCCTTGATCGGAAATCCTTCAGGGAAATCGCAGGACCGTGCCATAGAGTAAGGAAGGAATGCTGTGGGAATATGTATGAATGTGTTCTTTGTGCATTTAATCGTTCAACACTGATGTGAATGTGTTGGCATAGCTTTGTGGACTGTGAAATGTTTGTGTTTATTACAAGATATTGTTCAGTAGACCCTCGCTTATCCGGCCCTGGATCAATCGCAGCTCGGATTAACCGCCATTGGCCAGGAAAAACTACGGGTCGGCTTATCCGCCATGAATTTTAACCAGGAATATAGAGCCTTCGTGTACATCGAGTTACAAAATATAATCGTGTCGCGCAGGTCTAACTTTACTATACACCTGAATTTTTCAAACTTTTCATTTTTCAACACACATAAATCAAGTGTGATTGTTCATAATTAACCGTTGTTATTGCAATAATACTTATGCGGGTTAGTAAATACAGTGATATTAAAAGTGGCTAAAATTCAATTTCGTGTGTTTTTCATAAAATATTATACCTATTTTTAAGACTAAAATGCACAGTAGACTACATAGTACAGAAGCGATGGATCGTCTTGCTACAACATAAACTGGCACCGTTGTGTCTCCAACTTTGCATACTTTCATTGTTTTTGGAGTACGGTGTAGGTATTTAAAAAAAAATTGAACTAAGCATCCATATATGCATTTTTCATAACAATTAATTATACTTTTTAAATTTTAAATTTTTCCGTTGTATCACCCTTTTAGGTTACCCGACTAGGCTACGTACGTGAGGATCGGAAGAGACGACGTTTTTTATTTGAAAGAAATGTTGAATAAAAAAAACCGAGTGCACTATAAACCCAAGCTGTAGAAAACGAGTTTTCCCGAAAATACTATGATGTGAACTTATCAAAACTTTCTGAAATATTGTAATTATCTAAACCAGTGGCATTTTTTTGTCAGAAGGCACAAGTCATCACATTTTTCGGCCTCTTATACGTAACTCAAAAATCTTACAATTTTTGTTGACATAAATACTCATACCACGTTCCTTTAACAAATGCCAAGACAAGATTAGGTTTACCTTATTACCGGTTCTTCATCTTTTACTCCATGGGGGATTGATGGCGTCATTAAATAAAATAAAAACACGTGACTAAATATATTACATTATTTACAAATTTCAGAAAACATCTTTTTAACTCTGAGGCTGTTGTCAGGTTTCACGAGTGAAAACTATTTATGTAAACGAATCATTACCGTGCGCAATAATTATGCAGAGAAACGGTTTACGAGCGCAGGCGAGTGTGAATAGTTTCTAGCGTAGTTTAAAGATAACGCACGAATAACACATAAACCTACTAACAGTATTAAACACAATAATACGTGTTACGGTTACAACGAGATGAAAATAAATGGCTATAGGTAACTTTAGGAAAATTAGATTGAGGTGCAGCAGCCCCAGCCCAATGCACTGCGGAAGTAAATTGAAAAAACCAATCAACAATAAACAAATATGCCTTTTTACTTTCTCCCCTATACGTTAGTGGGGAAAGTACATTTTAGAGTTTTGAGTATCAGCTGACAATTCTTTATTCGAAATTCATTGTTGGTGATGGTGAGTTATGAAATGAAAAAAATGAAATGAAAAATGATTTATTTAATCAGGCAAAGTTAGACACCAAAGTAAGTTAATGTTGTTCAAAGGTTAATTGCGGACATTTTCCATTACGATGCTAAAAAACAATACACAACGTTTCGGGATCTGGAATCTGATCTCGTCCTCAGGTGAAAAACTTAACTAACACATTACAACTAACAATACACAAACGCCCAAACTAAGTTGGAATACACTACAACAGAGGGTAGCAGTAAAAAATATATATATTCACTGTATAGAAGTTAAGTCAAATAGCAGTAGGGTGTATAGCAGTAGTTTAGCTGACAATAGTTGTAACATTTCACAATTCCGTTTGATATTATCCACATGCCTTTTCTGGTATCAATAAAAAATTTTAAATGCTACAGCAAGTTTGGTTAGTTATGTTATGTTAGATCAGTTTAATTTCTTAATCATATTATATATTTGATCCTAAACAAGATAATAGATCGTGAGGGAAAACAAAAATATCGATATATCGAAGAAAAAAAACTCATCGATAATAATGAATGTTCCCTTTAACAGGAATCGCCAATTGAAATGGGAACGCAACCATGGGTGTATTGTAAGTTTCTAAAAATAATTCTCGGCTATAATTACTCATAGTAAATCCAAATATGAGTGAAGAGTGAGTCTCTAGCATTGAGCGATTCTAGCTTTTTTCCTAAGATGTTTCATTAGCAAAAACTATTGATTAAAAGTCCAATGATCAACTGCTGGGTCAAAGGTTTTCTGAATTTTCTTAGGGTCAAAACCGTAAAATATTTGGTTTTACAATACAACATTAGAAACAGTTAACCATTAGTAACTAATTTACCCTCGCATTGCTGTTAACCTACCGTTTTCCCGGTTTACGACGAATAAACTAGATTTTTTAGCCCGTATGGATAAATCTACTAAGGGAGCTACGTAATTTCACAAGAAAACTTTCAGTTTCTGACGTCATAAAAACAATAAAAACGGCGTAACGCATACACTTAATCGCTTTACAAAACACGATAGGAAATTCAACCTTTTCCATAACGTAATCCTCTTAGCTCAATCCTTGACCTTAACTGTTTCGTCATTGCAGTAAAGTAATCTGAGAGTTGCAGTGCAATCTAAATATCATCGTCTCAATTACCTTATTGGATCGTTCTATTCCCGGTTCAATAATTGAACTGGCCCAATTTCGAAACAAAGGATTCGATTGTTTAGATAATTAAACTCATGAAAGGTCTTTTCTTGCTCAATTTGCCGTGCTTCACGAATTTGACAGGAAGAACGGTGAACAATTGACTAAAGTGGAAGTTATTGTTGTGTTTTAGTCTAGGGTATGGGTATGAAATACAGTATGGAATTAAAATAATGAATCAGATGTATGAAACTTATTCTTGTATTTTAATGGCATGTAAGTATTTTTCTGAAATACTTTATAACGCTACAAGCACAGCAGTAAACTTGTGTTTTCTAACAAACTAATTAAATACAAGTTGATATATAAACAGTAACAACGTTTTTCTTAAATTGTGTTATGAAACAATTCATTGTATTTATTTATTTAACTACCATAAACTAGGTTTGAACAAATTCAGCACATCTTTTTTTAACTACACTACTTAATTTTGATGTTACACCATGGATTAGTATTTATATTAGATTTTGATTTTGGAACTGGAATTGATCTAACATTATTTATCAAAATCTAAACGTGTCGGTTTGGATACAATCCCACAAGACAGCAACATTTCAACATTTGACAATTTTTAAATTGAAAGAATATATATGTTTTGATATACAGTTTAAGTAGTAATAGCAATTAGTAAATTTTAGTAAAAATTTAGTAACGTACCTTTTGCTCAAATATTGAGTAAGAGACTCGATAAAAAATCCCTGTAAAAATCAGGAAGCTCATGTGTTAGGTGACTATTGAAATTCTCAGAATGTGTATTGAATATCTATACTCAACTTTCTAGTAGTTAGGCAAAACATTTTTTTAAATTACTATAAAAAGGCAAACTGTAAAATAAATAATATCAATTTTTTTAAGTCAGTTAACCGTTTAAAAAAGTGTTTTTACATCGTTATTATCTTTAATTGTTCGTAAGAATAAATTTCAATCCTTCAGTATTCAACAAATAGTTGTCCACAGTGATATAAATTACCACAATGTTGTGTTGAATACGCTCCAATAAATATGTTACAACGGTAATTATGTAAAATCAGTCAAGTGTTGATTGCAATTCCAACGAATGCATTTCCTATGAATTCCTTATTATTGCACCCGCCTTAGGAAGTTTCGTAGTGTTTCTGTACAAACATCTATTCAACTAGGCAATATTAGAAAATATCTCAAAATAAAATATTTAGGAGGCATTGTTATAACCAAGTGTTAGGGATGCTACAGGGCGTATTTTAACCCGAATATGAATAAAGGTTAACAATACAATAAAATTATATGCCTTGTATATTTTTCTTACTGACCAAAATCAGCTGTCCTTAACCTGAACTATTTATTAAAAGCCAAGTGATCAAGACCGTCAAAACGTTCCCGACTGTTCTCAGTTCTAAGAATCGAACAACAAATCTTTACATCGTAAGGCGAGAACTATAACCAATAATTACTCTAATACTAACTGAATGTATTAATTAATTAATGCTTGATAATTGATTTCATATTAAACTTCTTTGCAAAAAGTACAGTGCTTGCAAAATTTTAGCTCACACAAGAAGATGAATTAAAGACAAACCTTATATCACTAGACGCCATGAAAATGCCATGAAAAGATGTTCCAACAAAACTATCGCAAGCAAAGCAGCATGCAGCAACGCAAATCTAGATTCTCGAGGAAAGAAGGAAACAATCGCAAACCATAATTGACTTCATTCTCATTATAAATTGTTCTGAGATAGAGACAATTTTCCCTATTTAAATCTAAGTATAAGAGAGAAGAAATGGTTTTTTCACAAGCCGGCAGAATGATACACAAGGTTTCTTTTGAAGCTTTGTTATTGAATAATATTTTTTCCTTTACTAAAAGACCAATGATCAAGACCCTTGACTCAGGTTCTAACCATAAAAAGTTTTGCTGATCAGTTTCAAACTATAAAAAGTTTTGCTATTCAGGTTCTAGCCATAAAAAGTTTTGCTGATCAGTTTCAAACTATAAAAAAGTTGCCGATCAGTTTCAAACTGTAAAAACATTGCTGATCAGTTTCAAACCATAAAAATTGAAAGTTGCTGACATTTCTCAGTATCTAACAAGCGACCTTCTAGGTTAGTTACTAGGTGACGGTTATGTTATATCCACCCAGTCACCAAGATACTAACCTTTTTAGGTGCTAATATGTTTTTAATGCTAACATGTAGCTTGAATCGAAGCTGGATTACTGCTGCTTTAGAATTTTCGATCAGTATATCCACTAGTTAAACTCTACTAAGCTCCGGGAATCCAAGATTAATAGTTTTACCATGGAAGCTTTTAAACTCCCTTAAAAATATTTCTGTCTTGAAAGATGAGTTTGCGATGTTGGTACCAGTTGTACTTCCCAACGATGTAAATTATGACCAATTATCTTTGAAATATTGTCAAATTACTCGCAATTCCAAATTAGCGAGCCTGTCACGATGTCATCAATTTGAGCATAAGTTAACGGTAATGCAATGGTAGTGAATGATTGCAACCTTGGATAAACAATTACCTGATTTAATGATGGGGAAAACATGGTTAAGGGGAGAGAAGCCAATATGTTTAAAAGTTCTGCGGGTGATTTGAGAATCGTATTTAGATAGTAAATGGTAAAACAACATTAACATTTAAAAGTGAGAGGGCGGTTAGTGGTGATAGTGTTCAAGTGCAATAATGACTTGCTAAACTATACTGGGCTATTATAAAAACTAGGTGTTGTCTATCTTTCCATCAGTTGTTAATTAGTTACGTTCTGAATAGTTAAGGTTAATCTAAGGTCATGTCGAGGAAAAGGTACAAGAGGGAAATAATTAACGTTAAGTTATAAAAAAAGACAGTAAACAGAACTTTAAAACCATTCTTAGAAGAACATTTTTAAGGACCTGTTTTAAGATTCTTATTAAATCATTACAATAACAAAGAAGAGTATAAACGTCCATCCCAAGTGCATACCAATTTACAAGTAATTAATTGGGAAAGGAATTTGAGTTAGCGATACTTTTAATCATAAACATTCGTACTAATAAAAAAGTGTAATTTTTATAACCTCCTGCCTTTTTTGTGGTTGATTTGATTTGTTTTTGTGTTATTGTTTTTTGTCGATCAATAAAGTTCCTGGATTAAACGTAATTTCTTATAGATTAATAATTTTAATTGGCTGTAGGTCATTTTAAGGTTATTTTATCCGGTTCATGTAATGCACGGTATATTGTTTACTATTTTACTTTTATTATTTAACGAACTTTGAAACGTTTTAAACTGAGTATATTCAAGAAAAATACGTTTCTTGTCCTTTGGTATTACTCGGTTAATTAGTGTTTACTAATTAGTGAGACCATGATCGTGACATCTTCCTTAAGATATGAGAGAAAATTTAGTTGACATCAACGCATTACAGGTAACTTTGGCATGAAAAACCTTTCCCACAATCAGACTTCGGTTCTTCGGTCTCGTGGCAAAATTTACACTGTAAAATACTGTACCTATTGTAGGCATATCAGTTAGGCTTCTTTCACACCAGCGCGGTGCGGCACCGTCCCGCACCGTCGATGCGGGGCGACCCGCAAGGCCCTTTCACACTAGCTGCCCGGATCCGGGCGTTTCCAGGGTGAAACTTTGTGATTTTTGGATGTATTTCATTCAAATAAATAAAAGAAATGTGGCTATGCTACTTGTTGTATCCGTAAATAAAATACAGTGCCCCCTTGCTAAATAACTCAATTGGATCAATGCCGTATGTGTAATAATTTCATTTCAATGTATTTTTAAAAGTTATGGTGACAGCTGTGGGGTAACGGACCTTAAACTTCTGTAGAATGTCCACGCCATAATTGATTTCAAATCTAAATACACCTCTTGCCATGCTTCATTTACTACAGCTTAACTATAACTATGGTATGCTTTCACAGTTTTAGCAAATTTTTCCTTATAGAGAAGAATCGTATTTCATAGGTTTTATGTTTATAAACATGCAACTGAAAGATGGTTTGCTGCAGTGGGGGTCTCGTCCTACACACTGACTTTCAAACTAAACCAAAATACAGTATAAAGCTTGACCAAACTAATCAGCTCTACATAAATGTCCTAAACCTCCATACCAAAAACAAACTTCCCTATCAAGTTAACAAAAGTACTACAAAATCAAACACATTCAACCACTGATAGGCATAGACTGTCAAAACTACTGATTTATATGCGGGCGAAACCTGCCCGTCCCGCACAAGTGTGAACGCGTACATAAGAGCCCATGATCTAAAAACTATTCATACGGTTTCGACCCGCATTGGAAGTTTAGGTTCGTGCGGGTGATTTTTCAACCCGGACGGAGGTTTAGGTCTGTCCGGGTCAACCCGCACTGGTATGAAAGCTCCCATATGATTCAATAGTCTGAACAGCTTCGTCCGGTGCGGGACGGTCCCGCACCGCGCTGGTGTGAAAGAAGGCTTTATTAAATATTACCTGGAAATAAAATCTTGAATCTTGAAACTCACACCAACACAGAGCTCAAATTTTACAAGATGAGAAGTCTACTTGCTGGATTTAATGGACAAATATAAGGGAGTAAGCTTAATCTATGGTTCGACTACGTTTCACAAACAGTTGTAAGACAGCAGACGCACCAGACCGTGTTGGCTAATTACTTTGCTCTGGTTATGTAAGATGTGCTGGCCAATGTCGTTACCAGAAGCCGAAGCCGAAATCCGCGCGAGCGCGGGAAATGACCTAACCTCAACATAACCTAGAAATAAACACGCTTGTTTATTGCACCTTGGAACCATCCCTTTTGTGAAATGGGGATGTAACTAGGTGTTTCAAACTCTACAATCCATAAAAGAGTGTGTATTTTTGACTAATCAAACTGAAGTAAGAGACATCTTATCTTTGTGGACTAGCTGCAGCAGAATTTTCACCGAAAACCTAGTTGAATGAGCTGCTCATGGAGAGGTATTGTCAAAATTCGTATTTTAACTTTTTTTTTATTTTCTTACAATTGATATAGCAAACAAGATTGTGTAGTATACAGAAGACGTACTTTCAATTTGGGTTGCTTAAAACGTAGGTGTATACGGCTGAAATCAGCTTAGTAGTAAGTTAGTAGGTAGGCATATATCCTTCTGTCAATGCCTCAATTGGTTGTTAATAGATTCTAAAACTGACAACAAATTTAACACGGGATTGGACCTTCTTTGAACTAAGGATTAACCTCCATTAACTATTAACTAAACCCATCGACTTTGAATACAAGGGTAGACATCACATATTCAGCCATATAGTTGCTTTACTCTATGACTAAATGTATCATTGGTTGAAGTACATCATTGGAAGACATCCACTTCCAAGGTTATGCTTAAAAAACTGGCTGCAACTCGATCATGAGAATATAATATCTAATAAATTTGTAACCTACAAAGATGTTCGTCAATTATAGTAGGCTATAACTGCCATTCAGCCTATATTGACAAAACGGTTCAATGATCTTATACAAGAGGTTTTCTACGTGGCACTAAGTTATGAAGTAAACATGTTAACAAATAAAATTGCCATGGATACACAAATTTGACCATTTCCTGAAGTTTGTTTGATTTTTATGTTAACTTTATTTCATTTTATTACCACTTGAAGAAAGCTGATAATACTTTTTTGCAAAACATCCCACATTTTAGAATGAAACAGTTAACGGGCTATTTCATATTTCCAATTCAAAGTTTGCTGCCATAAACAATCTTTTTTTACAATTATGTTAGGCTAATAATTTATGCAAGTCATGGTTTCATCTTCGTTATTGTAGGATGATTGGTGAAGCTGCATTATAGATTTAACATATCCCCATATATATATATGGGTTTCTTACAGATCACATCACTAGGGATTTAAGTGACTCTTATCACCAAATCACCAATCGTAGGTTATATTTTTTAACATTGTTTAACTTGTATTAATTATCTTCCAAAAATACTCCCTTCTTCGTTTTAAAACGAACAGCTATCACTGGCAATTAGTATCACTCCACCAACTCAATCATGCATTTCTTTATTAATTACAGAATTCTTTATACTTCAACTTCTTTAATGCGTAGCTTCGTCAAGAAGGCTGAATAAATTCATGGTGGAAGGAAAAAACATGTTGTGCTATTCCCGTCACATTGACGTCACCCGGATTGCAAACGCCATTTTACAATTTAGAAAATAATTTTAGAAACAATAACAATCAAATCCAAACAAATATATACTTATATGGCAGGTTTGTTAAATCAGCTGATTTTGGTTTGCAATCCAGGTGACGTCAGTCTATGACTGGAGTAGCACACCTATGTTTTCCTTCCACCAAGAAATAAACTCATATCATAGCTTTTTGAAAGAGTAAGTGGATGCACGTGAGAGTGATCGGTGCATTTACCGCACTCCAGCTGACTTTGCCGTACTCCAGCTGACTATACCGTACTCCAGCTGACTTTACCGGTCCCTATGTCAATTGCGTGCTGATGTTTACTTTTTATTTCTTACGATTTCAGAAACTTTCAAATTATGTAATTCAAAAGAAAAGAACTTGTATAAAATTATTGCTCGTCCACTTGTGTTATGGCCAAAGAGTAAAGTAATGGCAATGCGTACGCAACACAATTTCATTTCCGAAAGTAATTAAATCATAAGTAAGTTATGAAGTGGAAACAGTTAACCCACATTTTGAAGTAAGTACATTTAAAAATATAAGAGTGGCTCGCTGAAAAATGTCCAAAGGTTGTGATCGAATTATTTTATAAATCTTTTAGATTATATAATTTATTGCACTTCAAGAAGAGTTTTGGTAGGTAGTGAGACTATTGTCTTAACATACTTTTACTTTTCAGTTAGATTTAAAATAAAAAGAATATAGTTTAATACCTACATTTGAAATTTTATTATTACTTCTATTGGTTACCAACGTATTTTACGTGCTAACAACAATCCGTTGTCTTTCGCTGTATCTATTTAATCATAATAGATTTTGCTATGCTCATTTTGCTCATTGTAGAGGGAAGTTTAAGTCCCGGTTATTAATGAGCAATTGCAATTTAAACTGGATGTTAGTCTTAGGGCAATTAACCTCTTAGAATAAAATTGTATGAGGCAAATGTAGATCGTGGCCAGATCCAGATGCCAGTTTTAACTGGGTAACAACAGTATCAAGATCAGTGTTTGGACTGGCCCCTTACATAAAATTAAAAACGTTAAATGATAAATGCCATTGGCGTAAACAGACACAATAAGAAATATAAAAATAAAAACTTGCCTATCCTTAAGGTACAGGAGTGAAAAATAATGGAATTAAAGGAGGATACAGTACTTTCAATTGAAATAAAATGACCACAAAAGCTCAATGATTTATCGTGAGGATTCAATTTCGATGTAAATGTTTTATCAAGGAAATAAAACTGATTTTACATTAAAAATAAACAATAGAACTAGATAATCAAAATAAATAATTAGATAAATACCTTAAATGAATACAGTAGAACTTTTGAATAAGCAACATTAAAAACATGATACTAAACAATAGATAAGACATAAAAGGTTCTAATTCAGGGTTATCGTATACGAGTCCCAAGGCTCACGACTGGTGACGACTGTCAATACTGTTTTTAAAAAGAGTTTTGTTAGCGAATTTCCCATATACGGAATAAGCTATTACCGTAGTACTCATGGAGTACACCTGGACGCGGGACCGATTTTTTTTCGTTTTGAGGTCCCTAGAGGCCAAAAACACCATCCGTTCAAATTCATATATACTGTATATATATATATATATATATATATATATATATATATATGTGTCCGTTAGCACGATAACTCGAGCAAATATGATCCGATTTTGATGAAATTTGGTATAAACGTGTAAACCTACGTTTATTTGAACGAGTTCGCGATCCAGCATGATCGGACCATGGGAACGGGGGTTTACGGGGGGTTTTATGGGGTAAAAATAGGTTTTTCCCATTTTTGACCCAAAAAACATAAAATTTAGCAATTTCTTTCCAAACCATTTTGTAGAGCTTAAAAAAACAAATAATTTAGTATATTGAAGCGTTATTATGCGCCTAATGGTTACGGAGAAAATTCCAAAAAATTTTAAATTGAAAATTCCCATGTTGTTTTTATGGAGAATAAGTAAACTGTTGTAGTATGCTTGTTTATGAACATATTTTGATCAAATTTGGAAAATGTTTTTATTTCTTACTAACTATTAACATTTTACAAAAAAAGTTTTACCCTCCTTGATGCAGCAAACCTAAGTACTTGTTAAACTAATTCTATTTAAATCGGGAATAAATGTTATATTTGTAAGTAGACATTTCAGTGTAACGAATCAAATCAGTCAAATGGAAATTCGCTTAGTCTGCAGGTTTGCTGCGGCGGGGGTATTTTTTATTGCTAACTCCTACAAACAGGAGGAAATGTCTTCTCATTGGACGTAGAGTTTGCCTAATCTCACTTAAAAGAAACACGTAATTGTAAGTATTAGTCTTATTGTTTCTGTAATTTTGTAAAAGGTTTATAATATTTAAAATAACGTAAGTTTTCATTGAGGTCAACAAACATTATTTTGCTTAGATTTTACTCTTGCCAAACTGGTTTCACGACTATAATTAATTAAACCACTACAATAATTTTCAAGTTGCTAAACTAAAATACTTCCTTTACGTTACAACTTACCATGAAGTGTACACACAGCACAAAAATACTTTTAACAAGCAATGACAACAAACTTATCTATGCTAAAAACTCACCTTCCTCAATGATAAGCCGGTTGGTCCCACTGATAAAAAGTGATAAGTCGTCGACCGTCCTGACCGTACTCACAACAATAACTGACAGACAGTGATACCAACACAACAATGAAGAGAAGGAACGGAGTGGTAGCCGTGGTGGGGGAAGGGAAAAGGGCTGTGGGGAGAATGTTCTTCTTGAACCTTTTGGACTAATTCTTCTCGGTTAACGATACACAAGGGGCCTAAGAGGTGCCCCTTTTGTGGATTGGTCTTTTGCCCTGAAAAAATGTTTTTTTTCTAAACATAAACATTAGCAAAATTGCGTATGCATCCATCGATCTGTCTGTATTTGATACTTATTAAATTTTGAATAACAAAACAACTTCGACAAATTTCACACTTAAAATAGACAACAATTATGATATTAGTTAAAGAGGACGTTTATCTGTAGTCATAGAAGGATTACTACTTACTTACGGCCTAAGTCAATATTGAAAAAAGTTTATCTGAACTGAATGATAAGAACCTGGGTTATATGTACGTCAATGACGGATTCAACATATAACCATCGGAATCGGGCCATGGAATCTCGACACACTCTGTATATACGGTTTGGACAGTTGCCTTGCAAAACTTAAAAGTCACTGGGTTCAAACAAAATTAAAAATGCCATTGGCGCAGAAAACACACAATAAAATAAAATATACAGTAGGCCTACATTAACATAAAAAAATTCAAAGGGTTACCAACTGGTTTCAAGGAATTGTAAAGTGGTGCTTTTTTTAGTTGGTATTAAAACCCAGGTTCCCAATTAGTTTCAACGCGATATTTTCTAGAAAATTTTGTATTTCACCCCATATTTTGTATAGATTTTAATAAATTCATTTATTACACATAAAAACTTAGCTAAAGAGCTATTCTGTTCACATTAGTTCCATTTATTTTTAATTTTGTCTTCTCTCGACAACATCCTGAGAGACTCTTTGAGTACCGGCAGTCAAGGAATCACGACATAAAGTTGTTCAGTAGACATTCTTTGCCACTTTCTGGTAGTAGTTTATTTTCAGATAGAAGAGATTCTCCCAGTTCGGTTCATGAATTTACAAGACCTGGCTTTTCAGTCCAAAAACATTTCGGCATCGGTTTAGAAAAAAAGAAAATATAAATGTCTCTTTAAAAAACATCATAAAATGAAGCGTCTTTTTATGGTCCTTAATGGGGCGCAGGCCGAAAGCCACGAATGTTTATCTCTATAAGCTGGGGGGACGTAAGCCACGACAATTAGCGAGGGGTTGAGAAGTTTTAATCCTGGGAACGAAAGCCACGACGGCGGGCCAGGTAGTTGGGAGGGGCGAGGGAGAAACGGGAATCTTTCACATGAACATGACAATTATAATATGCAGGGATGTACGCAAATATTTTGCTAAAGCTGTTTGATGATGTCTCGACGGATTTCAAATACAGTCGTAAGAGCTAAAAATAATGAGGGAGCAGTCAAATGAAACCCTATATTCCATGTATATTATGACTGTTAATCACTTAGTTAATTATTTTGCTGTTTTAGTTTCATTTCCTGTAGAATCAATATCAAATATGTAAATAGATAAATTTGTATGTATTGATAAAACTGTTTTCGATCCATTATGAACAATATTCATTCTAAACTTAAGTGTAGGGTTTTTACACGTACTTATGTGTACGAATAATTTACATGATCGGCCATAGGCTGACGAATATTGACGAAAACCCTTATTGTATAACTTCCCACTTGTTTTCAATACTGCTGACGTAAATAAGTTGCTGTTTAGGAAGGGATTTAAATAATTTCTTCTATTACGATTGTGTTTACAATACATTGTAACATCGATATGTCCAGCTACTGTCAACAATAAGCTAAAACTTAACCTATTTAGTCAATTTATAAATAATTGTGATTGATGTCACAATCGGAATTTACGACTGTTTACAACAGCTTATTTTCACTCGGAATAAAAATGTTACTTTAGACCCGCAACGCATGTGGTATAAATATCGGTGTTTTTGCTTTAGTATGACGAAAACCCCTTATTGTATTGAGTATTATGGAAGATAATATGCTTATTTAACGATAAAAGTTAAACATAAAACTTAAGTTATACAAGGTTTTACGTCGGGACGGAAGTCCATTACATGTTTAGTTTTACATGTTGTAATGTTGAATGCAGTGATGTGGTGTATCTTCTATCACTCTTTTTTGTTAAACAATAACTGTGACTATTGTCGATATTTAATTTCAAAAATCCAAACAATTACATTTATTCGTATTTATTATAAATAACTTTAAAAACTCCGTCAATATTTTTTTAAGGTTGATTATCACACCCTACACACAACAATTATGTTGCTATATTGCTTACTATGTATCACTATAGCATATTATTATACAAACGTGCACATTGATAATTTATAAATATAAAAGCAGATTTTTAAAATTCTTATCAGAAATCAAGTTAAGTATCGGAAAATTACTCCGTCGATGAAGAATGCAAATTCAGTAAGAGCCGTTCTTATTCATCAGCATACATAACCTGTGACGAATGTGGTTAACATAGTTTGGGTTGAACTATTAATTTATGCATTACTTTTACTTTAAAGAACCAGCACTATACACCAGTGAGTGTAATATTTTTACGGGGGTTGGTAACAACATAGTGCAGGGTTGTTGACACCCGATTTCCGGCATGGAGGGAGGTATCTTGGAATTAGTCATTAGAATGCTGCGTCAACCTTACATTTTGGCATATTTAGGATGTCGCATCAGTTTTGTACTTTTTGTAGAGTTCTCCTTGACATCCAGACATTTGTCTATGTCAAGATAAATTCACTAAATGGACCACCAAGGCCTTTGTGTGCCAAATACATGAGAAGCCAAGAGCGTTTGGAGGATGCCAAACGAAAGTTCCTGCTAGGCGAAATGTCTAGGAAGGCTTTCGTTGTTGCTGCTAGCAAAAGATACTTGAAGCAGTAGGCATAAACTGTCCTAAAATGGTGACGATTTCGTTCATTTAAAGTTGTACGTATGTTTGTACAAAGCGGGGGGAAAACTATTAGCCTTAACTACTTTTTTAGCATATTTAATAAACTTGTTTTTAATAAACTTTTGGTTTTAGTACTCGGTATACGTTATCTTATTCTTATAAAGCATTTTAAATCTGATATGGATACTATCAAAGGTCTGAACAGTTATTTTTAATCGTGATACAAAACTTTATTATAATAATTTGCCTCCCCTATGTTTGTGATCCATGATTTTTGTAACTTGTATATATTTATGTATATATTTTTTATGTTAATGTAATAATTTGTATCTTTATGTGTAACCCAGATATGTATGTCTTAAAGTTATTGTTTTTATTCCATTACTAATTCAAATTCAAATTGTAAACTAATGATTGATTTTCTTTAATTATAACATGTCACCAAAATATTATCACCTGTAGTTATTAACATTTCCCAACATGTAACATTTCAAAATTGCATTAATAATAATCTGTATTTCACTTTCTCTGTTGTTCACTTTATCTCTTCCTATATTACAAATTTTTTTTCATTTTAAGTTTGGAGTTTGACTTTTATGATAAAAAAAAACTCTATTGGGCCACCTCAAAACCAAACAGTGCAGATAATATGGTTGTTTGGATTTGTTCAAATATAAAGCTCCTATAGCTAATTTTTATATAATTTAGACACAAAGGAAATTTATTCTTAACATTCTTTTTAATAATATGGAAGAAAATTTCTCATTCTTTTTAGGTATGAACATAATGGGTTTGTTAATAAACTTATTTGAGTTAACATAAACCCACACGTTTATTCATATGCATATAATTAGGTAACTATAAAAACCCCGTCGATAATTGTTCCAATGCGATTGTCACGTCCTACAGAAAATAGTGTTGTAGCTATACAGCCTGAGCCTACTATGTATCACTAATGGCCTATTTTAATATTTACTATTTCTATATTAGTATATACCAACTTAGATGCGGCGAATATGGTATAATATGGCATAACATTGTTTGGGTTAAAGTCTTATACATTACTGTAGGCTACTTGTGTTAAAGAACCAGCACCATACCGAGCATGTAATATTTTACAGAACATATAGGGCACACACCTGATTTCTGGCTTGGGGTGGAATTAGGAGGTATTTTGGAATTAGTCATTTGAATGCTGCGTAACCCTACTAGTAACATTCCTCATATTTGGGATGTCATGGCAGTTATGAATTTTAGATATTATTTTGAGGCATGGTACCTGCCTTCTCCAATTACTAAGATTATTTATTCAAGAAAATGTCAAGAAGAAGGTGCTTAAGAAAAAAGATCAGAATTTGTTTATAAGTGCAATCCCGTTCATTCCTACTTATAGCCTAATAAAAATGCAAATTCTTGGAATTGCTGTTGAATAAGTTGCTGTTTAATAGGAGTTCATGTTTTTGGCGTATTGTGTCAACTATACGCGCTTGAAGGGAATTACAAAATTTGTTTAGGTTTTTGTAGAGAAATGTGTATGCATGACATCAAGTTTTAATAACACCTTTTACTGGTAATTTGAGGAGAACCTGCAACTGTTTAGGGCCTCTGAGGGTTATAAGTACCACAATAAAACATCATACACGGTGTTTATGTAAGTTAAATTTGCATATAACTTTTCAATAAAGTTATTGTGGAACTGACTGTAGCCTTCTATTTAAAAAATATGTCTAAACGTGTAAACCTAAGTTATACATCAGCAATAGTATTCTAGCAACAAACATGATTTTAAGATATTTTCAGAGTGAACAGTCAGAAGATCTTGGCGGTTAATTCTCCCTTAGTTGAACTTCAGTAATCGTCCGTCACACATTAATAACGAATTTCGTTGAGTAAATATGAATAGATTTAATACATATTTGGACTCTGAGGACATTAAATAGAAAAAGTAAAACTGTTTAGTGTTTACCGTGCTGCCTTATCCCTAGATATTATTTGCTTGAAATTAATTATTATATTTGTAAGAGAGAACAAATATGCACTAACGATAACTAGACAGTAGAATAAAATATGTAACAAACACTAGTAGAGCTGAAACAAACACTAGACTGACGACCTTGGTTGATTGAGATACATAAGTAAAACAGGGAGCTTAAATTTCCCGTTCTCCCTGTGAGCTGCCACCCTGACCTGACAGCAGTCGTGGCTTACGTCCCCAGGATTAAAACCTTTTCGACCCTTCACTAATTGTCGTGGCTTTCGTTCCCCAGCTTATAGCCATAAACATTCGTGGCTTTCGGGATGCAGCCTAGTCAACAAAATTAATTTTTGTGTTCTTTATAGAAAATGTGTATTGGAGAATATTTATTTTGATTGTTTTCTTTTAAGACATCACAGTAATTGATTAGAATGTTTTGAAAAATACCTAAATCAAACTAGCCGGTGTTAGTTTAACGATAAAATATCGATAAAAAATCCTTGAATTAAATTAAATTAAATTTTTTTAAACGAGAAAATCGTGAACGGTGCCAGAAAGTTTTAGCGTTCAAAATTTCTTCCATAGGTTTTGTTTTGCTACATTTTATTGAAGATTTTGAAATCGCCTCAACTAAATAGTGTGTTTTGTGGCTTATATCGATAATTCCCGGTACTCTGTAGTGTTGAGAGCCGGGATCGACTTAGACATGAAGCCTTTGACAGCAGTTAACAGTATCCGAAGGCGTTTACTTTGAAACGTAAGCTAAACTTTGCCCACTAGTGTGTTGCTTATTAGCTATTGAAGCCCAAATTTGTTTGATGAAATGTTTACAAGTTCTTATCTTCTGACAGGCTACTGTTACAATCACCTTATCTTCTAGGAATGATTAGGAAAACATGTTGGTCTTGTTCCAAAGTTTATATGGCTGCATCCCGAAAGCCACGAATGTTTATGGCTATAAGCTGGGGAACGAAAGCCACGACAATTAGTGAAGGGTCGAAAAGGTTTTAATCCTGGGGACGTAAGCCACGACTGCTGTCAGGTCAGGGTGGCAGCTCACAGGGAGAACGGGAAATTTAAGCTCCCTGCTTTACTTATGTATCTCAATCAACCAAGGTCGTCAGTCTAGTGTTTGTTTCAGCTCTACTAGTGTTTGTTACATATTTTATTCTACTGTCTAGTTATCGTTAGTGCATATTTGTTCTCTCTTACAAATATAATAATTAATTTCAAGCAAATAATATCTAGGGATAAGGCAGCACGGTAAACACTAAACAGTTTTACTTTTTCTATTTAATGTCCTCAGAGTCCAAATATGTATTAAATCTATTCATATTTACTCAACGAAATTCGTTATTAATGTGTGACGGACGATTACTGAAGTTCAACTAAGGGAGAATTAACCGCCAAGATCTTCTGACTGTTCACTCTGAAAATATCTTAAAATCATGTTTGTTGCTAGAATACTATTGCTGATGTATAACTTAGGTTTACACGTTTAGACATATTTTTTAAATAGAAGGCTACAGTCAGTTCCACAATAACTTTATTGAAAAGTTATATGCAAATTTAACTTACATAAACACCGTGTATGATGTTTTATTGTGGTACTTATAACCCTCAGAGGCCCTAAACAGTTGCAGGTTCTCCTCAAATTACCAGTAAAAGGTGTTATTAAAACTTGATGTCATGCATACACATTTCTCTACAAAAACCTAAACAAATTTTGTAATTCCCTTCAAGCGCGTATAGTTGACACAATACGCCAAAAACATGAACTCCTATTAAACAGCAACTTATTCAACAGCAATTCCAAGAATTTGCATTTTTATTAGGCTATAAGTAGGAATGAACGGGATTGCACTTATAAACAAATTCTGATCTTTTTTCTTAAGCACCTTCTTCTTGACATTTTCTTGAATAAATAATCTTAGTAATTGGAGAAGGCAGGTACCATGCCTCAAAATAATATCTAAAATTCATAACTGCCATGACATCCCAAATATGAGGAATGTTACTAGTAGGGTTACGCAGCATTCAAATGACTAATTCCAAAATACCTCCTAATTCCACCCCAAGCCAGAAATCAGGTGTGTGCCCTATATGTTCTGTAAAATATTACATGCTCGGTATGGTGCTGGTTCTTTAAAACAAGTAGCCTACAGTAATGTATAAGACTTTAACCCAAACAATGTTATGCCATATTATACCATATTCGCCGCATCTAAGTTGGTATATACTAATATAGAAATAGTAAATATTAAAATAGGCCATTAGTGATACATAGTAGGCTCAGGCTGTATAGCTACAACACTATTTTCTGTAGGACGTGACAATCGCATTGGAACAATTATCGACGGGGTTTTTATAGTTACCTAATTATATGGTAAATGTGTGTCTGAAAAATAGAAAATAAACTGTAAACAATATATACGGTGTACTTGTATGTGTCAGTAAAAATGTTTGACTTGAGCAACGGATAAATGCACTATAAAGTAGTGTAAACTAACAATTATTGGTCTTTCTCTATTCATAGGCTGTATTTTTAAGGCAATATTTGATTGTGCATGTACATGGTGGGAAAAAGTTCCGGGACGGTTAAATATTCCAAAAAGTAATAAACATAGAGCTTTAAAACTTGGTACTCAGTTACTGGACATTAACATAATTTTAACATATGATTAAAAAATACTCTACCTCTTCAATTGGACGGCCCACTAGATGTCAGAAGAAAATGTTTAATGTAAGCATAGGTTGATATGCACATCAAATTAAAGGTCTTTACCAGTAAAATACAATGCCACAAACTTGAACCCAAACAAACAACCGAGTCAAAAAATCGTAGCCATTCTAAGATTTCTTGAATATACCATTATGGATCTTTGAACGGCTGCCATTTTATACTCAGTTATTCTATTGAGCTCAAATTTGAGGCATTATATTCTACTAATAAAGAGCTTTAACTTTATGTGCTTATCGAGCTTTGCTTACGTTTATGATTTTCTTCCATCTTCTAGCGGTTCACCTGAAGAGGTAGCGTTAATTAGCAATGCAAATTTAGTACATATTTGAATAGCTGCAATTTCTGACTCGATTGTCCGTTTGAGCTCGGGGTTGCAGCATTGTATTTTTATTTCGATGTGTATATGAACCTATGCTTACAGTTAAAATTTTCTCCTGACTCCTAGTAGGCCTTCCCCCCTGAAGAGGCAGCGCATCTTTTAATGTGTTAAAATTATCTTAATGCTCAGTAACTGTGTATCAAGTTTTGAAGCTCTATCTATATAACTTTTTCAAACATTTAACCGTCCCGGGACTTTTTTCCACCACGTGTACTCAATATTTAATATTTCAACCCCTTACTTATTGATCTTTCTAACAGAACCTGTTTTATTGAGGGATTCGTTTAGAAATTTAACTATTTTAGCGAATTTCCCATAAATGGAATAAGCTATTAACGTAGGTCTAATGGTTAATCAGATTTTTTTCGTCTTGATGTCCCCAGACGCCAAAACACCATCCGCTCACATTCGTATTTTGATATTTTTTATATTCAAATTTATATATGCATTTCGTTAGCACACGAATCGTGTCAAAACCATCCAATTTTTACAATATAGCGTAATACGTCAAACCCTTACATTTATTTAAACGATTTCGATGATCGGACTGTGGGAACGGTGTTTTACAAGAGATTATATGGGTAAAAATTGGGTTAAGTTACTTCTTTGTGACATCCAAAACATAAAATTGTGGATTTCTTTCTAAGCCATTTTCCAGAGCTTAAAGAAATAGTTTAGTGTTTATTGTTTAATGTATTGAAGCTCCCTTACGTATAACGGTTGCAGCGTAAATAAATAAAAACTTTAAATTTAAAAGTCTCATGTTATTATTATTAGGGATGAATAAAATATTGTCGTTTGCATTTATGGCTATATTTTGATCAAATTTAACGAAATTATTTATTTTATAAAAATTGATTCAATGCTAAGCTATTTCATTTATATACAGGGTGTTTCCAAATTGTTTGGTCATACTTTGTGGACTTGTTCCTTGGGCTAAGACAAACGTAAAATGCCGTATAAGTATGGGTCTAAAATATTTAGATTTCTGTCTGTCGGCCTGTTTGAGAAAAAAAAAATTGTTCTATATCTTTGGGTATTTTCAAGATATAAATTTCAAAATTGGTATAAATGTGTGGTGTAGAAGTGAAAAAGAGCTTAAAAATGCCTTTCCAATATCTGAAGCGGTTTCTTAATGGCAGCCATTCAAAATCTTAAACGTCAAATTTAATGAAAATCGTAAATATTAAGAACATTTTAAAAATAAAATATAGGGAATTTAAATCCAAGTCAAATGAGACCTTGTTTGTTAAAAACGGTTCACAAACAACCGAGTTATCAATTTTTTCTACCTTCTGTAAAATAGCAAATAATAAACTTAACTGAAGGACAGTATGGCAACCCTATCAAATTGCATAACCGAATTTTAATTTATTTTTCTTATTTATTTCGTTATATAGTCAGAGCTACGATCTTTTGGATACAGTGAGAACTATCGACAACGTACTGCAAACAATCAGAGGCACGAGTAGTTCTGCAAAAGCCCGCACCAACACTATAGCGCTACAAGCAACGCTGATGCTTGCTGTAATGTATTAATTTCAATAATACAATACTTTTCATCGAAAATATCATATTTCCATACAGCTGAGATCTCCGAAAATCGTCAATTTCCATACACCGATCAGATGACTTTTCTTGACATGAACAAAGTTACAACTAAAGTTCACGGTTGGCTTAAAAAGGAGCGAGCACCATTGTGTTTTAATTAAAAATACATAACAGAAAAATTGATTTATTTAAATACATTTTTAATTAACAGAGTTGACAACTTGCATTAATATCAAATTTAGACTAGATTAAATAGTTAAGAAAACGATTAAATCTTTCAGAACATAGACTAGAGAACACTGAATTTAGAAATTCAAATTTATATTTACTGTGCAGTTTTTCAGAAGTTAGGTTGATGTACAATCAGCTGAATTTTACACTTAAATTTATTGTATAGACGTATTGTGTTTAGATTAGAAAAATAAATAGCTTAAGAAATAACAGATTATTTTTTTTAAGTTTGAGGAAGTAGTTTTCTTCATCGTGATACTCGTCACAATGATTTGTCTCGCATGTAAAACTATCTCGCCCCGAAATGGGTCACTTTGTGACTAGTATAGTAATATACTATTTTTGTATACAGTATTTTTAACAGTATTAATATACAGGGTGTTAATTTGAAAAGCCATACCTTTGTGTACAAAGTTATGCTTCAATACAATTTCCTATACCTATTTAAGCATTTTGAGTTTTCAGTTTTTTTGTATCCTTAAAGTTTGAGTATTTTTACGTTTCCTACCTACTGCCATACTCATCTGTAACTGAGGGATGAATATAGTTGGTAGCTAATGTGTTAACACGTTCCCTTTCATAGAATATTATACTCCCATTTATATTAGATCAATACAATGCTTTAAAATAACTGGGGAGGTGGGACCTTTTGGGGGCATGTTTCAAAATTGAAAATAGTTGTATTAGATCCGGCAAGGCCAAATTGTGGTGAAATTATAGCGAACAAGTGTTAAAAGCCATACCACCATGATTTCCTTACAATTTTTTTTAATAGCAACCCAGCGGACGCACAGGCAGCACTTGCCTATGTCTGCTGATTTAAAAAAACAAAAAAAAAAAACTAATCAGTTATGTTAGTACAGAAATTTTTCTTTTTATTTTAGTTTTCGTTTATTTTTTGTAATTGTAACGTTAAGAAGTATGTATTTTGGATTCTGTACATTATGTGGAAAATATTCATTCATTCATACCTTTGTACACGACAGATATGGAAAGTTTTCAAATGAATACCCTGTATACAGTATACAGTATTGAGTTGTGTGCATTTATGATGTATAAAACACATATTATTATAACAAGGAACGCTGGACCAAATTGACTTAGATGTTACAAAAAATTTGGAATTAACTCTTTTAATATTATTACGTACATAATCTATTTTAAAAATCGACTCTCAAAATCGTAAGGCTCGTAAGTTCACGTGGATGTCTTAGTACTGTATTGTAACTACATCCAATGAGTTGCAGTATAAACAACAAAAAGAGGAAAACCATAACGTTTACATTTTTTAATTTGTTTAAATTTCAGTATACTTGCGATTTTTGTTCTGTAACCTAACTGATTTAATTACACCAAAGAGGTTTAATAAAACCACTTGGTACAGCCATAAAGAGAAGTAATTCAAAACTAAGAAGCAAGTTTCAACCTATTCTGGACGGGACTTTTACAGTTGCTTTTCAGATCTTTATTTAGAATTTCATTAAGACCATTATACAATCCCTCCCTGCAGTAAAGCAAAGCTATAGTTCCGAGTATATTTTACAAAAAATTACTTGTACACGGTTTATTCCTGAAACAAGTGAGCGCCTGCTTAAAAGTACCACAACTCACAATACATTACTGCAGTTGGTATGTCTTCGTAAGTTGAAGGCGCTTGATAAATTCCACCAAAGCCGTCAGTAATATCAATCTACTCGTTTTAGCTTAAATTAAGTTTGACGCAGACTGTAAATAAATGTATATCATTATCAGCCTAACACCATATAACACATATAATAAATAAATCCATGATACTTTTATTTTAAATATACGTTTTTGGAACATTCGGCGTTTATCAGAAACACATTATTCTTTTTCAAATGCTCAATCCGTTATATCACAAAACCATAAGGAACCTAATCATTTTACTTACATTGGGTCATAATTGGATTTAGTTCAATCAGTTTTTGAGGATCTGTTCTAAATTATTAATTCCTTTGTTTGTGGTGTGTATTTGTGTTTCGAGAAATATAACTAATATTTTGAAAACTTTAGAAAACTACAGATGTTTTTCAAATTGAATAAATTATTGGAATAATTTTATTCTAGAGTTTAAAGGACAACTTTAAAGTTTGAAAAGGCAAACTCCCTAACCAAAAGGCCAAAGCATCTGCAGATAGTTCACTTTAGATCGTCTGTATTGTATTCTTTGATTGATAATATTGCTGATTGATAATAATTGGTATTCAGCGAACCGGAAAAATAACTAGGTGTGCGGTCTCAGGTCTGCCTATTGAGCAGAGCAAACCAAAAACTAAACAAATAACCATTTTCCAAATAAAATTTAAAAATAAAAAAAACCACATATAAAAACTTAAGAAAACTGTCAATGACCAATACAATACTTCATCATACGAGTACCTAACGACTACTTACTGTTTTTGTTTATGCTTGTAACTCTCTATAAAAAATGCTTAATTAGCAATCTCTCGATAGTTCTTGTTCTTACTCTCGACAACGCTAGATAATGTGTTCCGAGGAGAAAATTTGATTTTCCCAGGTCCACTACAGCCTCATCTGTTGACTGAGATGTACTGAAATTGCATAAGCAAGATGTAGTGGGGATTGCCTTTGTGAACATTTTACTCTATCCAATTTAAAGGAAGCAATCACTTATAAAGTATAGGTAACAGCTCATTGTAAAAAGTGGGTCCAATGCATTTTTCAAATTGCACTAACATGTAAATAAGGAAATCTTCAAGGTAATTTTCATTGTCGGCTAATTTGTATATGATGTAAGCTGCAGTACCCATGCTACCATTACATAGGCCTGCTGAGGTTCAAAGATTCAATGTTTAGGCTCCCAAGTATCACACATAAACCTAAGTAAAGAGGTGTAGTCTCCCATTCCGTTCAACGCTTTGATTTATCCTAACCTAAAAACAAAAATGACGACATGTTGTAAATGACAGTTGTACACGGTGCATGTATATAAGCACAGAAAACATATTACTATAACGTTTTATATATATGTTGTAGTATATATGTGTATATTGTATATTGTATATATGGTTATAGTAGTATGTTTTCTGTGATATAAGGCTTCTTAGCTCATTCTAATAATTTACCATAATAGATTCTTTGTTGTAATAATACGCATAGCATTTTTGAATTTGTTTCAATTTTGAACATTATGGTTTATAAGTCGTGGTCTAAAATTAGAGTGAAACATTTTAGTAAACATCAACGCACTCAAATGCTGTCAACACACTTTCACTCATCAACAGGCTTCCAACAGCATAAGTTTATTGCACTGTTTAAATTCCAAGGCAAAATCGCATGTTTCCAATATCCTATCAAGATGAACATTGTTTTTGTGCTAATTAGTCAAACAACAACTGTTGATTTAAATAGAATAATTAACTCCCATTTACATTAGATCAATACCATTTTTGCTTTTAAGATTTCATAATTTCTGTACATTTTTTGATTAATTGTTTTCACCCAAATGTATTTCTCCTTTGTACTGTATTCAGATCTTATTTCCGTCTGGTAATACGCATGTTATGATTCTTTGTTTACATTTAGGTATCAACTATATTGTAATCATCTATATTGTATGGTATGATTTATATATTGTAATCATCATATCAACCCATGAGGCATAAACATTTTACGTTAGTTTTATATAGCACTGTACCCGGTTATTAGCTTCAATGTGTTCAGCCGTTATTACGTGATTCAATTACATAGTTTGCATGTCAAAGAGCTCAGTCCATTTAATTAAAAAAGAAATGTAATTCCTATTTTATACCAAATGTTTCCAACGTTTTCCTATACTTTACATCATCCCTGGCCCCAAAAGAGTCTAAAGCACCTACATCCAACAACCTTAACTAATCAAAAACGTTTGAACTTTCCAATTTTAACCTCTACGGAACTTCTGTCTACTTTTATAGCCATATTTTACCAAGACATTATAAATTTCGAGGTTTACTCTCGCTCTACTTAGGACTATTCACAAGGAGCCTGTGAACAACTAAAACATGGGTTGTAAATAAAATGCTGCTTTATACATACAAAATATCTTTATTCATCATATCATTCGTTCATTTGCATATCACAAAGACAATTTCGCTAACTTAAATCTAAACAATAAATAAGTTAGTAAAACACACTCTCGTTGTGAAGAGTGTTGATTCAATGTGTTAAAACTTACATAGCAAATTTTATTTGTCACACTACTCACATACTACATTGAGCTTCTTTTGAGCTGTACAACCAAATTTGTCATTGTTAAAAACCTTCACCGAAATGAAAATTCATCAGTCTTCGTTTCATTGGAGATTTTCGCAAATAACTTTTTAACGAAATTTGAACCAAAAACAAAAATATATTTTGCAATGTAGTGAATGAAACAACTTTCTTGAATAATGCACTTTTCTGCAAGTAAAAGATGTGCAGAAATCTAAACGGAATATTCGATATGAAACGAAGTAATGGTGTATTTCCAACAAGTTAACACCATTATATGGCCTAGTACAAATTATGCACATAAATAAAGCATTTACACCTAAGCTTATTTATATTCACAGGGTGCAGCGGACTAGTATAATATTGACCAAAAATAAATTTCAAGTTAAATTTTCCCATTAAACAATGTTTTAATGCCTTTCATTTAGTCCGCTAATTACGAATTCAATTATTTTATTACTAAATCAATGACCATGGCGTTCGTGTTAAACATAAATAAATAAACATGTTTACAACATCTTATTCTTATAGTATAAACACATTTAAAATGGTGTTTATGTTTGGAAATCCTGTTTCTCTTGACTAAATGATCATAATTTCTTAACTCTAACTTATCCTAGATAGGCCTAACGTGGAAAACGAACTTAAAGGCTACTAATGGTTTGGCACGTGGAATATTGCAAGTTTCCTTAGTTAAGTCGAAGTTGCAATTTGTTAAGTATGTATATTTGTAATATGATATTTAATGCACGTTTAAGAAAAAGCAGTGTAGGTGTAAGGCAGTATTTAGAGAATTTAACCAATTTACAATTGCTAAAATTTATACTGTTTTGGGCGAATGTCTTATTAGTTACACATAATACATAACAGATGAGTAAAGACCTGAGCAAATATAGTATTGTAATTTTTTGTATGGGAATTGGTTGTTAAAATGAACTGCGTCATAAACGGGGGAAACATTTAATCTGGAGGGAAACCTATCCAGCCTAAAACTTGTGTGTGCATACGTGCATATTTTAAACTAAAAACATTTTGTATGAAATTCATTCACTATAAAACTCCGTCGTAAATGCGGTAAAGCAATTAATTTGAAAGAGAAACCTAACTAAACCTAACCTAACAATTTGTGTTCATACGCGCATTTCTTTACAATTTGAACTTTTCGTGTGTTTTCGTTCGCTACGAATCTATGTCGTGAACGCGGGAAAGTATTTCATTTTGGGGGGAAGCCTAACCTAACCTAACTACCGCACGCCGAGTTCAGTTGTTTCTAAAGGCGCGCTAGTCGGGCGCCAAAGTCTCTTGGGTCCTCCTCTCGAGCATTCTGGGATCTTCGCCGACTTCTCGCACCTTCTGGAGACGTCCCAGAAGACGTAGCCCTCTGGACACTGGAAGAGGGCGCCGTGCATGCGGCCGTTGGACCGACGACACTTGTAGAACCTCAGGCAGTCTCCCTCGTAGGGGAAGTGACCTTCGGCCGGGCAGAGACTGCGACGGGTGGTGACCTCCACCTGGAAAAAGAAAGAAATTGTAAATTTTTAGAGGGAAAATTGTTCGGTATAAATTTAGAGGGAATGGTTTGTTAGGTACTCAAAATATGAGAGAGATGTAGTTTATACTCTTAGGATAAAGGGAAAGATATGACAGTTGATATTTTAAGAGTTGGAGTGAAATGATATGTTAGATATAGTACTCATATTTTGTAGGGAAGATGTTACAATTGTGATTATATGATGGAGGGGGGGGGGGGGGGTAGATAATATGTACACACTTAAGGAGGAAGAGGCCTCTTTAGTCAAATTTAGAGAGAGGACGTTATAGTTTATTTTGTGCTTGGAGGGGTGAGAATTCGTATGATATTCACACTATGGAAGGTAATAGAGACCATGATTGTAATTCTTGAGGGAAAAGATCGTAATTTGCTATTTGCTTAGAGGAAGAAACTTGAGTTAATAATACAGGGTGGTAAAAAAGTTAAATATAAAAGAAATAATGTAGATAGAGCTACAATACTTGGTACAAAGTTACAGGGCATAAAACTCTATTTTAACGCATATTCAGTGATCCAATATCTCTTCAGGGGGACGGCCCACAACGAGTCGGAAGAAAATCTTAAATAGAAGCATAGGTCAATATGCACATCAAATTAAAGGTCCTTTTTAGCAGAATACAATGCCACAAACCGAACTTCAAAAGGCTGGTCCTGCGCAAAATGGCAGATGTTCAAAGATTTCTTGAATCCGCCATTTTGAATCTTTGAACGACTGCCATTTTTTACTCAGGCATTCTTTTGTGCTTGAATTTACGGCATCGTAATCTACTAGTGAAGACCTTTAATTTGATGTGCATATCGACCTATGCTTACGTTAACAATTTTCTTCCGATTCCTAGGGCTGTGTGCCACCTGAGGAGTAAGCGTATAATAACAATGTAAATTAAATGAATCTTTGAACAACTGTAATTTTGCGCAGGATCAACCTTTTGAAGTGCGGTTTGTGGCATTGTATTCTACTAAAAAGGACCTTTAATTTGATGTGCATATTGGCCTATGCTTCTATTTAAGATTTTCTTCCGACTCCTTGTGGGCCGTCCCCCTGAAGAGTTATTGGATCACTGAATATGTGTTAAAATAGAGTTTTATGCCCTGTAACTTTGTACCAAGTATTGTAGCTCTATCTGCATTATTTTTTAAAATATTTAACTGTCCTGGGACTTTTTTTACCACCCTGTATTTTGAAATGATGAAACCTTATTGAATATTTCTCATTTTGGTGAAATAAGGAAAGGACATATATACTCATACGTCGACGGGATTAAATAATGTGTAATATATTCGAACTGTGGTACGAAGAAGTTTAATACTAACTGAGGAATAGTTAAAGGAGAACTTTGATAACAAGACTCTCATGGGAATTGTAAAATAAGACTTGTTATCAAGGTTGACTTCTTATTGAGGTTTGTAATAACATGTGATTAGGGGTAAATAATTTTAAGGGGATTTGAAAATGGCACTTGTTATCAAGGGCGACTGGTTATCGAGGGTCTTCTTATCAAGGTTCCACTGTACATGTTTTATGTTATAAAAAAAAAAAAATACCGTATGTAAATGTTTGCACTTAAAAATAACGTATTATTGCAGTGTTCAGAAAAATATCAGTAGTCCCTAAGAGTTTATAAACTTCCTTTCATTGTCTCCATTGATTTTCAAACAGAACTCCTCTACATGGAAAACATATTTTGAATTCACTTAGGTTTTATATTGGTAAAATTATACAAGGAGACTTGCACGAATACACGAAGATACAAGTAAAGATATATTTATAGTAAAGGTTTGATCAACCAATTAAAACATAAACAAGTGAAAACTTGGAGAATCAATAACGCCATCACATTTCAGGGGTTGACCTTTTGTACATCTTCTGGGAAAATTATTTAACAGACCTTACAGACAAGAAAGGAATAAAACTGGAGAGGACTTCAAACTGTATACTTACAGGAGGCATAGATCCATCAGCCAGTCTTCTGGTCAGTCTTCGAGCCATCATCGTCCCTTGGCAAGGTGCTGCCTCTTCTACAACATACATTTATTATGTAGTTACATACATCTATCATGTAGTTTTCTACATTTATTATGTAAGTATATACTTTGTGTGTGAAAATATCTAATGAAACAGTATGTCTTGATTAGGACTTCTATTGATTTACAGATTTGTGATACTAATTAATTAAGTTTTAGGCCAGCGACTTCAATTGTTTATATTTATGATTCATACAGTTTCGTTCTAACATCCGTTGGCTAAATCAAGGAATTAAAACACTTCTTATAATGTTTGTAGTTATGGTGAAAAATAGACTACGGTGAAATAGAGAATCCTTTCCATGTTTAAGGTAAAATATGAAATATAACTTTATCAGCAGCATATGAGAGGTTCACCCACTTTTTCTCTGTCAGTTAAAACCGGTTGCGGATGGTCCATATTCATGTCTAAGTATCCAAAGCCAAATATTATATTTAATTGTTTTATGATAATTATTTAGATATTTTCACAATATTCGTTTTTGCCTCCATTGTCTTCCTTGAGTAAATAAGCAATATGAAATCACCACTGAACCTAGACCAACAAAGAAATTGCAGGGTTGGTTGAGTAAGGGTTACTGTACTGAGTTTATGTGTGATTTGTATGCGTGTGTTTGTTTGTGTGTGTTTTATGCGTGTGTGTTGGTCGAATGCAGACCGGTTTTGCTAATTATTACCTTGCGTGGAAGAGGTTTATCTTTGTCTTATTTCTCAGTCGAGACTCTGCATTCTTTGGGTGTCTTATGATATTAGCTTATTGCATATAGGAGAAAAGATGTGATGCAATAAAACGACTGGCCATCACTGACTGGCCAAGTATAACCATGTAAGAACATTCTTCTGGAGAAACTTGTTTCTCTACGTTGTTTAAGAAAGAAATCTGTAAGTAATCTGTTAGTTATCTGTCATATAATCTAAGTACTGTAAGTAAACATTAATAAATAAAAGTGATGAATGTCAGTTTCGTGAAGGAATAATGAATAGTTACAATAAGTTATGTATGAAAACTGTTGGTGTTGAAAAACGTTGGGTACATAATTTACGTAGTGATTCTTTGGGTCCAAGAGTAACATTTTTCTAATAACGCTTCGTTAAACAGATTTCTGAACTTTTTTTAACATTAAAATTTTTATTTTTAATTATTTCTTTATGACTTTATTTCTTTAACTGATCTTTATGAAACTAGGTATATATGTTAAGGTAAAAGAAACCCATGTTGGAAAAAAGTTATTTTGATTCAACTTAAAATTTCATAGTGGAGGCCATTGTAATTTTTTTTTTCAATGACTAGTGGAGAGAAACATTCTGTGCGATTAGCCCTTAGACTGCAAGATCATAAAAATGTATCTTATTTTTGTTCAATTGCATGATTTTTCATTACAGAGTTGTTATTATTTTAGCGATTAAATGTCTGTCTATGGTTTGTAATTATAAAATGTTTGTTTACAATAATGTTTTACTTTAACTATTAAGCTCAATTAACTACAACCAAGCAAGGCTTGGTCCCCCGTTACCAAACCTAAAGGGCCAAAACAAAAATACCGGATATATAAAATTACCATGGTTACACAGTTAATAACACCATATATTATTTTATTTTTACATTAATTCATATTACCATTAGAAACACATTTTTATTTAGAGTTCTCGTTTTTAGAGGTTGGTAAGTACTCTTCTGTATCTTATTTTATGTTTATTTATTTTTTTCAATCGCTAGAATTAAATTAAGTAATTGTATAATAATGACAAAATGTTGCTGTCTCGCTCCAAGTTTGTCACTAAACAGTTCAAATAAGATAGTTGATATCATTGGCAAAAACTTAATGATGTCAGTGTTTTTTTAAACCTCTTTACTTTAGAAGAACTAATTTTAAAGTTTCGATTGCCAATATGTTTGTAATCTATGAAAACCAGAGGTTTGCAACCTATGAATGGGTTCAAGTAAATACCTTAAAGAAAGACTAAAACACCATAGAACAACGTCATCAATAAAAAAAACATACGAAATAAATATGTTTAGCCCACATTACAATACTAATTTAACAGCAGAGAAGAGGATTAGCATAAATTACTCACAATACGGAAGTGTCATAATCAATCATATTAGATGAGGATAAATTTACACCTTGGCATTCATAAGCCAACCCTGCATTATGTTTTGATAGGGTAAACGAGATAGGCTCAACAAACCATGCGCAAGCAGGCTGGAGATCATTGACTTGATGTGAAAATAGGATTAATTTGGATAATTTAAAAGCACTACGTCAAAGAACCGGTTGTTCAAGTCTTCAAGGTGGTACATAAATAATATCCATCTTCATTGGTATTTGCCGGTTTCGGTAAACCATTCGTTTCGGCTGGTTGATTTTGGTGAACTGTTTTAATGGGGTTCTCATACTTTGTGGCAATGAGAAACGATACGTTTTTTAGTCCATTTGTTATTCAGATTGTACCATCCTGTATCTAATTGGATGTACCATGCAAAGTGCATTTTCTAGGTAATAATTATCACTAATTGAAATAAATGAAGTTTCACAAATAAAAACTCAAAAACTATATTCACGGGGAAGTATCGTATACGGGAGTATAACCCTACTGTTCTTCTTAATATACTTTATGAAGTTGTAAATTAAGAAAACAGTATATGAAATACAATATCTGAATATCCTCCGACGTCTTCGGTGATAAGTAAATGCTTGGAACTTGCAATTGGATTTTGCAATTACTATAGTAAGACTTAAAATTGAAAATTTAGTGTAGTTGATAGTTCTATATCATGTGATAATTTTTTTACATGCGAGTCATGGTTGTGTGTACTGACGACACCTTATGAAGTGGATACTTATTAGACTAATGATGGCGAGCTTTTAAATAACCGTCAAAACATAGTTATTTAAGTTAATATGTCGAAGAATGTTTGACGCCACGTTATAAAATTATTTGAAATACAAAAGGTTTTACTAAAACAATAATCAATGGCATATAGCTGCGTATGTTTTAGTAACCATGGATGATTTAATGGTAATATTAACCCACCTGGAGGTAAACATTGCACTTTCTTTTCATCGTAGACAGTTCCATTCACACAGCTCAAGACCAAAACCTTGAGATCGTGATTGTCTGGAGAGCTGGTGCATTGGTAGAAGAGGTTACAGTGTTTAGGGTGTCTTCGGAAGCCAGTGGGGCAGACCAGATGGATCTGACCCTCCTCCAGGGTCGGACAAGAGGTGTCGGTTCCAGGGGGGAGTGTTGAGGGTGAGTCAGTAGACATGGGTTGGGTTCCGGTAGATCCTTCCGTGGAGAGCTCGGTGTTTCCAGGAGTCGTAGAGTCTGTTGTTGATTCCGTACCTGGAGTTGAACTCTCAGTATTGCCAGGAGTTGAAGACTCTGTTCCTCCAGAGGTGGTCTCGGTACCTGAGAAGAAATTGGATCTTAATATGTGGAGGAAGAGGAATCTTTTAATATTATAGAGGGAAAAAGGTTAAAGATAAACAATACCAATGAGAGAAGGCTTTGCCCTACCTAAGAACAGAGGAAATGCCAGTTGGAGAAGTTCTATCTCAGGGAAAAGTTCCAGAAGCCGAGAAGATAAGATATTATAGTATTTCATAACACATGAGGCGCTCAGGGTCAGCTCAGTACATGACTTGCTCAATACAAGTAAAGAAAAGATACCTTTACCACATGAGAAGTTACGAAAATTGAGCTCATGAAACGACAAGGAGCTTTCTAAACCTGAGGGGAAAAGGGGCCTTTTGATTCCTTAGAATATAAGTTTTTAAGGTCTAAAGAAAAAGAAGAGCTTTCAGTACTTGGCAATATAAGATATTTCTGTGCCTACATATAGAAATTACAGGGGTTTTCAAACCTGGAAAAACAAATATCAGGTTAAGCTAGAAAGAGGGGCCTCAGTATATTCCAGGAAATGAATGGACCGTTAAGTATCTACGAATGAAAGAAAATGTACATATCTGAGGGGGGATGGGCTTATCAGGAAAATATAATCCCAGAGAAAGAAATGAGAAGTAGTATATGACTAGGGACAACCAATTTAAGTACCTACTTGTAAAGTTGGGTTTGGGAAGAAGGCGGTTGGGTTTGGGGTTGGGGGCGTTTTGGTGGTAAGATGTGTCATACATAATATACATTTCTGTCTTAGTAAATGAAATACACCTACCATCTGCCTTAATGATCTAAATAAAAGATTTGTAAAAATCTTATTAAAACAAATGAGATGTTAAAAAATTACTTTTTTCTAATAGATAGAATATTTTGAACTACATTCATACTTTTGCATGTTATTTAATTCTATTTAAAATTTGAAAATTTCCAAGACAAAGGTAAACAAATATTGGACAAGTATGATGTTTTCCGTGTTTGATATTGAGTTTCCAGAAACCTAAATTTACCAACAGTGGAATATATTACCTCCAGGCGTAGAAGTCTCAGTAGGTCCAGGTGTTGAAGTCTCAGTAGCTCCAGGTGTTGAAGTCTCAGTGGCACCAGGAGTAGACGACTCTGTGTTAGTCGTTCCCTCAGTAGTTGATTGGTACGTCGTCTCAACACTCGTGCTCTCCGTGATTGTAGTTCCCTCTGTAGTCTTGTCTTCTGTAGTAGATCCTGGCGTTGATTCGTAAGTAGTACCCTCACTTGTAGACTCCAAGTTAGTAGTTCCCTCGGTTGGTTCAGTTCCCCCAGTAGATGGTTCAGTGGAATTGTTCCTTTCCTCGCTAGGTCCCGGTGAGGATCCACCTCCACTGCAATCTCTCGGTGGGTAAACAGACTCCGGATGGTTGCAGGTTTCAATTGCAGGATCCCAGATAGTTCCAGGAGCACAGTCAAAGTGGTAAACTGAGAACCTCTCTCCTTTACCATCGTCCCAGTCAACGCAGCGGTAGAACTTCTTGCAATCCGTAGGATGTGGGTAGAAGCCTGCTTTGTTGCAGACAATTTTGCTAGGTGGTTTTGTCTCACAAGGTGGAGAGGTACTATGATTTGGTTCCCCTGGTTGTCCCGGCTGACCAGGTTGGCTTGGCTGACCTTGTCCTGGCTGTCCTGGTTGCCCCGGTTGTCCTGGTTGCCCCTGTTGTCCTGGCTGACCAGGCTGTCCTGGCTGACCAGGCTGTCCTGGCTGTCCTGGATATCCTGGATATCCTGGCTGTCCGCCAGGTTGTCCTGGCTGTCCGCCAGGTTGTCCTGGCTGTCCGCCAGGTTGTCCTGGTTGTCCTGGATGTCCTGGTTGTCCTGGCTGCCCTGGTTGTCCAGGCTGCCCTGGTTGTCCTGGCTGTCCTGGCTGCCCTGGTTGACCTGGCTGTCCTGGCTGTCCTGGATATCCTGGTTGTCCACCAGGTTGCCCTGGTTGTCCTGGCTGCCCCGGTTGTCCTGGTTGTCCAAGCTGCCCCTGTTGTCCTGGCTGTCCTGGTTGTCCTGGATTTCCTGGCTGGCTACCTGGTTGACCAGGCTGACCAGGTTGTCCTGGATGCTCCGGTTTGTTTTGATTCATTGATCCCGGTATTTCATTGCTTTCATCAGTTCCACCAGGGCCCGTTTTGCAGTCTTTACGTTTTACGGCCCAGGGATGATTACAACCTGTTATCTCTGGATCCCAGACAGTACCTGGTCCACAACTAAAGTCGTATTTTGTAAACCCAGCACCGTCACTTACACATCTGTAAAATTTATTGCAGTCTCCTTCAACTGGGAAGAAACCTTCAGAGGAACAGTCTCCATGTGATACAGGTTGAGGAGTAGTGGAGTCTGGAGTCATTGGTGACGTTCCTGATGGCCGTCCTTGTCCTCCTGGTTGTCCCGGTTGTCCTGGCTGTCCTGGTTGCCCTGGATATCCTGGCTGTCCACCAGATTGTCCTGGCTGTCCTGGATGTCCTGGCTGCCCTGGTTGCCCTGGTTGTCCTGGCTGGCCTGGCTGTCCTGGTTGTCCCGGTTGCCCTGGATATCCCGGTTGTGAGCCAGATTGCCCTGACTGACCTGGTTGTCCTGTTTGTCCTGGATGTCCTGGCTGCCCACCAGATTGCCCAGATTGTCCTGGATGCCCTGGTTGTCCCGGTTGTCCTGGTTGTCCCGGTTGTCCCGGTTGTCCTGGTTGTCCTGGTTGATCTGGCTGTCCTGGCTGTCCTGGATAGCCTGGCTGACTTGGTCCCTGGTGAATGGGTTTAATAGAACCTTCTGATCCTGGAATCTCATTACTCTCATCTGTCCCTCCCGAACTTGATCCACAATCTTGCCTCTTAACGGCCCAAGCATGATTACATCCGGTTATCTCTGGGTCCCATACTGTTCCTGGACCACAACTAAAGTCGTACTTAGTAAATCCAGCTCCGTTATTCACACACCTGAAGAATTTACGGCAGTCTCCTTTGACTGGGAAGAACCCTTCTGATGAACACTGTCCATTTGTTGGTTTTGGAGTTGTGGGCTCAGGAGTCATTGGTGATGTTCCTGATGGCCGTCCTTCAGATCCTCCTGGCCGTCCCGGCTGTCCTGGTTGTCCCGGTTGTCCTGGAGATCCTGGCTGCCCACCTGACTGACCTGGTTGTCCTGGCTGTCCTGGATATCCTGGCTGCCCACCGGGCTGTCCTGGTTGTCCCGGCTGTCCCGGCTGCCCTGGTTGTCCTGGATATCCTGGCTGACTTGGTTGTCCAGGTTGTCCAGGTTGTCCTGGATATCCTTGCTGACCTTGCTGGCCTGGTTGACCTGGTTGTCCCGGTTGACCTGGTTGTCCCGGTTGACCTGGTTGTCCCGGTTGTCCTGGTTGCCCCGGGTGTCCAGGATATCCTGGCTGCCCACCGGGCTGTCCTGGTTGTCCCGGTTGTCCCGACTGCCCTGGTTGTCCTGGATATCCTGGCTGACTTGGTTGTCCAGGCTGTCCTGGATATCCTTGCTGTCCCTGCTGTCCTTGCTGTCCTGGTTGTCCCGGTTGTCCGGGTTGTCCTGGGTATCCTGATTGCCCACCTGGCTGTGCTGAACTAGTGCTCGAGTCCTTACAGTCGTTCCTTTTCACTGCTCCTGGGTAGTTACATCCGATAATGTCTGGATCCCACACAGTACCAGCACCACAAGTAAACTCATACTTTGTGTATCCAGCTCCATTATTGACACATCTAATAAATTTAGAGCAATCTCCTTGCACCGGGTAGAATCCTTCACCTGGACATTCTCCTGGCTTACAAGGGCCTTGGGAAATAGGTTGATTTGGTGTATTCGGGTACGTTGGTTGACTGGGGGCACTTGGATATCCTGGTTGACTAGATTGACCAGGTTGACTTGGATAACCGGGTTGGCTTGGGTATCCAGGTTGGCTAGGTTGGCTCGGATAACCGGGTTGGCTTGGTCCACTCGGTTGACCTGGATATCCAGGTTGGCTAGGGTAGCTAGGTTGGCTTGGGTATCCGGGTTGATTAGGGTGTGTAGGCTGGCTTGGACCACTAGGTTGACTAGGGTATCCAGGGTTGCTTGGGTGTCCAGGCTGGCTGGGGTATCCAGGCTGGCTGGGATAACCGGGTTGGCTTGGACCACTCGGTTGACTGGGGTATACCGGTTGATTAGGATTGCTTGGTTTGTTCGGTTGACTGGGACCACTAGGTTGGCTTGGATAACTTGGTTGACCCGGTTGTGGCTTAGTACTCTGAGTCGGGTGAGGTTTAGGAGTGGTTGTTTGTTGAGGAGGTGTAACTTGACCAGCACTAATCGTGGCACCTTGATTATTTCCTGACGATGTTGTTTGTGAGTTTGATCCTGATGTTGATCCAGACTGATTTGATGTAGTTGATGAACCCTGACTTCCGGAAGATTGTTGATTACTCCCGGATACTGTTGTCTGAGTACCACTACCACTTGATGAAGTCTGTTGATTACTTCCAGAAGCCGTTGTCTGAGTACCACTTCCACTTGATGAAGACTGTTGATTACTTCCAGAAGCCGTTGTCTGAGTACCACTACCACTTGATGAAGTCTGTTGATTACTTCCAGAAGCCGTTGTCTGAGTACCACTTCCACTTGATGAAGACTGTTGATTACTTCCAGAAGCCGTTGTCTGAGTGCCACTACCACTTGATGAAGACTGTTGATTACTTCCAGAAGCCGTTGTCTGTGTGCCACTACCACTTGATGAAGACTGTTGATTATTTCCAGAAGCCGTTGTCTGGGTGCCACTACCACTTGATGATGATTGTTGATTACTTCCAGAAGCCGTTGTCTGAGTACCACTACCACTTGATGATGATTGTTGATTACTTGCGGTAGAACCTGTTTGACTACTACCTCCAGAAGAAGAAGATTGTTGGTTGTTTCCTGATGTTGATTGTGCGTTACTTCCTGAGGATGACGATTGTTGGTTATTAGCTGCCGAAGTTGTCTGTGTACTACCACCCGAAGATGAAGACTGTTGATTATTGGCAGCTGATGTGGTTTGGGTATTACTACCAGAAGACGAAGACTGTTGATTGTTAGCAGCTGATGTGGTTTGGGTATTACTACCAGAAGACGAAGACTGTTGATTATTAGCAGCTGATGTGGTTTGGGTATTACTACCAGATGACGATGATTGCTGGTTGTTGGCAGCTGATGTTGTTTGAGTATTACTTCCTGAAGATGATGCCTGTTGGTTACTTCCTGACGAAGTAGTTTGAGTGCTACCACCAGATGAGGAAGCTTGCTGATTATTTGCAGCAGAAGTACTTTGACTACTACTTCCTGAGGAGGAAGATTGCTGATTGTTTGCTGCTGAAGCTGTTTGAGACTGGCCACCAGAAGAAGATGATTGTTGGTTCTGTGAGCTCCCGGAACCACTTTGACTACTTCCTAACGTCGTAGTTGTAGAACCTCCAGAAGCAGAAGACATTTGATTGCTGCTAGATTCCATAGCTGACTGACTTCCACCAGCAGACGAAGTAGTTTGTCCGTTATTGTTGTTTGATATCGAAGTCGTTGTATTCCAAGAGGATGCAGACGATGCGCTTGAACTGCTACTACTAGATGTACTATTTGACCAAGTTTGTGTTATTGTTGAATCATCTAAGGTCGAGTCCGATAGAGGAGCTCGAGGAGTCGTTAATCCACAATCTGGCCTTTGGACTAAGTACGGATGGTTGCAAGTCTCTTGAGTCTGATCCCACACTGTTCCTTCAGCACACTTGAATTCATGCTTTGTGAACCCTCCTTCGCCATTAGAGACACACCTTATAAACTTCTTGCAGTTGTTTTTGACCTCCATAAACCCTTCTGAAGAACATTCTCCACTATCAGAACTATCTTCTTCACCTTCAGGTGTGTCCGGTTCCTCAGTTGAAACAACAGATCCACTTGGTTGGTTTGTTCCACTTATTTGGCCTTGCTGGGCCGTCGTTGAGGACCAACTCCCTCCTGAGCTTCCTGGATATGGATATCCCGTAGATCCACTTGAAACCGACGACTCACTCGACGAAAAACTATTGCTTCCCTCAGTCACGGTGCTGATTGGTGGTGTTCCACCTTGCTGAGGATGGCCTCCGACTTGCTGACTAGATGAACTTCCCTCCCCAGATGGTTCTTCTTTACAATCATCTCTCTTGGTTGCCCAAGCGTGATTACAAGACTCAGTCGCCTCATCCCATACTGTGCCTTTGACACATAAAAAGTCGTACTTTACATACCCTCCGGCTCCATCAGTCACACATCTGTAGAACTGCCTGCAAGCTCCCTTGACTCCAAAAAACCCTTCTCCAGCGCATGGAGGTGTTTCAACCTTTTGTTCGTTTGATCCTTGTGATTCGCCGTCCTCATTTCCTCCAGTTCCTCCGTCATAATCAGGATACTCCGCCCCTCCTGAAGGCTTCGACTCTGGATATGCAGGTCTAACGGGCTGTGACTGTCCTGGTTCTGGGTTGGCTACAGGAGAAACATCGTTATTTCCTTCCCCTGGGCCAGGTTCAGGTTCTGGGTCCGGAGGAGGAGCAAGGGCTCTACACTCTGCTCTTGGAGAAGCTGAGGCGTGGATGCAGATAGCGCTGTCTTTGTCAAAGACAGATCCAGGACCACACTCGAACTGGAAGGCTGTCAGCTGAGGTTGTCCGGAAGATCCCCATTCCACACAGCGGTAGAAGATCTTGCAGTCGTTGGGATGTGGGTGGAACCCTTCTGAAGGACACTGGAAGGCTCCTCCATTCTGTCTCCCTAAGGCCTTGTCCCTCCGATATTCTGGAAAAGAGAAATGTTTTACTTAATTAGAGCAAACTCCTTTATATAAACCTATGACTATATAAACAAGAATATCGTTCTTACACAACTATCACGTCTAAGATAAAGATCGAATGCATTTGAAACGTGGTGTGGATAAATACTACTGACGGCAAGTATCACGTGCACACGAAGAAATATTGATTTAATTCCACACACCTTGCACAACCTCCAAAACCACGAGGAGAAATCAATACAGAGTCAATTATTTCCTAAACTCTTTTGTCATATCACGTCAGTTCCTCTAGGTGCGATGTGTACTTCATATCTTTATACACTCTTTCAATTGCACTATAGTAAACCAGATTCACTCTACGACCTGAGAGATACTCAGACGTTCAAACATGAAGCGGCGACGGCGAGGCTGCGATGTTTTTCATCTGTTGGTCTATAGAGATGTCATCTGTAGAGTACAAATCACAGCTTGGCATTACAACGCGCAGACATCTAACTTTTAGTCCACCTGTCAGATGAGGATAATCTCATAGCTTTTTGTAGTGAATAGTTTTTTGCAATGCTCGAGTGGTTAGTGCTAGTGATTATGTCAATGTTGTAGCTCAATTAATAAACTAGTTAATAAGTTAACAGATATTGTTCTAAATATTTTTTAGAAACTATTCTTGTTTATCTTAATAAATTTTCGTATCAACACTGTTAATCGGCTATTAGCCTCATAATTAAGTAAGCTAAGATACCAGCCAATAAATTAGTCGGTGACGAAGTCACACAGGTCATCATACCTTTTCTCAATTTCAACACTGTTTCACTCATGGTTTAAAATACCCCGGAATGTGTACATTGACTCAAAAGCATCAATGCAAATCATAAGCAATGGCACGGTTTATATGCACTTTATTATGTTAGAAAATTTTTCCGAACTTATTCCATTTGTCAATCGTACAAAGCATCAACCCCCCCATTCTATTGGTGGCATATATTTAGTTATTTGGACAAATATACACATAACTTCTTGATCCAATCTCACAGACCGTTTGACGATATCTGCCTTCCACATACTGAAACAGCAATTATTACCAATGATGAAAATGATTGTGGGTTGCCAGTGGTCAGCAGAACCTTGTTATCACGTCTTCTTTTTGATTTGCGATGTGATGGCAAAACCAGTTGTGTTGTGAGGTGAAAGATACCAACATTCAGATTCCTGCCTGTACCTTGCTACGCTTGTGAGATTTGTATAGCCTTCCAAAAAGTATTATTAATTTTACTATGTAGTTTGGTGTGTATTGTCTTAGATGTTTTTGTTGTAAAGGAAATGCAAATTATACCAAAGCCAAATCACCCACTGTAAAAAAAAGTTGTTCAGTTTTACATAGTAGTGTCGGCACTTTTTATTTGTCCAGACTTTGTGAAACAAACTGTACAATATATGGACAAGCAAATTAAATTTCTCAGATCAGCAACTTTAAAGATACTTGATCATAACCCGGCCAAATCAAAACAAAAATAGATTCCACTATTATGCCATTTACAAAATTTACAAGAATTGATTACTCCTATGCCGTATATTATTTATCTTTAAACGTGTATTATCTGAAACGAAACTATCTTGTTAATCACTTGTAAATTAAATCATAAAGCCTCAGAATGTCATCGGACTTTTGATAATCAAACGTAACGGCGGCTGAAATGCACGATTAATTCAATGATGATTCGTAGTTATGTTAATCATTACGGCAAGATTCATCTTCATCGTCAGCTTATATTCAATTAGCAAGTTCATAACCCAACAACCGTTGGGTTATTAGTCAGTTTAATCTTTTTACCTACGACCGTATTTTAAAGGTTAAAGGTTGACAATTGTTGTTATAAGCGATCCCGAATCATGAAGAATAGCCTATATCTAGAGATTAGGCTTATGTTTAAACTAAATTATTAATTTACCCACCCCCTCTTATGGATTGGATTAATATTAGGGTAGCTGAGTGGCTAATGTGTTCAAGTGCTCGCATAGATAGATAGATAGATAGATAGATAGATTTATTTGATCATTAAACATTATAATTAAAATGCAATAGATCATTGCAGAAAAAGGAAGGATAGAACTAGCATGCACATTCAGATCTAGGTCTTTAGGTTATTTATTAAGACTAGAAAAAGGAAAGGGCCTAGTACCGACCCCTGTGGTACCCCATATTTCACCTCAGTTTGTCCCGAGAAGACTTGACTGGGAAAAACCTTTTGCTGCCGATTACTTAGGTATGAACCTTTTGATTGATATGACCTTTTGACATAGCAATCAAAATGTCTCCGGTTTGATCCTGATAAAAGTAAGTTGCTTTTTGATGGTTCGAAACTGGACCCAGCTGACCAAAATCATTGGGCTTTAAATAAACGATCCTGACTTACGAAACAACTGATCTTAGTCAAACATGAAGCAACACTTTCTAAGGCTACAAAATTCTACACTCATCTTTCACTTATATTTGGGCTAGAGGTTGTGTCCCCATCTCATAATGATAATGTATTATCAAAATTTATTCGAGATACTGTGTTGATTTTGATATTTAAATGAAATTATACCAATTTTTGCAATAGTATTTTGGTGTCGTTTAGAGGTCCAGACAGATAAGTTGAATCAATCCTTACCCAAGTATATCCATTGCCATAATGATAATATAGTGTTCGCAGACCATGTGTTGATAGCAATGGTATATACCTCTCCACACGGAAATGTTGTTAACATTTCTTACAAAACCAGCATACACCTGATGATCGAGAGTGTTGACTTGCTTGAGTCAGTCTACTTCTGTGTCTATCTACTGGTCAAGCAGGTGCCTATATATAGACCGGTACGTCAGGGAATATTGCCGCAGGGAGTGCAGCAAAAAACAGGCTCGGCCAAACTGTCGTGAGAAATACCTGAGCATCTAGGACTTTGACCCCACAAAATATTCTCAGGGAAGATTTTTAGTTGGAAAAGATTCACTGATAAACTAAACGTCGTCATAAAAAGACATCTACATGGGTTATTTGTTATTGTTGTGAATATGAATGTCAGACGAGTGTCAAATTGGTGGCAAAAGATGAGAAGACTACAAAGAAATGGTGAGATATCGTAAAAGAATATTTTATATAGCGAAAATGCATTTTAAGCAAAAAAGGGATGAGCTGTATTCAGAGAAATGATAATTCTTATCAGTACACTTGGGATTGATGAATGTAACTCGAGTGAATAGTGTTGAAGTTGAAGGTCAAGTTCCCATGATGAAAACTCAGTTTTTTTTTAAAGTAAATTTAGTGTATCTTTGGCTAACTTATTTAAATCTCATGAATGGTTCGATATTCATCCTACAAGTAACATAATTCGTTGCGAATTTCATTCGTAGGATACATTTTGAAACTGGTCACTATTTATAAAATTAAGAAGAATTTAAATAAAAAAAGAAAAATAATGCACCCTGGAATATTTTTATTTTTTTATTTAAATATTTTATTAAATATGACATTTCAATTAAATAAACCCTTAAACATACTTGTTTTGCTATTAGGGTGATAGCTAAACGGGTGGTGTTATAGAAACAGTACATGAATTAATTTAACATTTGGTTAGAAAGAAGAAAAGTACTCTTATTACCAATTATTTACCAAGTCATTTTGACGAATCTGGAAGTTTTCCAATGACACAACGTTATTTACCGACATTTTCCATTAAACGTGTCTTGTACAAAATTTGGTAATTTTGTTGAGTCAAATTGTTCCTGGATACATTTTAGTACTGCAATGTCTATACTTAGTAAACCGCAAATGAGTTATAATATAGTTTCTTGACGTTTAACGCACTAAAATTACAGCTTAGCCTCGTCTCGAGTTCAGGGTTACATCATGCTAAACATTTGCTATATTTAGGGATGTGTCAGTAGCTTTTTTGTCTTCTGTTAAAGCATCTACTGAACTGTCTACTCTGACTTTATAAGGCTTTATCCCTGATTATAGAATAAGAATTATAGAAGCGGTCATGGAAGTTGATTGGAAAATAGGTGTAAAAACAGAACAACTTTAAACGTACCACCTAACGGTGCTCGAACAAGTCATTAACATAACTATTGGGTCAGTAGATAATTAAATGGCTCTTCAGAAATAATATATTTCTGCGGATGGTTATTTGCAAAATTGGCCCCCTTGGGCAGCGAAGCGGGCCCATTAATATCGGATGGTTCTGAGCACGACCAATGATTTGTTTTTCAAACTTTGTATGACTCATAGGTCTATCGTTATAGGCGGCACTATGAAGATTACGAAGATTATATTAACCAGAAGAGTGCCATTAGGATCTCTTTGGTTGTAATACCAGGATTTTACATAAAACTAATAACTGTAATGTTGATGAATGGTTAAGGATGTTGTTTGCTTAACCTGGACAAAAGAAAAGAATGTTCAACGTGAAGTTAGTATGGTTTGAATCATGTGTTTATGTGTGTTCAGGTTATGTGTAAGGAAGACTCATCTGGCCCTCTTGGTGCCTATTGAATCAAGTTATTTTGATTTTCTTTTCATCGTTGTATTTGTAAGATTATTAAATGGTTGCTGTCAAAGCTGTAGATTTACTTTCTGGCATCCACTAATGTTTATGAAATAAAGTTCAAGGTCGAGCTCAGAACTACAATCAGACGGTCAACAAATAAAGAAATAGAAACCCGTTAACTCTATATAAACTTAATCTTCTTCCAACCTATAAATCTTCACAACGGATAACAAACAAGTCAACACCCAAATTGTCTGCAGGCCAATCAAAAAGCAATTTCTGGATGTCGCACGCCACCTCTCACCCAATTATACATTTGCACACAAAGAACACAAGACTCGAGAATGCGGATCAGTGGATCTAACCAGGTCATCAAGTGGCCTTGACCTTCTCGACTTTGACCTCTAGACTTCGCCCTGGGTCGCCAGGTCTTCGCCTGCCCGCGTCACCACCGGTCTGCGAAGGTGGAGGTCAGACCCCACAGTGGAGGTGGATATTTAGCAGGTGCATATAGTGGATATTTTGCAGTTAGAAAGGATCTTCTGGTTGAACATCGATTAGCGTTGACTATTATTATTTTAATTTAAGGGGAGCAAGCTGGTCTATTGGTAGAGCACGGGACTTCGGCCCTGAGGTTCCGTGTTCAAATTCCCCAAAATCACCAATGGGTTTTATGTAAGTGATGATTTCACAACCTAGGTATAGCCTGAAGTAATGTGAAAAACAATCCCAGGATCGTGCCTAGCGTCCTAGGAAAAAAATATTTGAGTGAGTGTGCCTGTAGACTATATTTTTTCTCAGGAGAGGTTACAAACAAGATAATAACTCTTTTGAGCTGGTAACTTTCGACTGAGTTAAAAATAAAATTTCGTAGTGTTTTCATTCCTTATGCCATTTCGTTTAAATTGCCAATCTCGGAAAGCTAAGTTAAAGTAATTTTAGAGTTTTACACAAAGGAGGTTTTAAGAGATTTTGAACAATGCTTACAGGCTTGAGTGTATTGACTTTATAAATTCAAGTATACAACTCATCTATATAAATCAGCTGCGGTCTATATTTAATCAAATAGGACATAGTTGAATGAAACACTTTCAAAGTGTGTTAGTGTCAAATCATATTTATAATTGAGTGTTTGGTACTATAACATGTCATGTGTCAAAGATGCTTTGATTTACAATAGAACCCTTTAAATTTGGATTGGAAAAATGTGTGTGTATTCAGGAGAAAAATCAACAATTAATTGTCATCAGCACACTCGGTTGGTGCCTCAAATTAACTACAACAATTTTTATTATGTAACTGGCTACATCCTAAACATGGGAATGCATATCTACATTTATCAATAAATAGGCCTAGTCAAAGAGATTACTAATTTAGTGGTGACTCTTCATGTGAACTCAGATAACAAATCAGCTGATCATTTTGCTACTTAATCAGCTGATTCAATCTCTAACAAGTCGCTTGTTAAGCCATCGTCCAAGATATCTGATCTGCAGTGTTGGTTCTCATGATGGCCAACTAGTGGCTATCCAATTTGAATGACTTCTATCTGACAGTGGCCCGTTATTCTCTAGAGCTAGACTAATTTGATCGTTTTTTTTAAACTCAACACAAATCTTTAGATAAAAAAAAACTTAGTCGATACATGTGGCTTAAGATCTATATGTTTAAACTAAGTTAAGCTATAAACGTTTTTAACCACCTCTAGGCCGATTAATTGATTTCAAAGCTTAGTATGCCAACAGTTTACTTGAATGTAGATCATGCTTTGGAATAAACATAACAAATATTCTCAAACAGCCAAGAATTTATCACTCAGAGTTGAACATTTAGTCCTCAGAGAAATAAATTCAAATCATAATTTTAGAGGAAGTAAAGAACCAAAAAAAGTGGAGATGAAATATAACCTCTAAGTGGCATCGAAAATATGTGAAGTGCGTCACCTCAAAGTATATACTTTCTCTCTAAAAGTAGGTACTGTAACTGTATTTGCTGGCATTCTTTGACATTAAATTTTAATATCCATCCAATCAATTCAATGTCCTTTGGCTCCTAAACAGAATATCCTAATTTGAATAATATTCCGTGTTGTAGTGGAATGCTGATATCGAATTGATGATGATATTTACGCCTCCTAGTTTGCCAACGGGTCAGAGCAGAAGCTAAGTCACTGCTTCAGTTGCAAACAACCTGTTATTAGAAAGATCTGATAGGACTACACCTGGGCCCGCACGAACCTACAACTTTATGGCTCTGAAGAAACGCTGTAGCTGAAGAAGGCCCTAGAGCAGCCTCATTTGATTATTCACCCATTGGAATTCCACGATCACTTTACGACTTACGACTGTGAACTGAAAAGCTCTTGTATTCTTACATTCTATCATTCGATAGATATTTAAGAATTAGATACTTTGTCAGTTTAAATTTCAAGAAAGTACAAAAAAGTCAAAGTGAAATCTACTGATTTTACTAAGGAAAAACTGTAATTGTAGTTATTAAAAATCATTCAATCATTAGGAAAAATAACAAAGTTAAACAATTTTTTTACATGATTCGTCAATTTTAGCAAGGCAAATACAGGTATTATTAACTATGCATTAAATTACTCTAATGATATAGGCCTACTGGCATAATTAATTTCTTGGTCCCTAAGTTTTTTTTAAATCTCTTAATTTATTTCATTATCCTACAATTAACTGTAAATGCATAATTGGAGGGGTTTAAAAAAATATATTTATATTCATAATACCTCACACTATATTACGATTTTAGTTGTAAAATAAGGCAAAATAAAACCAAGCTAGTTTTTTTGCACCTCATTGAGCTTTATTTGACTACTAAAAGTCTTGAAATCAACTATTTATTAATTTAAGTTTTTAATTTGGCGTCGTTTCATAGAAAATTGTAGATTATAAATGAAAGTATTCTCGACTTTTTTTATAACATTTTGTATTTCCTTGTAATTTAAGTTATTAAAAAAAACTAATATATCTCATTGATTTTTTCTATTCCTACTTTAAACCGTATACTGAATTTCATAAAGATCTATAATGGTTTTAGAGATATCAACTTTAAACACTAAAATACAAAATGTCAGATATCTCGCTAACGAGGCAGTTTTTTAAAAAGATGTTGGAGGCAATTTTTAAAAGATGATATTCCTTATTTTCATTTTATAAAAAAAATCTCTAAGTAAGCTGTTAGTTAGCACATCTTATATACGAGCTTGCGAGTAACCCATAAACATATCCTCCTGACACACAGCACTGAAATGATCTGTATCAAACTTCCTTGCAAGACATCCAAACATACGCATATTTGCCGTCCTCTCCCACTTCCAAGTCTGCAAAATACTCATGTTGATATGCGAAAACCGCTTCTGGGTAGTCGTAAAGTTGATGATAAACAGAAGGAGGAGAAAGGGCAAAAGTGGGATAAGAAACTAAGAGAAAAAGACAACTAGAAGGAGATAGAAAGAGGGAAGATAGGTGTCAGTTTATTAGCACCCCTGCTGTGCGGCCGAGTAGAACCCGATTTTGATGCAAATTTCAACGTCTGCAGACTAAAATGCACATTGCGCAGGTCAAAAAGGTCTCGTCTTACGAAGGTCATTGGGGGTTTCCAGGGTCAATGACCGAGGTTGTCTTTTGATGTTCAAGAGTTCCCGGTTGAAATGACTTGAGATTCCAAAAGTAGCACGACTACAAGAATCGCAAGGGTTTTATAACATATGTGGAAGTCCCTTACCACTCTTGGATCAAACTTATAGAATAAACCTGTGTTATGACTGAGGAGCGTTTTAATAATGTTGAAATAATAAGGTACACATTTGAACTGTCTGTACCTGACACGTAAGGATGGGCAATGGGTTTATATTTCTTCTATTCGTCAGTCTGTTATTTGGCCAGAAAATATAGTCAGTAATTACTGTTTAAGGTTACAAACAGCTTTACCAAAATTGGCTCAATCTCTAAATCTATAATACGTAAAACAAACAAAAAATGAATATTCATCTACGCGTTTTTGACAAAATGCTGTTACTTTGAGTGCTTGAGTAAAATATTCAAACATCGTTGTATTCGTCCACGACAAGATTTTTACCAGATAACATCACGTAGTTTTAAGAGTAAAACTATTTCATCATTAGCCAAAGAACAGCTGTGCTAACTTAGTTACTCCACCTCCCTACATTTTAGCGCCACATTCCCTCCATATCTGACGACATTTTACTTTGTCGGCAAAAGAGGTTTCCTCTGCTGCATTGTTGAAGAAATTCTCTGATAAGGAGGTTATCTACTCGGGAGTCAAATTGGCTAAATTGGATTTTGTCAAGGTTTTTTAACGGCATCAAAGTTCAGCGGCGGCTATTATTTTCATCAAGACTTAATCTATTGTTTTATTTCGAAAACTAAGAGAGTGATATATGGGGGGACACACTACAGCAATTATTTCATACGTAGAAATATATATTTTACCTCTAATATCATCTGACTGTGCAAAAACTGCGCAAGCGAAGAAGATCAGCCATCTTAACGTCATCGGCCTGAAAACATATACAAAGTTTTAAAAATGTGTTTCATAATTAATATTTACAAGTAAATCTGTTGTATGATACAATAGAACTTACACATTCAAATTTAGTACTCCATGTTATTAATTTAACCTTAGTTTATTCAAGATTTTTGCCCTGAACTTCACGTCAAACCCATCAATTTGTATGACACTAGAGGCCACATTCATACCTAAAATAAGGTACTCAACATTTATAAGGCTCTCTGTAACATGTACAGTTTCCTTAAAGTAGCAATGAAAATGTTTCACGTTCTCCCTGGCCATCTCAAAGAATTAATTGGGCCTCTTAAGAATAGGTTAAAAGTCTGCTGTTGGCCAGCCCACTTTACTAGATGTTAGTGATTTTTCATAGCTAATGATTAGGTAACCACTGCCAAACATCGTATCCCAATTTTGTGTTTTCCTTTTTTATGCAAATAGTACTAATAAATGATAGGAATGAGCATTAGTATTAGACGCTACCTTTCCCTCCCCTGGACGGTTCTCGTGAAGATGACGTGATTGAAGATTGTACGTGCAAACACGCCAGTAACCACGTAGGTGTCTACGCACGTTCGTGTAGCCATTATGCCTAATCACACGTTAGGCTAAAAGTCATTTTTCAATTTCTCGCACCCCGCTGACCACGTTCTGACCACGGACCTAATGAACACAAATTGTATCCAAGGAAACCAACTTGACTGACCAGTTTTGTATGGTTTAACATTGTATCTGTTAAAAAGTTGTCTTTGTGTAAACGTGTGTTAGACGATAGCTTCACAAAATATGATTAACGAAAAAGAAGACGAAAAAAGATAAAAAAGAGTGTATTTTATTTAGGTGGTATTTATTTGAATAACATAAAATGTTAGTGCTAAAGAAAATCTGGTGATGATAAATGGAATTGAAATGTTATGGCTGCAACGAGGCAAACAAAACAAGAGGCATTTCTGACTCGCTTCATGACTTTTAGTCCAGCCTGTGAAAGAAAACAAGAAACAAATACTATTTATCTCACAAGTCCTATAAGCTTTGGTAGGAAAAGTTTTACTTGGAAAGTAGATTTAAAATAATGAGTCAACTTTGTGGGAGGTAAAGGTTGTTTACCAAATAAAAAGCCTTGAACGGAATCATCCATTTTCCATTAATGAAACTAATTGAAATCTTGATACAATTTGTCAAAATGCCAACCAATATTCGAGATTATCATTATTATCTTTCAACACTTGATTTCTATCTCGAATTTTTCAATCCGGTAACAGCTTCTGTTTGCCAAACAATTAAGTCATTCTTCATTAATCTCTCGAGTTTTTTGCAAGTCTCGTTCGCTATCTTTCCGCGCGTCAGCCGGCCCCGCCCCCTGCTCGCTTACAAATTGCTCCGCAGATATTTAAATTTGTAATTCGCACAAGCTTTGCAACGGTTCCGAACGCCGAACCCGGGTATTAGCATGAGTCGGATGTTTTGGTTCTTGAAGTGGGAGTGCCAAACCGTTGTGCAAAATTTTGAGTTCCGTGACCGAGAATTAATTTGACACCATCCTCGCTTCAGATTCCTTTTACTTGCCTGTGTCAGTGTTTATGAATGTGTCAAGGATACAAGTAAAAATTTACATTATGTTTTGGTTAATTTGTTATGGGCTAGTCACCTGCTGTAATGTGGACGCGGACAACACTTTGGTTGTTATGTTAATCAAATATAGAAAAACTATGGGGGGAAAGGGAGATCATTGGCTTCATATATTTTTTACAGTAGGCTATTTAGTTTTGCCACTTTGAAAGTTATTGGTTTTGTAAACCATTAGGAACCATCCCCTTAAAGAGCTTCTTTATTAGCAATTTTACATGATACAACCGAAGGACTGAGGACCAAAAGATTGTCTTGAGGACAAGACAAAGTTTAAATGTTCGTATACAATACGATGTAAAATCATATTGATTAAAACAATTACAAGGGAAATTATTACTTTCATGCTTACAAACACAATCAATGGCATGGTGAAACAATTTTACTAGGCATTGCTCAATTCCCACCCTATATCAAACTAATGTATTGACAAAAGTGTACATTATTTACATTTAGTTCTCAAGCTAGCTTCTACATAGTAAACAAGTTTTCATGTACTGCAAACGTATCTGATTTTCAACAACTACTGAAAACATGTCCAAAGAAGGCCAAAAACCTGCGCCATACCATCTTGATATCAAACTCCCGCCAGTTTGGCTTCCCTCCAAAACCTGTGACCCAGTGTGTCATCTGGTTTACACAGTGTCATATCTACATCTTTTGAAAATCGCCAACAGATGCTTGACTGGTAATTAATTCTGTCTCGTCCCTGATTTATGAACTGTCTGAGGACCGTTAGCGAAGCCTTTTTCTTTTTGTCACCGCCGAATTAAGAGGCGCCAAGGAATTCGGAAATGCCTTACGACCTGTCGTCACAAATAATCTTTTCTTCAGCGGATTTTCAAGACTGGTTGGACTACATTCCAAGTTCTTTTCGTCAGCTTTGTTTTTCCATTCAAGCAAAGTTTCAAACTAGATGTTTTGGCAAAGTAAACAAATATTAAGAGTTGTTGAAGGGATATAAAAAATGGGGTTTTTAAAATAGGGCTATCATGAAAGGAATATTTTTTTATGTAGTGTAACGGTTTGATTTTTAGTGTTACTTCTTTTTAGTGTTATTTAAAGTTATAGTGTATATTGTGGGCGGTGAATTCGCTTGGCAGTGAGCACAAAGAAAGGTACTCGAGATTCGTTTATATAAAATTATATTTTTATCCTCAACCAAAACATTTTAAACAATTATAGAGATATAGATAATAGAATAGAGATATTATAAACAGAACAAAGAAGGTCAAGTACTAAAAGACAAAATATGATTTTCAATCAAGTATAAATGTTTATGCTAATATTCTCAAAATAGCTATTCAACCCAAGAGGCAATAGAAATTGCTCTGTATGTAAATATATATATATATATATATATATATATATATATATATATATATATATATATATTTGTTTCGAATTAAAATGTAATAAAGTGTATGAAGTTATAAATATGGAAGTATTAAATTTCTTTATTAGTATTTCAAAACTATCTGTGCTCTAAGTCCAAAAATATCAAGTCAAATGTAAGAGAGGATAACGGCCTTACCTTGGCCAGCCGGCGCTGGTTCCTAAGGAAGTTTGTTTGTTTTTGTCAAACTCTACCACCGATGGTATTTTACAATTTAGCTGCAAAGAGAGAGGGTAAAGCAATGATCAGCAATTTGTTGTATATTGAACTTACTGAATGCAAGAAGCAGCACAAAACTGCTTACACTCAGCAACCTACTTTACACAACCAACTGCTGTAACTGATACTTCTACAATTTTTTGATTGATTGAAAATCATTTACAATATGAATTTTTAAATTTTTTATTAAATTAAATTCTTCTCCAAAAATTAAATTCGTCCTACCATCACAGTAGTAGTAATGAAGTGTTAAGTAAAATATGTAAATCTGCTAACTACGTTGCTAAGGGTTGTGCATGTATATTTTCATCTCATCTAAATGGGCACTCTTATCAAAGCAAAGACTTATATTTTCACAATTTAGTAGAATTGGTCATTCGAACCGGATATTTTTGTACAAAAAACATTTAAACGATAACCACCAAAGAAATATTTTTTCTCGACTAATAATTAGATTAGTTATATTTTTATAAATTCAAAAAATCAAATTACAAATAAAGTAGCCCAATCAGAAAACCTCGTTTTAAAATTGTAACTCATCATATGAAATTCCACTCAATTCGAAACCCATAAAGACAACACCATCAAAAGTCAACAACCCGTTAGAAATCCCACTTATCCTAATGCAGCGCATCGACGCAGATAAGATTGAAGACGCAAAGTGCAACGTGGGCGCGTAATCAATGCGCTCAAGGTCAAGTTCAAGGTCAATTACAGGTCATTGACCCTGCTCTGCAGCGGGTTATGTAAATAAGAGACATCATTTAATTAATCGTTTCTGCGAAGTCTGTTCTAATGCGACAAGTGCGTGCCTGTCGGAGAATCTATAGTGACATTCGCCCACGATTGTAGTGGTTGTCATTGGCTACTGGCTGTGCTACTGGTTAGGTCATTAGGATTTAATTGCCTAATTGGATTAGTGAATTTTGTTGTAAAGTGATTTTTCTCTACTACTTGTTTACTTTGTAGAAATGCAGTTACTGAAAGGTTGAACAGGTTTTGGTTGTGAGGCTGGTGATATATCTGGAGATAAAAATTCCTTAAACGATATATGATTTACGTAGTTTAAATAATTGTGTAACCTAATGCACTCTACTTGAAAATTATTATTTTTTTGTTATAATTATGTATAACTGGAATTAATATTTAGTTGCAATAAAAGTTGAAACATAAGCAATTTCCACTTAAGGGAATAAAAAGCAATCAATAATATTGCACTCGTTATATTGACCAACTGTAATGATAGACCTATTGAAAATGATTTTGCAAACTTGTGAAAAAGCAAAAATAAATACAAAAACTGTTGCATTGATTATTTCAAGTGGAAATTTTGTTAAAAGACATCGAAAGAGTACTGGTTTATGGGAAGTGTAATATAAATTGTTAGATAAAATTAAGTCTGCTTTGCGCTGCTACGTTAGTAAGACTTGCTGTTTGCTTTCATAAAATTATGTATTAAAACCAATTTTTATGACAATCGGATACTGACCTTATGACATTGCTTTATAGTTGACAGGTTACAAGAAAATAATCGATAATTAACTTAAGTTAAATCATGAAACAAAACTATTTTCCATGATTATAAATTTCAATTAAAGAACCAACAAAAATAAATTCTCCTTACAAGTATTTCAACGTCATCAAATCCAAACAATAACAAACTGCACGTACACTAGAATTAACAAATTCCTGTGACCAGTTCCAAGAAGAATTAACTCGTCACTTTTCAAACTGATCTAATTTGACCATCATGAACGAAATCTCTAACTGAAGATCCAGTTTAGCACGCTGACATGAGAGGCGTAACTTACACAAAACAAAGACATGTAATTTATACAGTCCGAGATCTCTCTAGAGGTTTTGCTATTCCGTACTCTGACGGCTGTCCACCTATCAACATTACGTATGCTGATGATCTGATGATTATAATATATTACATCCAGCTCAGCTAACCTAATCCGACACGTTGACGTGAAAAGGATGTTTTTTTTCTTGCATCAACACTCCGCATGTGCTACATAATGTATTAGGTACCTTCGTGTAAAACTCAGTTTAGTTTAGATAAATGTGGTTAAGTTGTTGACTCTCATTTTTCAGGTTTTTAGCTATCTAGGCTTTTCGTAAGCTGAACAGCTATTTAACAGCAAGTCATAACTTGCTGCTAACCATTAAAGTTCAAAAAGGTAGGTGCCGCAGTGGTCTAGTGATTTTCAAATTCAAATAACACCACGTTTAGATTTTTTTTGTAAAAAGACGTTCCGTTACACAAAAGGGCATGATCAACGCTACCTTCCTTTAAATTATTTTATATAATACACCCAAGGTTTTCTTCAATCCAGATGTCTTTCACTCCACTCATTCAAGATCATTGAGGGTTTACTGTATAGTGTTAGTTAGTTTTACTGTTGTTTTTAAGGTACAATTTTTATATTAACATTACAAATTATATATACAGTATTTAAAAAATACTTTGTACCTACGAGGAAAAGACAATCATTATGGTCACCTCTCATCCTTTACAACAGCTAAAATTACCCAGTTTGCATTACAATAGGCGAAAATAAAAGTAAGAACAAGGGACCGAGAATGGAACCCTGAGGGACTGCAGTGTGGGAGGGAATTGATATTTCATAATCGAACGTCGACCGACCTTGGCCAAACTCGATTAGTCAATTAATTAAATTATTGTTACAGAATAAGCGCCACGTGAGAGACAATGCAGTATTCTATGCCGAGCGGAATTTTAATGACTCTATTGCAGTTTGTTTTTTCGCTCGTTACGTTGGTATCCCTTCAGTCAATGACCCTGGTTTGTAGACCTGTGGCGGATTTATGAGTTACCGGCGGTTTTTTTGCTGTAAAACATCTTCAGAGTTAATAGGTTTTAATTGCAGTCCGTGTACGATCCTGTTTACTTGGTCTATGGGGTAATTATCATAAAAGGAAAAGTTATTGTATTGGAAAAGTAAGAGTAATTTGCTTTTTAATTACGTTATTATATGTGTTTTTCGTAGTCGGTACGTTCGTTAGAGTTGCAGTTAACAGCTAGTTTTCTTCGTTCCACTATTTAGTATAATGTAAAAGGTTGGCTTTTTAAATTTCGACGCCCAGAATTAATCAAGGTTTGTTGTTTACAGGTTTCTTGAATTTGAGTTTCTGTATTGCAATAAAAATAACAACAATATTTTCATATGTTAAAAAATGTTAACTTATAAAAGACAATAGGATCCATTTAAATGTCAAAGTTCTAGACCCTCTTCTTTGGAACAGATAACCTGAAAAATAATTTAAATATATGACTAAACACAATACAAACTATTTTTAGCATTCTTAAAACTGCTTTACAACAGCTTAAGTGTGTAAACCGGTACTCACTCGCAGTATAGACCCCCTATCCAATACAGTTACAATAACTTCAGCTCACTCAAAAAATTCTTGGCGAATCCAGATTTTAGCCTGAAGGCTCCGAATGTTGCATGATATTGTAAATCGGTTCACCATTAAAAAATAACTGTAAAACCTGTCCTAAGACGCTGCGCTGTGGGGTATAATATCTCAAATTGATGCCGATGTTTTCATCGGATGCAAATGGAGTGAAACAGCAGGCTCGGCTTGGGCCATTATAAAAGGTCTTCAATAGTCCTGATGAAACAGACAAGAGCGTAAGATGAGGGGTTTGATTAAAGATGCCCATAACTGGTTTCATTAGTAACTGCTTTTGAGGGATTTCCGTAGAGCAATTATCAGTCGATGTCGTATTCAGTCACAAATAAAAAAAAAATACAAAACGTATCAAAATAATTAGGTGTTGAAAGTGCCGACTATTGGGGAATTGCCGGCCTTCGTTTTGGATGTGTAGAAGCACTCCATCTTAGGGGCAATCACCAATTTCACTATTTAACTATGCTTCAGTTGAATTGTAGCTCCCCAAGATTGAGTGCTGCAATGCTTCTGAAACGTCAAACAGTATTTTAACCAGTTCAATGGCATCATAATCCCCCAAAGACAAACAGTCCACTTTGATCTTGGAAGCAATTTCTACTTTATGTGACGCACGTTTCTGATTGTTCATAAAAAGTCTTTTGGAACTCATATATGACCCAGAAAAAAGTTCCTAATACTTTTTCAAAAATATTCAAAAGCCTCAAGGTCTCTTAAGTTCTCCACCTCCTCAGCTATTGCAATAGCTTCTCTTCCTTGGAATGCAATGCCAATCTTCACTACTTGTTCCACATGTTTGAAACTCTTCACGAACAAAGAACACTGAAACTCGTTGATCCTGTCAAGAGCCTTCTTCGCTAGGCTTTTCAGCTTAGTCTTGTGGGTTGCGTTGGTTTGGACGTATTCAAGAATAAAAGCTTTTCCTTCTCTGCAGTCACATTGCGGAATCAACACATGATGAGCAACTGCGTCGTGCGCCACAACAAACTGTCGACGAAGAGTTTGAAGGATGTTATTCATCTCCTTCTTGCAGTAGAATTTTGGTGGGCGACTTTTTCGTTTGACGCCCATGTAAAGATATTCCTTCAGAGAAGTTTGGAATTTAGAATGTTCTTGATCTATGAGGAATTTTCCAACATCACTTGCTTGTAAGATTCCTTTGGTGGAACCAACGAAAAATAACAGAGAAGTAAGAAAAAGCATTGTGCCTTTTCATTTTATTTTTATGGCCACTCTTCAGGTATGTTAAGACATAGTATATCCATGGTCTAAAAAAAATTTGCAAAGATCATATGCTTGTAAGATTTATTTGGTGACACTTACAAAGAATGAAAATGAAGTGAGAAAAAACATTGTGCCTTTTAATTTCCCAGGAATGTTTCTTTCGCTCTTATTACTTTAAAGAGATATGTAGTATCTTGTACGCTTGGTTTAGGGTTAAATACCTAGGATAAAAATAATTGTTTGTATACAAACTTGTTTTTTTACATTTCACATTTCACTTGATCTCACATTGCATTCACAATCACTACTAAACTTATCTCATACTCAATCTACTATCAATGAAACATTCTGTATGTCGTTAAACAATAATTACATCATACAAGATAGTGGATGGGTAATATGATGATTAAAAAAGAACATTGTATTTTACAAAGTAAAACTGATATTCGTTAACTTAAAGAATTTAACACAAACATTTAAAGTAACATCATTGAAGTTTGGATACATTCTATCAAATGTTAAAAGGTAATATACGAGTACATTCATTTACAATTTTTTATTTCTTAATTTCAACAAATATGTTTGAAACAAATAACCCCTGTTTAAACCTGCATGATCCCTATTAGGAAACCCTGCTGCAGTTGAAGAATAAGAAAGAATCGTTTTTTATTAATTTCAACCCAAATCCAACGCACCTAAACACAAACCTACATGAGTTCAAAGTAGGTTGTCAATTTACATTAACATAGCAATCCCATGTTCCACTCCCAACTATAAACTGACAGACACACTTAATAGTCTAGGCATCATCCGATTCTCGTATTCGGTTGTCGTATTCGATTGTTGTGTTTGATTGCTGTAGTTCGTAGGTCGGGGTTATCTTGATGCATCTTGACTACTAATATCCCAAACCTAGCCTACTGGCCCGGAAATGTCATCCTCAAAAACTGTGGGTAGAATTTCAATTGAGTTTGAATGTTCTAAATTGGGCTAACGTTGGAGTGAACCGTATTTTGGCAATTCGGAGATCAAGTTTAGTGTTTGGTGGTAGAGCTTCAAATTGAATGTAGTCGATACATGATTTGAAATTTATGTAAAAATAAAACGTTTGATTTTTTTTCGAAAATTTAGAATTAAACCATAGAACTTAAAAAGGTAAAAACATCATCGAAGGGAAAAGAATGAGTTTGTCTTGTCCTATACATACTTTGGAACACTGAATTTTAAACTTCAACTCTAATTAACAGCAATTAAATTTAAACACCGTCTAGTAATTCATGGTAAATGACAATACTTGGGTGTAAATCGGAAGTATCCGTAAAGTAGCGTCTACTGGCTCAGTACAATGAAAATTTGCAAATGTTTTCTGTGTTTTCATAATGCACTTGTTATTTATTTTTACCATGAAATTTTTTTCGTGGTAAGCGTTCATGATACTTATACATGTAAGTCTTACAGTAATTGCATATAACATAATGTATACGTTTTATATAATGCATTTGTGACGGTTTTGCATTCAAATATCTTAGGAATGTTATTTATCAACTAAGGTTATTTTTTAGGAAAAATAAAGTAAGAGTTCATTCGTAAAAGGCCCGTTACAGAATAACAATCTGAATGGTTATCCGAAGTTCCTAATATGATAGCTCCTAAAATCACCAATACAAAAAAATGCACACCAATCCAGTCAGAACAGTGTAGGTATTCAAATAGAGTATGATTACGAAAAAGTGCAGAGTTGGACGTGTTTAATTAATCGCATAGATTGTGTAGTCGAACCTTCCATTATTCAATTTACTGATAGCACCTCAGGCAGCGCCAGCTAAGTGGTTTTGGTGGAGATTGAGCGAGTGTAGGCGCCAGTGTCACGAATATGCATGCAAGGAGCAAAAACTTAGTTGAAATACGACCAGAGTAATTTGAAAACATGCAATTGTTATTATAGTATTCATTAGGTGCACATTAGCAAAGATGTGCGTTTATGACAGATACTTTGTTTTTGATTTAATAAGATTTTTGTGTTTATTTTGTTTATGCACAGTTGATTTAGAACTCGACGAGTCTTGATCGTCTATATTTTGAAGATTTTTCATGTCAATATTAACTGCTTATTAACTGCTCGCATTGACAAAGCGACTTGGGGCATATCATTCCATCCTAAACCCATCTTTATTTTTTCTCAGTTAAAATACGCTTACGATGTCTTAGTGAAGCGATTAAGAAAACAAAAAGAGCAGATTTTAGAAGTTCATTTGAAATTTATTTTCCTTTGTATTCCTTTTTCATTAGATTTATTCACTAATGACTGAAACTGAGGGGCTCAATATGTAAGTGAGAATTCAAAATTGTTTTCTTAAACACAAAGAGATGTTATTATGTCAACAAAATTTAAATTTGGTGTGATTTACACCTGAACCCTGAAGACTGACATTGTGCTATCGCCACTTCAAAAAACCTCTACAGTTTTGTAAATTGTAGTTTGTAAACCTAACCAATAACATGTTTTCTCAACTTTGAGCGTGCCATTTAAGTCTCCATGTTATCTGAAATACCCGACACCAACAAGTTAATAACATCTTTTCACGCCTGTCTCCTATTGTGCGAAAATGATAGGAATGTGTAAAATCGATGAGTCACTTGAATACGATCGGCGTGAAGATACTTAGCATATAATAGCTTGTTCGGTGACAGCTGACTGGGCGTCCCACAGGGTAGTAGATTGGGACCTTTGTTATCTGACCTCTTGTTGTTACCGACATGAATGTATAGTCTTTGTTTTATTTGGTTACTGGAAATAATGTTTAATGAAGGAGTTTGTCAATCTAAGACGAGTCATTAATGTGCACTATAATTAGTTAAAATAAACTTCTTAAATATATCTGCTTGGAATGGTTGTAAAATGGCGTATTTAGTAAGATATTTAATCTGGGTTCGTAAATGCATTCGCTTTTTGCTACGGGGTATAACCTCAGAACGAAATAGGTCACAACTCTGAAGCTAATATAAATTTGGCTTCAGCATAACTAAGGAATACTTAATTTGCGGTTTTCTTGTTCTTCAGGGGATAGAGATAAAATTTGCACTGTTGCACTGTAGGTACGGTACTGAAACAATAGTTACATTGAAGATAAAGTCGTACACCAACAAAAGCAATCGTTGCTGAGAAAATCAGAAATATACCAGACATATGATGAGTTAGGTGTTGGAGCTATCTATATTAACACAAATATGGGTGGAAGAATGCCTAATCATGGACCAAAGTAGAGGTGGGAAGATTAAGTAACAAAAGACATGGGATAGTTGAAAACTTATGAAGACGCAGGGGATCGAAGAAAATGAAGGCAATTGGTGAGGATGAATACCTTTATAAATTATTATTTTAAAGGTAAGCTAGTAACGAATTGAGCTAAGAAAATACACATTTAAATGATTTAAAGTGACATGAAAATGGGCACATAATATTTTACTCTTTCTTCAACCATTAATAATTGATTTCCATTAGTAGATTCATATTTTTGCTTCACCAGGAATATTGAAACATCTCCACAAAACGCTTTGAATAGGACAAACAATTAATTATGATGACCCGAAGAAGTTGAGGATGGGCTGGGAAATGACAAAGAGTAACTGGCGTTCACAGCTGGAGTTTACGATTTATGATTTTGTTCACTGCACTCTTTGACCTTCAATTCTTAGGAAGGAAGAGATTAATCAATGCAATCACGTGTATTTATCAAAGAATTTGTCATTTTTCTTGATTACAGAGCTGAATATTTAAAAAGGTCGAACATGCAGACTGTTCTCGCCCAAAACCTTACTATCAATCCACAGTAATAACAAAACTGTATCATTCCACGCAGTAAAATGAGTGCTAGACAAACTTAGTTCGGGATAGCCTACCTTTTGTGGGTGTTTTCGACACATGTTTTTACTAAAGAAAGAAATGGTACCGACTAACGGATGGCACAATAGATTGGACACAGATATCAACACGATCTCTAGAACCGCTGTGATATTGAATACCAGCTGGTTCTCGCACGTGCTGTACAACCGCCAGCTGATCCATCAAAATGGACTGTGATTGGTTGACATAGATGTAAACAGGATACAGGAGCTGTTGAATTTGAGCAATCAAATTGTAAGCAGATGGTAAAGATATCAACCAACTACTTGTTAGGCCCAAGACCGAAACCAGTCTTTGCAGCCCTGTGGAAGGGGGGCATTTTTGAGTCGCATGAAACGTCTGTATTGGTTTTTAGGACGAATGTGTGTCATCTTACACGTATACGACGCACCCTGGATAAACAATAATAGTGAACTCAGCTCGAAATATGAGATAGTTAGCATAAATAATTGTTCACGTGGTTATACGCTGGTCAATTCAAAATTGTATAACGTTAAAATAAAAAAATCACATTGCCAAAAACACTAAGGATCGTGATTTAGTTTAAAATTGCTAATTCAAACGATGTTAGCTGTTGGGAAGCATTATGTTACAAATACAGTATACTTTAGTTTATTATTTTATTACCTTATAGTTTTATCTCTTTACGCAAGTACACTGTAGCATTAAAGCATTAATTGGAATTCAGTTGTTTACTACGTCGAGTTATTTTTAAAAATGTGTGCTACATACATAATATGTATGTAAAGTACAAAGAGGAAAAGGGCCGAAGAGGAATTAAATTATAATTCCTCTTCGGCCCTTTTCCTCTTTGTACTTTCAGACTAATAATGTATCCATTGCTGAGACTTCACATGCATATCTCAACTCGGCCTTTAGCTCTAAATGAATTTTCCTGATTATTCCGACTGACTTCCTCAGCAGGAACCATGGTTTGTCCTGACCGTCATCCATGATCTCTTCGCAGACGACAAGTCATCTTCAGATGTCAACTCATCCTGCTTTGTCTCTTCTTCTGTATCAAGGTCGCTCACGTTTACAATTTACATTTTGGCGCTCTTCCGGGGAAGTAGGCTGAAAGAGCTATTCGGTTTATTCTTAACAGAAATGTTGACAAGCAGTAGTTAAAGGATATGTTTGAGAATTGGCATCAAACAAAGTATAAAGCTCAAATTGGTGAATACTTGTTGGTGTAGTGTTTTGTGTAGTTGAATTACTTACCAATTAAAAGTCAGATAATTAAGGTAAGACTTAAAATAAACAAGTAAAATGTGGTATTGCTAATTACAAGTTTTGGTTAAGATATTCAATTATTATTTTTTAACATTTAACGAATCTAGAATCCAGTTTTATGACAGATTTCACAAAACGACAAATTTCATTGTCATTTTAATGCTTTACTCAATTGAGAGTGCAGTTGATAAACCATATAAAATATAAGCTTTAAAGATAATTTATTTAAACAATTTTATGTTGGTGCTTTGACTTGGAATTTGGTTAAATTTGATCTAACAAAACATTTATTTTTATTTAAAAATGTTAAAAGTACTCATAATCTTTTCATTATTGGAGTAGGTTTTCAAATCAAACCTGTTGAGAATTAAAAAGTAATAATAACAGCTACAACATAGAAATTGTTTGGAAAGCAATTCCCTTTATCTGTAAAGATTGATTGCAAAGTGTACGTTACCATGAACGAACAAAATTACCAAGATTATGTTAGCAAGATTACTGGAGCCATTCTAGGCTGTACTGCAAAGCAACTCTTCCTTTTGGATGCGATGGTTATAATGAGTGATGACAAACTGTGCCCAAGGACAGGCAAATTCTGCGATTACATCATCCCTCGAATTGAACTACGCGGTCCTTCGCAGCCAGAGGTACAATTCAAAATACAAAGCAACACTTGCTAAGACCATTGACTATATATTCCTACAGTCAATGCTAAGATCAAGACGTAATAAGATAAGGACGCTTTCAATTCAATTCCTTTATACTCTTTAGGATACTCTTCATAATATCTTCCTACTAAAGTTTGAAACTTTTCTTCATAAAAAAAAACTTAAGTAGTCGTCTGCGTTTTTCGTGTGTTTTGAATAAAATAATATAATACCACCAATATTATCAAGTTCAATTATATTATCTCTAGTTCCCGGGAAAAAACTATTCTCAATCACGCTCAAAATAAGCACCATATTAAAAAAATTAAATACCACTCCTGTACCATTTCTGCCATATTTTAACAGAGAGATTATTTTAACTCACACTTTTAAGACACTCCCCAGAAAAAATGGCCTTTCTATGTAATCATGATAGAAATTTAAATGTGCTTAGTGTTTATGGAAATTTGTTAAAAACTTCTTTTTAGAAAACCTCCAATTAAAGTTGGTTTTGTTTCCTAGCATTGAACTTTTATTAATGCAGTTCACGCGCAAGTCCACACTCAATAACCACAGAGTTCACGAGAGGTCAGATTGGTTGCGGTATACCACAAGGATCAGTCGTGGGACCGGCATTATTCTTATATTTTATTCATGCGCTATCCATTATAATATTTTGCTGGCGATACCCCATACTGGTGTTTGTGCGTGTTTGAAATTAAACTTTAGTTTATTTTTCATAAAATATCTGCTGTAGAATTAATTTTAAAGGTATGTTGCTAAATAAGCATGAATGCAAGTCCTGTCTCAAAACAATTCAATTTTTTCATAGGTAAGCATTTTTAATGCTACGAAAATTATTTGTTGCACTTATATTTTTAAGAATATAATGAGATTGCTATTTCTGTGTTGCCAAAGTGTCCTGTTGACAAGACAGTGGGTTTTAAGGCACTAAACAATGACGTGGCCTTCACAATAAATTAATAAATGACATGTCCCCACCAGAGGACAGTGGGCCTGAAAGGGTTTTAACAAATCATCTCATTGTTATAAATAATATTTAAAACAGTTTATCAACGATTTGAACAGAAGGTTTGTTTCAACATTAAGTCTTTAAGTGTTTCTTCTTTTGAGATTAAATCCAATATTAAATCCAGTTGTTTATCAAAGATCTTACAAACTCGAGCAACTACAACTTGAGATTTTCAACATCACATAGTTGAAAACAAATATTAAATTAAATCTCACACTGTTTATAAAGATTACAATATTGATAAAGGATGACTGCATTGTAAGCTGTTAATTCACGACATGGATATGCATGTGGTATTCCCTGTAGTAAATACTTGACTGATATAGCACCTCCGTCATATACACTCATCAACAGTCAATCTGTGTAGACTGCTATCGGAGAGGAAGTGAGAGAGTCATAGATCGTGGAATTGATCCAAGGTTGGACCTTTAGACGTCTCGTTAACACGAGACTAACACGTATCTTTTAATACCTAGAAGTATCCTTTGACTTGAAAACTAATTTATAGTTTTATATAAATACCCTACGTATTCGTAATGCAACTTTTCAAATGGCGATCTTGAAGAGTGAGAAAAAGCAACAACTTTAGTAATAATGTGTAATACGTTTTTGTAATTTATTTATAGCTTATTCTAAATTAATTTTTTTCCCAGTGAATTTCGAAAAGACTACCTTTGAGGTACCTTATACCATTGTCAAGTAATTGAAGCTACTTGGATGAATATTTAAATGAGCAATAACAAACTATGCATTACCAGCGTACAGTATATAATTTGGTTTTAAAGAAATTGAATTTTGAATAAATAATAATTGCAATTTTTAGTTTCAAAATAGACAAATTATCTTGGTCGTTAAGAATAATTGAATATAGAAAAATGTGGTCAACAAGCTAGTCGAATAAAATAATTAAGTTTTATATTGAAACCAAAACGTTGCCAATTAAGTTAAGATGCTATTTTGATTATCAATCCAAAATGGTGTGCACTTTGTTTAAGATTTAAGTATGACCTAATTGCCAAATGACCACAAAATTATTATTTTTTTTTACAATACCATGGATGAAAGCTTGGCAGGAGTGTTAATCCAAAATAATCAGCACTATAAATTACCTAACACTAGCAACATAATTTATTTAGGCATTATATAATATACATTAAAATGAATTGTTTTAGAAATATGTGGTGAAACTAATTATACCACTCCCATACGTAAACATATTTTATATTTCTAAAATTTCCTATCATTATTGTTTGGCATTAGTACACGCGCATTTTCTCACAGGTCGTTGTTATCTACTCGTAGCATTCCACAAGACTAAAAAGGGTAATGAACTTTATTAAGGACCGCTACGGTGCGTACGATTCCGCGCTATTTCGGTCCTCGTAGACCGCGATTTCGGTGCGTCCGGTCGTTGAAGTCTCTAGCTCTAATGGAACAGATGGTCGAATGTCTTCGTGCAAGTGGTTACTAGAGACGTTTCGGGACTATTAACTACTATTATATCGGTTCTATAGAGGGTAATCAAATTTTATTGCTTTTAATCCTAGGGTTAGATGTTTGGAATAGTGTGAATGGTAGTAGTTTTGGGTGAGTGGCGTTTTCAAGAAAGGAAATGTATAAGGATTGTTTTGAGTAGGTGTGAAATGCTTATTTATTGGGGTTTTTGTATAATTTATACATCTTGAATGTAAAAAGGATTGGGTGGTTATTTTCGTACCTGGTACACTGTTTAGTTAATTATAAGTTTTGACAGTTTACCAAATTAGGAATGTTTTTCTTTTTCCACTTATATAATAACCCTCAATTAGCTAAACAAAATGACAGACCTCAGCCTACCCAATATATAAGTTAAATATGAGGGAAGATAAGCCCAGTTTACCTAATTACACTGGAGCCGATTAAAAGTTTAACCATTCAATAAATTAAGCAAGAACTTGTGAAGGTGAGGAAGTAGTTACTTAGTGTTTTGAAAAATATTGTGCTCTTTAACCAATAGATAGATGTCAGATGGGGTTTTCTGGATGTTCTGAGAATAATATGGCTTAGACACAATTAAAAATACGAAACACACACACCACGATCACGAAAAATAGTAAAATTCAGGGAAAATAAGAGTCATAGAATGATTTGGAATACTTTCGTTTAAATTAACAAGTATATTCAACACTTAATCGGAAACTTCTCAATTTGTGAACTAAATTTAGGTCAGCTGTACTATTTTTATACATCTTAAAATAACAGCTAAAAGTACATAAATCTTACACTAAAAATATATAGTCAATTCATTCTAATTAACTAAATCAACCCGTCATGAACGACCACCCACAACGGTTATCGATTTGGCAAAGTCAAAGACTTTTGAGTGTGTGAACCACCGTCAAAGACCTCCAAACAGTGCCAAGGTCAGGGGACCTAGGACAACGGAAGACTTGGTAGGAGTTACTTGTAATGCAGAACACAGAACTATTAAATACCAAACGTGTTGCCAAATCGGCTAACGCATGTTGTACATTAGCTCAAGTGGCATACCAGCCGCTTCTTGATGGGTCAATGGCAAGGTTAACTGTACAGGGGAATTTAGACTGAAATATCTCTTACGGGATGTGATACTAAACAATTAAGTGAAGACTAGCCAAATTTGAGGTTTCTGGGTTCACCGAGGAAAGGTTTTGCGATGTACATTACTTGTATACTTGATGGTCAATGGGAAGATTTACTGTGCAGGGGAATTTGGACTGAAAGACAAATAGTACGGGTATGGTACTAAATTGATTGAATGAAAATATGTTTCTGTTTCCACCAAGGAAAAGGCTGTGGATGCACACCCAGCATTATTTTAATATACCATATCTGTAACTTCTGGTTGCAACCGCTCGATTGAGGAGTCAACTGTTCAAGGAGTTTGGACTAAGGAAACTCAACAGGATGTGATACAAAAAGGGAATAATGCACTCAAACCTGAAGATTCTGGGTTTGATAAGAGAAGATTTTTGGTTAGGAATGTAGCATTTGGTAATTGCTTGTGCATTCGACTTTCATTTCTAGTATAACCCACAATGTATGGACAGCAAGAGTATCAGATGGCCTTCTACAACAGATAAGTAAATATTTAAACAAATTTCCATCAGTTACGCAAGTCTACTTTTCTATATATAAAATCCAAAGCAAAATAAGCTCCCCTCTTTACAACGCTAATGGCAAGCACTAAGTAATTGAAGTACAGCTTTACTTATGCTATAAGGACAGGAAACCCCAAGAGGAGGAGCCATCGAAAGGCAACAAATTTACCATGTAATTTGGAGATTCAAAATTTCCCCACAACTACATGACTGACATTCCCAATTTCAACGTCAAATATTTACAGCTGCTCTCCTCAGCGCGAACACGATTTAGAATTGTTTATTCCAATTTATAATTGATCTTAACAGTTGCACCTCTTAGCATACAACAGTGTTTGATGAAAAAGAAATTCTGCGTTTGAGCATTGTATTTATTACAGTGATGAATCCACCTTTAATAAATTGAATAGTATGTAAATTAATGCATTTTCAAGGTATTTCCTTTGTAATTAAAACACGCAACCAAAAACAATGCAGTTGGTATGTTTTTTAACAGATTTTATAACGCTAAACTGGTACCATGTAATATTAAAAAAACTAACAGTTTCGAGACCTGCAAACCATCAAGACCTCTCAATTAGGTACGATGTATATAATGACTTGCAAAATTGATATCATCAACATAGCGGGTGCCCGCGCAGCAATTAATCTCTATTAGGTTGGCAACAGATGATATCAGACCACACTGATTGCCTACTGCAGAATACAGGTGATTCGATCAAGTAGTCAATCCCTACTCAATGATTTGTACCAGAATTACAAGTAGAGAGGTCTTCGAAACTTACGGTCCACATAAAATTGTCGATCTACTATAAAATTAAAATACTAGATTTGAGAACCTATTTAAAGTAAAATAGATAATTTTTCTATTTTAATATCAGATTTAAAATATAATATCATGTGCTATTTAAAGTGTTAAAACATTTTAAGATAGGTGTAGAATCGTGGGAGACGATATGTGTGGTTGTTATTGACTAAGAACAGATGTTTCTTAAGTTATAACAACTCAACAATAACATCAAGAACAGTTGGACCCAGTTTCTAACCATCAAAAAGCTTCAGACCGTTTTCAAATTAAGTCAGCAGCCTTTTGATTGTCAGGTGTGCACAATAACTACTCAAGTACCCAAACCTATAAGAATTGAAGTAGCAGAATAACAGTTTTCAAAAGCATCTGTTACCTTATACATAAAGTGTTGTATTAACCACTTATGGCGAAACTGTGAAATAAGTGGAAATAAGATAGACATAAAACTAAGCAAGAGGAGTGGATTTATAAAGCCCTTTAAGCAGATTGAAAAGCAACGCAAAAAATAAAACCCAAACCTTCTAAGTAGAAATATTTTTGTTCGATAAAATTATATGCCTTTTTAAAAATAGGCATTAATGTCTTACTACATACATGGTCACAGAAGTAACGTTTACCGTATACTCTCGTGATAGATTTCATTAGAGTTCAACGGATCACTCGATCACTGATTAGCATCCTTTCAGTCACTTGTCTGGTTGTGCAATAGCTACAGCTGTCTAGTTGTCTTGCTACACTGTCCATACTGTCTAGACTGACGACTCTACGTCTTAATTAACATCCGAGTGTTAGCAAAGCTCATTGTCCATTCAGTAGCCTAGGTGACTGACCCTTCATTCGTGTGTTGATTCACCCGATTAATGGAAATTCAATTTCGAAATTGCAACTTGCACGCCCAACAGTAAGAGGCAGACCTTAGGAAAACGGATAAAGCCAGCAAGTTAGAAATCAAATATAGTCAAAGGTACAGTTTTTTTGGGGTGGAGCATGGTGAGAGTTTACCACCCACTATCGCATTGAAGATGTTTTTTACACACCATACTATAGCAAAAAAGGGCCCAGTGAATCTTGGCTAGTGATCCTTCAAAAGAATATACTTAAGAATGTCCAATCCAAGTAAGAAAACTATCATTCCATTCATATACATGCCTGGGACGCACGTGCTCTACTTGTTAGGGGCGGATGATTTTATACTGAAGCTAGGGTTAAAATCCCACATATCTGTTATGACTTGGCTAAATGGTTATATGATAATCCCACAAACTGGTAATTTGGAAGCCACCGTGTGCTGTTTCCGTAGATAAATCTGTCTAGAAAAAGATTATTAAGTCTCCCAATTGAGGAAATCCACCCTTATGCTGGAGACATTTTTAAAAAACACAACAATTCAACCTCCTCTACATTTTCATTCAAAAGTATTCTTTTAGTCTCATCCTTCATTCATCTTTGCCTATAATTGCACAATAAGGTGGCGATACAGCGATGAGTTCTCGAATATAATTTCGAAACCATCAATGAATAGAGTCTGTAACTATTTACACTGCCACAAACTACTCTTCTCAACGGGTGAAATCTTCCCACTCGTGTTTTCAATGGTCGCTTACACTAGACTACGTTCCCATCTGTCGTGATGTCTCATCCTTGCTGTGTTGACAACTCACTTGGACTATCCTACCATTTCACCATCCTACCATCCTACCATCCTACCATTCCACCATACCAGGGTAAGATGACACGCGCTCTAGGATTGCAACACTAGACACCGGTTCGTCGGATAGCATCTATAACGGAACAAGCCTAGTGGCCCATGGGCGTCAGACTTTTAGAGGAAGACGGATGCATAATGATGAAGAGTAAACCTCATTTCGCTTGAGCTTGTGTTTTAGACACTTATTATTGCTAATGTTATTTGGTTTGATTGTAGCCCATTAAGTGTTGGTGTAATATATTATAAGATTTAAAAGAATAATGAATTGTTTTCGCTGTATACACAAACACAACATAGGTAACTGTTTTGATCGTGCTGGTGAAGTATGCAAAGAAGGCGATGCACTGTGAATCGGTGATATTGATTCCGTTCTTGGCGCAGTTCCAAGTCCAGAGTATACACTTTATGACATAAAATCGTTTTGACTGCAGCGATTCGTTATTTACTTTCCTGGTGATGTCTTGCGGAAAGATGGCAGTAAACAGATTGTTTTGCTTTAAACAAACTGTGCTGCTAAATAACTTTGAAAGAAATGTGCTAAATAACAATTCAGCGTACCTGTTAACCAAAATCTTTTCACCTATATGACATGTTATTCAATGGTTCCTAAGGATCCAAAAGTAGGGTACAATCACGTTTAATGTTCTTTTCGACCTCCGTTCATGCGGTGAATTATCTTTTACATGTTATTGACTCATTTTTAATTACCATAACCCAACAGAATCTTTAGTAAAAATTAATAATGAATACCACCCATTATATTCGGTGGAAAATATCCAATGATAAATGCGATTCTATGCATTTCAGGGGAATATCAAATTAAATTCATATGATACTACTTTAAATAAACAATTATCAGCAACTAGTCCCGGATGAGTCAATATTTTTTAAATATAAATCATAGGATGAAAAATATTGTTTTCCTACAGTTACCTAACAATGTACATGTTCTCTCACTGATTGGAGAAAGCAAAGTGGCCAATTCGCTCATCAGTGAGACAATGTTAACATTGTCTCACTCTAATTACTTTGTCTCACTCCAGATTTGCAACGTGGAGGCACGAAATAGTGAGCGCGTAACATGCAGGCAAAGTCGTATGCGCGCGAAATACGTTGGCAGCACTGGCTGTAAATCAGCTGGTCAGCTGTTGAATTATTGTATTTGTCACTTCACATTAAATGTTATATTAAAAGTTCACTTCTGTGTAAAAAAAGGTTATGTTTCTTCACAAATTTATTTGTTTTATGGTAACTGTAGGAAAAATATAATGTGCAACTCGAGTTCAAAGTACAATTGCCTCACTCGAGAAACCATTCCTCACTCGCCTACGGCTCGTGAGTAAGGATTTCTCTCGAGTGAGTCAATTGCTTACTTTTCTCACTAGTTGCACAAATAACTATTTCCATGAAAGATAAACCTAAATTTCTGAAAGGACAGGATAGATTACAATAAGATTGAATGAAACAGCGAAACCAGTTACAACTAGTTAATTGTCTTTCCCTCCATAGGACGTTCAATGACCATAAAATATCCTGGAATCTCTACAACAATCCGACAACACAGACTCATATTTCCCGGTCTCGGTCTAGTGGAGATCATTCTCAGCTTCAGAGTCGGTCAAGTGTGAAGTACAGCGGGGACGGACGTTCACTTAGGATGAGGTTAAAGAACACGTCGTCCGTGTATGCCTTTTAAAAATACGATGGTAAAAGTAATCCGGCTCGAAGGACCAGAAAACAAATCCGGCTTAGAAGGACCAAAATACATTTTGTGTAATAACCTCATTTTTTCGTATTATTTTGGATCAGTTCTAGCTTTTGGCTTAATTTGCAATTCCTACTGTGTAAGATTTTAATAATTGTAAGTAACAAGTTTCTTTGGTTGCAAGCTTAAAACTCGAAGGTTTAATGTCATTTCGGTCTTTAAAAATGCGTAGATATTTCGTTTTCATAAAACTAAATAATTGATAGAAACTTTAAACTTTAATGAGTAGTTTTACGTACATTAAACCGACATAGATGAATAATGAACACGATGACTCAAAAATATTTACATAAGAACATAGAAGTAGAGACCTTAGCACGCAGTTATTTGTGTTAGACAAATTAGTTTGTATTCATCCTCAATATTTATGGGAACAGAAAATAAAAAAAATTCGTAGATATTAAAAACAATTTACGAATTGGTTGAACTTGTAATAAGGATCCACTTAGTAATTTTTTACCATCAAATACTTATGTAAAAAAAAATTATTGACTGCAACCTCACATTTTTTGTACACTACGTCAAATTATTTCTATTGAATAAGGAGTTGGGTAAAGTGTTTATTCCCAAGAAATCACTTTTGAATCAAACCAGTTATTAAGCAACGGTTTTGTTTCTCCACAATGACATCCTGTATGTAATTGACCTTGCGACAGGTGTAGGATGAATGGGTTGCCGAGGAATTTGCCAATTCATGGTTGCTCAATAGTATTGTAATAGTGGATTGTTTCCATTCAGCTTTTAACTTTTTTCTCTTACATTCGCTATTAATTTCTTATATATAATATCTAAGAGTTAGGTAATACATTTGAGCAAATCCTTGAGAAGATAATTATTACCAATTAACCAGTATTTGGATAAAACTACAGAAAAATTGAAATTTTTAAACCTCTCCTAGAAAAATAGGATGTTACTGAATAATAAATTCTAATAAAAAACTTGATCAGTAATTTACGTAGTATGTTAAATGCATCACGCAACTTTGCTACCGAATAACACCAGTTTGTTAACGTGGTATGTTTAGTCATGATCCTATGGTCAAAAACAGCTGAGTCCTTATCTGACCATCAGCAATCCACTAACATATTTTAGGGTTGATCGACCTTATATATAACGAGCATAATAACTCTCGAGCATAATATATGCACTGTGGATGGCATATAACAATTTGAAAGGATTTCAAAATACATTTTTCTATACCCTTTTTCGTATATCTTATTGATTGTGTAATGAAGCGGTATATTCATAACACTTACATGATGTCTACATATTATGTGATCATGGTGCGCCGGATAACAGAGTGTGACAAAATATAGAATAACATCCGGTAATCAACCGTCTCGGTCACTAGCCTCGCACTAGCCTCCCGAGTAAATCCAATATTGGTCCTCCTTGGCCGGATTCGATTTTGGTCCTCCTTAGCCGGATTCGATTTTGGTCCTCCTTAACCGGATTCTCAATTGATCAAAACATGACACGAATGCGATTAACTAGTGTATATTTTGTAATTGGAAATTTTCTAGCAATTCCTTGCATACTTGATTGGAAATTGAAAAATAAATCTACAGCATTTGTAACGTTGTAAACACCATTTGTAACATTTGCTAAATAATTGTAAGGAAAAAGCAATCATTGCATTCATGGTTTAGACTCCAGCAACTGTCATAATGATCTAATAGTCTTTTAGATATGTTTGGATAATAATTGACTTGAAAAGTGATATTTTATTAAACCTATTCAAAAATCAAATTTGCAATTTAACATTTAAGAGAAAAAAAGCTAGGTTTTGCATGTTTTGGTATTTAAATTTCACTTGGGTATTTAAATCTCAAAGAATGTTGATACATTTACTAAACCCCGAGCTACAAAGAAACTTGTTAATAATTTCCACATTAAGCAGCATCAAGTCAGCATTAACAAATGCGAACAGCAAATTAAACCCCACTTAGTGTTTGTTGTAAAATAAATCTCCAACTACATTCCTTCTCTTATTGCACTCGACTTGGAGTCTTGTAGCAGATAAAGTAGCGCCATTACTCTTGCACAAGTTCGGACCCATATATCTACTCTGGCGACGTACTTGGTCTAATGTAACGCGAAGACAAGTGCAGAACTTGTGCGTGATGCGTCACGTAAACCTAATTGCGTGACTTTGACTCCGACCTCGCAAGGTCACGTAGATTACCTGAAGATGCAAGAAACTTCCTGATGTGTCATCCTTGTGACGTAAAGATGTTCGCAGTGTGAAATTAAAGATGAGTGATAACTGTGTAAAGATTGGATATAATGAGGATTTGCGTCGGAGGATTAGGTAAATTGCGTGTTAATCTCTGCAAATAGTTTGTATCACGAATCGTAATTAATGTAAGTAGTTTGTTTGTTAGTTTTTTGTAGTGCTGTTTGGTTTTGCGTATTTTTGGTTGCATGTACAGGGTGACACAAAGGAACCGGACGTTTTTTAAATAAGTAGTACACAGTAGTTAAAAGGAATAGACTGGTTTTAATACTGTACATAGTGAGGTAAACATTTGCCATTTGTTACAAAACTATCATTTTTTCTTTAAATGACGTCATGCATACGGTGGCCATTTACTTATCTACAAATGTTGATTCTGGTCTGAAAATCCTCTGAAACTCGGGTCAGAAGGTTGAATGCCATTGATATCTTCTGTGATTGCAAACTTCAAATCCTCTAGAGTGCGTGGTTTGTGAGCATGAACACGCTCCTTAAGAAACCCCCAAAGGATATAATCACTAGTGGACAAGCCAGATGATCTTGGCGGCCCCGGCATGTCACCAAAACGAGAAATCACCTTGTTAGGAAACATTCATTCAATACTGCTCTCACTCTGGCGATGTTTTCGGATGTTCTAGAAGTTCTAAAAAGGCCTGGAGGTTGCTTTCCTGTTATATTCCCAGTTGTTCTGAACCCTGAAACCCATCTTAATAGCGTATTTCGGCTTGGAACCGTTCCATGGCGTTCAATATTAAAATTTTGACTAAATTCCCGCTGGATTTGACGACGGATTCACCATTTCGGACTAAAGTAGTGTATGCGAAAACGTGATGGTCTAGGGTCCACTGAGCCATTTCAACAAAAATGGCAAGCCTCACTGAAGGTAATGACATAACTTCAATCTTCCTAACACGTGCAACAACAATGGAACAGCTGTTTAAAAAACGTCCGGTTCCTTTGTGTCACCCTGTATTATTTGTTTTTAAATTAAATTAATACAATAAAACATCTTTACGTTGTGATTTTTGTTGTGTTACTTGCTTCTTGAAGACCGATTCTTTGCTTCTACTGATCCCTTTATCTATTCAACCAGCCAAATCTTAGATTGCTAAAGTATACTAAACCGCTATTTCAGTTTAATGGTCCAATTGCAACACGTGTTGTATCACGCACTTGTTAAAAACAATTACATAAAACATTGATCAGCAAATAATGAAGAAATCCAATTACCGTTTTAGCTTTTTAACTTGCATATACATTGTAGTTCAACTGTAGTTTCTTGAATTAAAACACTGCAGTTTTAACTGGCTTGCCCAAATGACTCATATCGGAGTTTAATTTTTTTTTTACTGATCGTCAGATCCAAGAAGAAATCTAGGATAGTCTTTGAAAGGTGGTGGTTGAGGTTAATGTATTTTTTTATTAAAACTTAATTATTTTAAAATGCGTTCCTACCAAAATCCAGGATAGTCTCTGAAAGGTGGTGGATGAGCTAAATGTATTTTTTTTTATTAAAACTTAATTATTATAAAATGCGTTCCTATTAAAATGAACGAATATCCTTTCCAAACGTTTTGATCTTAGAATTGGATGAGGTCTTTGAACTTCAACATGAGATGCATATTGTTCCAGAGCCTGTGATGGTAATCAGAGACACAGTCAGAGACATCTGCGACAGAAGAATGCGAATGTATTGACACTCAGCCATAAACAAAGTGCCATGGCGCAGTAAGATGGTGCGAGATAGAACCTTCAGCACGATTTGTGGCCAATTGTAACTCACAGTCATCAATTGCTGCAATTACACCTCCTGGCGGTCTATTTCCATTTCTTATCGTCTAAACACACTTAAGACTCGCCAAAATTATACATCGTTGTTATCTTAGCTCTCACGCTCTGGTGTTTATTGTCCAGTAGGTTGTCGGCCTGCTCTGCAGGGATACCAACAAAATCACAGGAAGTTCAACAATGAGATGTTTCCTTCTGATGAAATCTAGCGTCCGCTTCCCTTTTTAATTGGCGAGATTTGCAGACCTGTTCGTCCTTTGTAAGATGTACTTAGAGAGACTTGTTTATGCTGCACTGAAGGTTTCTTATGATTATCATAGCCACATAGCCATACACAAGAGCTATGTAGATAGTTGTTGATTGTAAGAAAATTGGATTATCTGTACAAGAGTATTGGGTGACTAGCTTATTTTTTTAAAGAACCAAGCCATTTAGTATGGGGGAAAATTACTTTGTATTGAAAAAAAAACACATACTTATGTGATGTTGATGAATAAAATCATGAACTATCAATGGAATGGACTTGAACATGGACCTTGTGTAATGTGTACATCTTTATAATCTACCAGTTTCTGAAAATAGAATGTGACTTCATCTTTTCCAGTATGAATCAACGTTTAAGAAACTCAAGATGACTAAACATATAAAAGCAGTAGACATTAACTTAATTAAATCCCTTCCGAACAATCAAATTATGCCATTTCACATCGAAGATAATTTACAACCCTTTGTCTTAGCAAAAGAACAACGATAAAGCTATCTTGCAGAATCACTCTAAGAAGCTCAAAGACACAAACAAAGAAAGATCATCTCATCAATCAGCGCAACTAGTCTAGTTACGAAATGACTCACTGAAAACAAGAGCGAAAACTAATAAAACGCATGATTAAGCACGGCGGGAGAGCAGAAGAAAACAAACGGTGAGAAGAAGAAGACAATCACCGCGGCCACTGCCATCTGGATAACCTTGGCGGACAATGCGATACTGTAATTAGTACATCTCCGAAGATGATATAACGCTGAGAAACAATGAGATGTTTCAGGGTCTGGTTCAAGGACGATATGAAACTGAAATTGTCCGCAGGAAACAATTTTACAGCGAACAGTAAAATCTCCTAGTGAGTTCGCAGTTTCGGAACCTTCAAAGAGTTTCGTTCCCATTAAGAGAAAATGTTGTTTTATGGATCCGCAGAGTCGTGCTTAATTGGTTTAGTGTTCTATAAACACAGGCATCGTGCCTACCCCAATACAGGGTGTTCCTCGCAGTCTTAAGAAAATTCAATACGTGAAGGAGGAATTTTTTCGGTATAAAATAGAGAATTTGTGATAAGTAAATATTGAAGTTAAAGATTTACATGGTATGAACAGGTAAAACAGGTAAAATAAATTAACCATTTCTATGTACTGCTAAAACTAAAGTATGTATTTATATCCTATGTAGAAAACTAGAGTTATTTATTACTTTGCATGTATATTTTTCGTGTTTAAAATTTAGTGTTGTACTGGATAAATTTGAATTTTATTTTAAGCAATTAAGTGATAATAACCTCACCACAGGCCTACCAATAAGAACTGACTATATTTTCCATAAATGTATGCAAATTTACACTTTAATACTATATTTATAAATATGGAAAATATATAGATTTTTCATTTAATTTTAATTCAAATTAAAAAAACCCTTTTGAACTTTTCTAAAAAATTGATTAAAGGAATACTGTGTTTTTCTAAATTCCCAAGCATTTTACAACGATACATTTATCGCATATGAAAAAACCTCTTTGACCGCAACAATGCGGAGGTGAGAAGATGAAGAACATGATCAGCTGGTTGTCAGGCAGTGAGACGGCAAATCAGCTGATAAGCGTGTCAAAACATGCCGTCTCCTCGTTCAGTAACCTCTACGCTTACACTTACGTATGACTGGCAGTTTTAGCATGATATTGTATATACCAAATTTTATATATTACTTTTCAACCGAAACCCATAACATTTATATATATTATTATTACAGTGTTGAAGTACAAAACAAATTATTATTTTAACAGTGCCTTGAAAGTTCTAAGGTTAGCGAACTTTAACAGAAAGTTTTAAATTTTCAACAAATGTTTTGCGTTTTCATTAAAACACTTTACAATTATAGCTCATCGCTTAAAATTGAGCATACATTTATAATAATACAGTAACAAATTATCTTTGTAAAGCATTTATTGAATATTGTGCATTGTTACTCTTGTAGACAAACCTACAATCTTAACCTCTATTAGACTTTTCATACAAAACTTTTTGTCAATTTGACGTTATACTCTATCTGACAGCTCCAAAGTTACCTGAGAAGGTCTAGTGAAATAAACTCGTATCTCAAATATTTAATTTAATAACAGAGAGAAACAACCTTGAAACCTACTTATTGTTGTTACTTCACCTGAAGGAAGTAGAGAAATTACATGAAGTAGAACAGCAGAGTCACGGCATTGAGTGTTTGAACTTGGCTATACTTTCTCCGGTTATACAACAGCTGAGAACTCTGTAGGGTCAAGGGTAAAAGTGCAGGCCATTGTCTTACAAATATGGAGCCAATTTTTACATACGATAAAGGTGTGTTTATTAGAAAGGTACAGCTATTTAAGGAATAATTGACGTTAGAATTTGTAAGATCGGTATGCTGTTTAGTTGGTAAAATGTACATTACTAATGTCAGGGTAAGATGGGTTCATAAATTAACGTAAGACTATTTAAATCAAATCACCTTTTGTCTTAGACCTTCATCTCTTTCTCGATCGATAAGGTTTAAAGAAAAGAAGAAAAAGTCGTTGAAGTATTATGACATTTCTTATGAGTTTTATTGTTAAGCCAGATACTGTCATAAGATATTATCATCAAAAACCAAAAAGGTTAAGAATCGTGAAACCAAAAAATATTCCTAGGCTATCTGACTGTCATAAGGCAATTTATAAAAGTGTATGGGTATGGTTTAATATATATATATTCAGTGGTTTCCCGGATTGGTGAAAAAATTCCCGGTCCAACAAAAAAGTTTAAAAAAGAGTCTTAAACACCTGGAGCTAAAATAAAGTGTTACGAAAACTACTTTAAAAATCTTCAAGATGTATACTCGTCCGTTGCCTGCCTTTTAGAAGATCAACTAATAAAAAAAAATATATACTCAACAATTAAATAAGTGAACATAAGAAATAGGAATAAGGAAACAATTCTCTCTATTCACGTTTTAGCACCAGTAACTGCTATAAGGTATATTTTGGCATTTCGAGGGTCTTCTCAAGATACTCAAGTCATACCTATGGAAACTTTCATTTGACTTCTACAATTTCTTTCAAATAAACGTTAACGAAATTAAATTATTACATATTATCCCATCCACTTTAAAGATAATTACACTCTTTGTAACCGAAATGGCAAAATATCGCAGGAGGTTAATATCTAAACCTAGGATAAATACTGTGTATAATCCTACGAAACATTTATTAAATTCACTACACTTCGGCAGCACGTAGACATTTTAACACTGACAAACTCCATTAGATACACTTTAAACAATAAACACGGTTTATTCTTTTAAATGTTAAATACCTCTCCTGAGGCGAACGCCCATGACTCAACGTCCACGCGGATTATGCTAAGGTGAATTCCAAAAGAGGCTGACCTACTAAACTCGACAAAGCGTGTAGGTGGAATCACCAAACCACTTCACTTCCGCCATATTTTTGTCCGTTTGTATTTCCCGCCAGGGAGCGACAGTTTTGCCAACTTAATTCAACAATTTTACGGTTTTCGCGCGGCTTTTAGATGATGAATGTTGCTAAAAGGAATGATATATTGCACAATGTTTTGGCAACTCAGTGTTGTTGGACGATGGTATCTCAATTTGAGTGTGGATGGATTGTATATTTAAAATGTTATGGATTGTGCATACTTGCATTATATTTTGGTGTATCTATTCCACTTTTCTAGGATGTTTATAATTCTTGATTACCTGTGCTTATGTTACACAGGACATCTTAAATGCAGTAATGTGTAATATAATGCTCTTTCAGTATCACAATTGGCATTTTATTTTTATTCTCTAAATAATTTATTTGATTGATTAATAAGTTTTAATTACTTATTATTTTAAAGAATTTTTAGGGTTATAATTGTTTTGTCCCACTGGTTTATTAACGTTGTGGTCATACATGAAACACATTGAAACGGAAATAAAAAATTTAGTAATTTTTTTCAGGTGATTTTCTATCACCTGAAGTACGTGTTACATACCTAGGCTTGTCTGCAAGATTTTGCAATCCATTTGTCTCTACATTAATGTTACTATCAATTTTTTTTCTTTATGCCCATGAATTTCACAATTAAAACAAAAGTTTTGTATACAGTATAAGTATGTCTCCATCGTATGTACATTACAGGAGACAGTGATAAACAAAACGACCTAGAGGTCCAAAGTCAATATCGATAATCACAACAGCAGGCCAGTGGTTACAGAGGTCAGCTCCGCATTCTCTGAGCTAGTTCCACCACAGGAGCTCAGGTTACCAGTGTAATCTCTTCTCGATAAATCCCCCCTCTTATACCCCCCTTTACCCTCCCACGTCGCGAAATACGGTCTTAATCGCCCGGAGATCCCATAAGCATAAAGTCTGCGAGAACGTGGTGCCGGCGCGCCATCAGTAATACCGTTCATTACAGTCTCTTTTCTCTCTTTCCTTTTGCCTACCTTCTCTTGTTGTAATGTTATTAAGTTTTTCATTAGATTTATTTTGTGTTGCTAAACAAATATGTTCAAACAATAAAAATATCAAATTAATGTAGATGAATGAATACTTATTATACTTTGGTTAATAGACATTTACGAAATGTTTTTCATTAAGTTTTTAACATAGTTCAATATCATTTCGTAATAGTTAAGGTGAGTTTTACAATCTCTTTGTAAAATAAGGTAAAATTGAAATATTAAAAAGTTTGTTCTACCGTGCTATTGATATAAATTTAAGATATTGTTAACTATTAAAATAAATCCTTCAATGGAAATAAAGTAAACTTAGGAGCTAATTTGTTTTCGGAAAAATATAGAATACACATTTCTTTATTGGGTTATTAAGATTAACACACTATAGCTTTTAGAGTTTTGAAATTTTAAATCAAGTTTACAAAGCATATAACTAACCGAGAGTATAATATATAGACATTATTATATACTTATAAGAATAAAATGCTCTCCTATATTATTCAGAAATATCAATAATTTTTGAAAAAATACATAACGATACGATCGCAAATTTATAAAGACTCAGAAAAGACCATTGAGATATCTTAACCACCCTTAAACACATGCATACGATTCATTTTCAATCTTAGTATAACCACAGACAAGGGCTTAGTCAATGGTATAACGCATAACATGTGTACCTCAATGCATAAAAATGTTTGCTATCTATATCGTCATAACGTGAGTGTTTAATTGCTGCCTAGGACATGAAGCGGACAACTACAGTAAACAAGGCATATTTTGACGAGATTTTCAGCAATATATTTCCTTTAACTATACCAGCTTCTTCTTGCAACGACGAATATCGTGACTTTACCTTCAGGCATGATGCATGGCTTACGTCATGTAGATATAATATAATAAAGCCATCCAAGGTGATGGACCAAACGTCTTCCTTTAGTAGTTGACGAGATGTCCTTCGTTGTTTATTATACCCTGTATGTGCGCATCCAACGATCTTGCTCGTCTCCACGACCGGTCGACTCCAGACAACTTACACGAAGATTAATTTTAATTTCTTGGAATTTTATCAAGAGATCGCAGAGGTAGGAATTTATAAACCGTCTAAAATGAAGTTCTGTACGAATGTAATATATTTTCGGTTTTACTAATGTTTGCTGAATATTGCATCCCGTTCTCTTACTACGAAACTGGTGGTAAAAAAGGTAAAGATACTACTAATACATAAGCAATTAATTTGTTTTAAATCTTCATTAGTTCTTGAATAATTTTAATTTTAGTATTTAAATATTTTTTCGGTTTGAAAAAAATAGTAAAATAAACATAACAATTGATAATAAACAGAAAAGTTGTGTGATTTGTGATTTAGGAGCTAACCTATTTCACACTCCTGTGCTTTAAAACTATGAAATATTAAACGTGAAATGAAATTATAATCTGAATCGTTTTGTCTGAATCAAATTATTTCCTGTTCAATACTAAGAAAAATAGAAGCTTTTTTATGTTTTAAAGCATAAGAGTATTTGGTAATTAGGCTTTTATCAACTGGGTTTGACTACAAAACAGCTGTTATTAGGAAAAAACAAACAAACAACAACACAAAGCATCTCATTCTCTTTAAAATATATAGTTTTACAAAAAATGTCACAATCAAATTAATGTGAAGAACCAAAATAAATATAAGAAAAACTCCAAAAACGAAACAGCATGCACTCTATGCACAAAAAGTATTATAAAATACTAGAATCATAAATTGAATATATACGAGACGTCAGCATAGAATGCACGGTAGCTTCTACCTATCATATATGACGTGTATTACTGTGCATCATAAATATCTATGATCCAGTAGAGGTTAGCAGCGACCACACGCGCATCTGCGAACGTCAGGATGAGATCAAGGACTTTATCCTTCCATCCTGCAGGATATTTGCATTAAATAACCTGTTTAGGTCATTGTAACCTATTTTGCATAACGTCTTATTACCTTAGTAATTTAGATACATATGTACATAAACAAGGGTTTGCTTTAATAACATTGCTTTATAAAAACTGGTGCAAAAAAGTGATGCATGCATTTGGTTTTGAGAAATTATTATCATACACAACAAATCATAAAACGTTTGTTGGTATGGTAGTGTATGCTCGCAACTAATGAATGACAACGAATAAATAAAGAACGAGAGTCTTTAGGGTTTAGCATTTGAAATTAAAGAGTCTTTACATCCTCAAAATAGTTGGAACAAGACTTATGTCACAAATATGAAAAACGTATTGACTCACGGTTGAAATATTTTTAGGTTCAAATTATCTTTGCAGAGTTTTATTAAAAAGGTAAAATAAAAAATTGAAATCAAACGTAAATGGCAAATCCTTAGACAAATAAATATTATTGGTCCTATAATAAAAAATGAAAAAAATTATTCATAATTTGGACCGAGTACATGTTTATGTACATCGTAACACAGAATATCAATCGACAAATAGCTTTCTATACCATTTGTGTTACATGCTTAGCTAGTCTGATATAACTAAAACAGCTTGATGGCAGACGGAATTTCAAGTTTAAATCTTTGAATCCCTAAGACTAGGTTCCTAAAGATATTTACTCATGAGTTTAGAGTGATCATGATTGAATTTATAAATTAATTTTGCATGAAACTGAACAATATAATTTTATCGGAGGGATGTTATTATATTTTTTAGCTTTTATACGGAGTTTTAACGCTTAAATTTTACAAATCTTACTATATTACAACAAGCTGCTTGACATATTATACAAATTCATGAAAGTATGAACAATAATTACAACTTCAGCTGACTTTAAACTCTTCTAGTGAAAAAAATCATTTTTATATATAACATTTATTTATCACCCTACAAAATGAAGTATAAATTGTAAAGAAGAAATATATTTGGACTAAAAATGTTTCAAAATAATTTTGTCATGTTTAAAAAAAAGTAAGTAAAATTTCCTCTAATTAGTTGTAAACAAGCTTGGTAATTCCATTTAAAAATGTAAAAACTATTAACACTATATTTTGAAGATACTATTCACTTTTTACACAGGGGTTTGACATTAAATTGGTCAAATATAAAAATCTTTACATTACCTTAAAGCTATATTAAAAAGACTTTTAGCACAGTTAAAATATTTTTCGAGACATCTTTCGCCTTGTAAACCAAAAGATTATTAACTAAAATTATAAAAAAAAAGTGGTAACTATTTACTCACCCTGGGCAACTCCCGTATATGGCACAACACTGGTTCACGGTCAAGGTAGCGTTGGAATTGGCGAGTGGAGCGCTTCTGCCATCCTTATACCGGGCGTCGTTGCTATGGTTACCACGGGTGGGGGGACCATTGTTGCATCTGCATTGTTGTTGTATCCATTGTTGACACTTCGTTGTTGCTGTCAAATATGATATCTTGATGTCTCCATAGGTTTGGATTGGAAGTTTGCTTATTTTTGTTATTTGTTGCTTTATTTATATGTGCTACTTATAGTAGTTTGCATTTTTAAATATATTTGGGTAAATTGGTATCATACCGACCACACCTATTAATTTTAAACCAACCGAACCTATGGGTGAACTATATTTAGGTTAGGTTAGGTTACGCAGATTTTGTTATTTAAACTAATTAAAATCTTATTTGGAAATCGATTTATCGGTGTGATTGGTATAGTACCAAAGAACCCATGTTTGTTATGAATTTTCATTGTTAAGATAACATTGCAAAACACTCAGAGTTAAAATTAAAAAAGCGTATTTGTATCATTTGGCAGTGTTTAAAATCAATTTTAAGATTTATAATGAAGTTTAGTGATATTTTTCTTCACTATTTTATCACAGTTTGGTTTGTTTCAGATAATACTTTTTTAACTTTGTTGATCTTAATAAAACCCCTAGAGCTTGTGTAAAGATGCATAGTTTTTTCTAGATGTTATAAGTTGTTAGTTGTCATCAATAAATAGTTCAGGCAACGGTAACAGATTACTGTTGTCAGTAACATAGGTATCGTAATCTTTTACTCAGACTTGGATTTAAATACGTCCAGTTGTATCTAATTATGACTAATTGGGTGGATCTTAATACTAAATTCTGCCGATTATTGTATTTTATTGTATTGTATTGTATTGTATATCTAAATATGAATTGTCGTGTTACCCAAAAACATTTATTGAAAATTATATTTGAATCTTCAAATAAAAAAACTACTTGCATGACAATTGTCATAATGCTACATACGAACGTTTGTACGTCTGTAAGTGTGCGCGTGTGTTTGTGTGTGTGCGTCTGTTAGTCACGGTTCGTCCTTGTCCTTCCGGTGCCGCTGTCCAAGGCGTGCGATCCCTGCTTGTTAGGACCTCATTTCCTCTTGAGGCTGACCACGTCTTCACGAGCTGAGGAGTTTCAATACACTCTTTGATCTCCTCAATATATTTCTTCATCCATGCCTCGATGTAAAGTTGAACATATTTAGTGAAACAAATACTTTCCTGAAATTCATGCATTTCATGTGTCAACGACTAAAAGCTTATCTTAGTATGAGGAAAATACAGATCGACACATAATTTACTCTATACTACACTCAACTTGAATTCACATTAGGTTCACTTAACAGATAGATAATCCGTCGTTGTCTTGGTAAATTGGAAATATAAATGGGAGAAACCGGTATTAGAGGTGTTGAATTTTGATCCAGCAGAAACAGCTAAAGGGAGACGCATTCTCTCTAGATGTGCAGAAACGCAGTAGATATGCAAAATAAATTTATGACGGCAAAAAAACAGATACTTTCGAGCGAAGGCAAATCTCCTCATACTCCAAATACTAAGGGGAGTCCGAGGTCCTATCTTTAGTAATGTTAACTAAATGTCACTTTTCTCAGGAGTTAGAACAGGTAGGATAGTGAAACTTGGTACACTTTTATATGATCTAATTAACTAGTCACAGACACAAGATTTTTCATTTACAATTAAAAATAACTATTTTATGGGTTTTTATAGATTAAAATTTTTTTTTAAATAAAATTTATTATTTTTTTACATGCTTCTACTAAAGATATGATGAATTCCTTATGTCTGTGTTTAGATTAAGTCACTAAGACTACATGGTAAGAATTTCACAGCTGTAGGCCTATGTATTACCAGTCCTGAAAAAATGACATTAAAGTTTTTAAAAAAGTAAAGTTGCGGAAATCGGCAAGAAAAGCCTCCAAGGGTCAACCGAGGGTCTACTAGTTTTACCTTTAAAACGTCACTGCAATGTTATGAAAAATATATTTTTTATACATTTCTAGGTTAGTAATCAAAAATGTAAGTATACCAATTTTAAGAAGAAATTCTGTGCTATAAAAAGAACATAAAAAGTAAAAATTGAAAAAAATTTAAAAATTAGACTTTGACTCCCCTTAACATGGGTGAGAAATACGAACGGTATTGTGTTTAACTTAATGAGTTTGCAATACCATAGTTCAATTAGCAAACTTTCTTTCATCCCCTCTTCCTCCATCAAATCATCCTCTTTCACCTGTTATCTGAAACTAAACTTAAATCTAAAATTAAAGAGAAAAAATTCCTTCCCAGGTATTGGGCTGAAAAATATAAGATCGATATTTTAGAGTTCAAAACTAATAAATAACTAAAATAATCTATCTACAAGCTGTATTAGATTTGGGAATTCTCACAAGAACATCGAACAAGCTAACCACCAGGCTAGTGATCCTACACCCGCCTTCGAAGAGGCGTAAAACTATTTGTAAGTATCGACCAGCGTGCCGAGCGCTTATTATTCAAGAGTTTACGTCAGCTTAGCGCCCAGGGCAATATTGGGGGGGGGGGGGGTCAAAATTGCAAAGATCCAACACAATGGGTCGGTTTTGATTTATCGGGGCCTGTGGCAGTAGCCCCTACATAGCCGTATTGAAATTTTACTGACCAATAAAAGTTCACGGTTTTCCACTGTAGGTCTTAATCTTTAGAAGCGTTGGCTAAGACTTGTAAAACATTGGAAGTCATGTGAACAGGTTCGTATTTATTGTACGGGCATTTGTGCTAAGCTATTATGCTTTTGTAGGGGAACCTTATTGTATAAAGGTGCAGCTGGCATAAGGTTAGGAGACTGAACTTTATTCCAAGATGCTGGAGTCAAACCCTTATAATAATGAATGACGTCTAGCTATGGGTAAAGCTGTGCCTTAGTGGTTTTCAGAAAACTTTAAGGGAGGTGGTTACCTATCAAATGAGAACAACTTTCGTTTTTTTTCTACAAAAAGCCATAATATTATAAATGACTTAAAACATCTCACATTATAAAATGATCGCTGTCGTCATTTGTTGATTAAAGATAGATTATTATTTTCACCATGTAAATCAATAACTTAAATCTTTCCTCTAACTACATACTAATAGCTCTAAGAAGTTATATTCTATTGGGTAGAGTTCCATAATGTAGAATTATGGAAACTGTAATGGTATTATGTATGTATTGTTTTAGATAGTACGGTACAAATCATCAATTTATTATAACATAAATATTTCGTATAAAATGAAGCTATAATGCCGTATTTAAGAACAATATTAACATTATAGGTAGTAGTATATTAAAGTTGCATATGGTGTGTACATCTATGCAAAATTAAACGATGAATAATAAGCTATAAAGCTTATTTTGGCTTTCTCACCCCTGGGTAGGTTAAGGATCAGAAGGGCGCGGTGAAACCTCCCGCAATACACAGATGTACCTAAATTGCTTAACCTGCGCCGTTGTACCTGTATCACTACGTCAACAGTACGTATGTATACGTCAAAATGTTTTTTGTATTTAATGCTTTTTTCTTGCTATTACTTAAGATACGAACAGAAAACAAACTCACATGTGTTAACCTATAATTAAACTAAATAGTTTTTAACAAATCAAATAAAAGAAGTATTTATTAAATTTTTTAATAGTTCTTTACTACCTTTATAAGTTGCCACTTCCTCTTATTGATGCTCATTACTAACCATAGTTTTTACCATTCGACCTGGAAACTTAACAATTTTACAAATTGAACATGACTGAAAGATGTGTAGAAAAAATATTAATATGTTTTCCTAAAATACTTAAAAACCCAAAATATAAAACAAATATTTCAAAATAAATCATTCCTTATGTTGTTTATCAAATGGCCAACCTGTAACTCCTGAAACTAAATCTTTGTAGAAGTCCATTTTTACAGTAACTTGCCTTTCAAATACATCTGATTAAGGTATCTTCTAAAATATTGTAGAAATGTAAAAATGACTGCATAAAAAACATTGAGGTCTTCAAGACTCCAAAATGAACAGAACATTATCCGTCCACGACATTTTCCACGCTGCACCAACCCTAATTTACATTAAATCTAAGTGACAAACCTCAAATTGATGACTCTAGTATCCACCGTATAACTAATGTTGTAGCGGTTTAGCCGATCTCTGCAGACATTCTGTTGTCTATGATAATGTGGACGTGGGAAGTGAAGAACGTCCTTCCTTATCCGACAAGTGAATAGAGTGAAGACAGGATGTAAAGATACATTTATTTGTACCTGGGGGCCGAGCTTTGCTAGAGCAAGGTATGGGAGTTGGTTATACCGTCTATCTTAAGTCCCAATACGTCCTATCAACGTAAAAAGAATAAAATTGTAGTTTTAATTATAGCGAGTTGAAACTGTATCGGCTACGGATGAAGTGAATTTTTATTATGTTTTTATCTTATTTTTAATGTACATAATACAAACATATTTAAACTACAATCTAAGAATCACCAACTTATGTAAAAGTATCTGTACAATATGGATTGAGGTAAATATCTTTATCTGTATAATGTTACAGCTGCGATACCAAGTAGGCCTAAGTAGTAATAAATTAAATTATTACTACTAATTAGTATATAACTACTTAATCCTAGTTTTGTATTGCCAATCTGTTACTGTACTACTGTACATATGTGAATATCGTCTGGAAAACGATTCATTTAATAGTATAAAAGTTAGAAAAATAACTAAGATAATGAGAGGCCAAGGCTGTTTTCCGCTAGTTAAAAGTAATACAAATATGTAAAGGATTGTACTCAACTTGTGATAAAACCTACTAATTGAACTGAAAAAAATGTTAAAATTTAAACGGGCATCTACCTTGTGTTCTTATTCCAAGACATAGACTAGACATATACATAGACAAGATTTATTGCAAAAATATGCAATACATTGAGAATAGGTGCATTGCCAAAATAAACGCTGTACATGAAACATTAAGCAAAACACATATGAAAGCAAACTGGAAAAAAAACTTGAAATCAAACATGTAAATAACTTTTTATTTAATACGTCTATACAAGCAAATATTCGCAGATACTTCGTTTTAGACTTTTTTCCATAGTTTTAAACAGTTGCTCAATCAAATTGAAGACATATAAGTCACTTTAAGGATCAAGATGTTAAGTTGTGCATGTGTCACAGGTTATTGTAAAAAAGCTAATTGTTTGAGTAAGCCGATCAGAATGCGTCCTCCTTGTAGCAACATCCATTCCAAAGAAACTGCAACGGTCGTCGTTGACAGTTTGATTACAGCTGATTCTCGTGTTGACGTCTTTCTTACTTCTTGTGATTGAATTGCATCATGAAATCGCAAGTAAATTCTTCCCACACATTTACTTGTTTATTTTTAGTACGTTACTCAAATATGACATATTGTGTTATATTTTTTAATCGATTTCATATTACAATAGAAGACGTTGCACTAGATATGATTTGTCCATTGTTGTGAGCTAATAGCTTTGGTAATAGTAATTAGCTTGACCATCTGGAAAATGAAGCGTGTGTATTTTTTAACTACAAGCATTCAATTCGAGGTTGTAAATGTACAAGGTGCAAATTCGAGGTTGTATTAAAAATAGTTAAAACACATAGGCCCTACTGTTACTACGGGTTTTAAATTATATTTTCATCGGTATATATATAGTTTTCTGGCAGCTCAACTATATAAATTTAGTGCCAAAGTAAAACTTCACATGGAAAAATGAAGAGGTTTGGGGTAAAAATAAAATATTGGATCCTATAATTAATTATTATATCTTTAGAGTAATATTTAACCTAAAGCTATAATTATGAAACCAAATGATGGTTTAAAAAATACTTTACCAGAGTACCTGAAATACCTTTCAATCAAAAACTTGTATTGCTTACTTAACTACCATGGACATATGTGGTAATTTCCGCTTTTGATCAGATAATTATTTTACAGTCCATTACTTTAATGTATGTTTTTAATACGTTAATGTTTCATACACACCTTTTGATAAAAAAGTTTGTTGTCCGTTGGCTTGTTGAAATTACATCGACATTTTGATCAGTTTTATCTTATCAGGATATATTTAGTATTATTTAAAAGCAATTTTAACTTCAAGAGATTTTTAATACAGCATAGGACTAATAGTGTTTAGACTAATGAGGCAATTAAATATACCCGTAGATAAAACAAATTCCGATCTGTGTATTTAGAACCCTTAATTATTTTATCATTCTATACGTATTTTATCACTTGTCCCGCCTTTCATTATAATATCGATTAAACAACCAAAAAAATTAAAACCAATTAAATTTGATCATACAACAAATCCACATAATCTCAGAACGCGAAGAACATCGGCGCAAGTAGACGGCCTTCGGCCTTGTGGCACTCCGTGATGTCAAGTTCATTGCCAAGGAAAGTGCTTCTTGTGTTTCCTTCTACGGTGTCCACTGGCCAATACTCCTTGTTTTAGTCGTTTTTCTCCTACTAGACCAGTCTTGCAGCAGATTCCGCAACCATCGACACATCCAGCAGTTGGCTGCACTTCGATACGCGGATGTTTGGACTCGTGTCAGGATCGAATTATACAACCGAATGAGTACTGTACTACCACCACGATTGTAGAGTGAGGAATCCTTCGGAAATAGTATTATTATTTAGAATATGCATGATAAGTTGGAACTGTGTTGGTGTTAGGGATTATGTGGTCAGTTAAACTACTGAAACTCCACCACAACTGTATATTTAAAATATATATAGTCACACTATATTAAACATTTTATTTTCAAAATAAAATGTCTGATCAAGCCGATCAAGGCTCGGTCCACCGGTACTTAGCCATTAAAGAAACGATCCTTGCTTAAGAAACAGCTGATTTTAGTTACATACAGGGTGTCCCACGAAGAGGTCCCTATTTTTGAATTGATATGACCAACGTATAGAGCGCGCTACAGACTTGAAATTCAACAGTCGTGACTAACACATATGTAAATGTGTTGCCCCCGAGTCTCAATCAATTCTGACTGATCCAAACAAAATAGCGGAACAAACAATTAATGTTTTGTAAATATTAGACAAATAAAACTATTTTAACGAAAAGGTACTATTTCTTCGATATCGCACCATTTTGTACTAATTTGTCAGAATTAACTGATACTCAGGGGTAGTTCTTTTACATATGTATGTTAGAAATGTTGAGTTTAAGGATTTTTTTGTGCTCGGTGCGTCTAATATATTGATTCAAAAATAGGGACCTCTTCGTGGGACACTCGGTATATAATTAATTCCACACTCACTCTCGGCCTAAAATATGCATTCTGTGTGTTGGAATTTAACACTTATTTCTCAAGTGTGCATTCAAATATTATAATTTTTTTTTCGGAATACGGCTTAATGAAATAATAAAAACAGAGTATTGTCTAAAATCTCTAAAATTTGAGGATGTGGATAGTTTAGTATTTCTTCTGATTTCTTCTAGTGGTTTCTTGTTTGGAGAACCCGGTTCAAATCCCGACAATCTACGATGTCTTTTATTTTTGTGATAATGGATTGATTGGAGGTTCGTAGTGTATTTAGAGAGAAAATCAAAATGTTGAAGGAATACTCATGGAGTGGACCTCAACTCATCTTCTAAGACCTACATTACAAATCATTTTGAAAATATCTCACATTAACGTACAGTATACCAAACCCACAATATTCTAATTATTTGGCAGAGTTCCCTCAATTAAACCATAAACCAAACCGTGTCATTTGTCTAAGGAACCACGCCTTCACATTGTCTCTACCACACCGGCGCGGCGTATTGCCTGGGTGGGACTACATTTCGCGCGGACTATCCGTGACTCGGGTAATAATGTAATTAATATTCATACGCCACTGTCCGCTAGCCCGTGCTGTTATTAAGTATTGAAATTCGCGGAACCGTTGAAGAATATTCTTGGAAATACTGGGCAAAACCTGTACCTGGACCACCTGTGGGTAGTTGTATCGTACGAAGATTACTGGATTTATAAGATGGCAGATATGGTTGATAAACTTATGAATCACCCGATAAGGAGCAGGGGGAATTGTTTTTGTATATTAGTTTTTTGGAAATTGTACGTTGTTTATTTGAGGGGGTTCCAATACATCAAATAGTTTCAATTGCAAAAATTACCTGTTCTCTTAGCAAATATACTTAGCTTTGCTTAGCGGGTGAGTGGTAAAAATAATTTTCTGGTAATTTGTTTGCCATATTGATTAAAATCATTTATCATTTTGTGATGCTAAATAAAATAAACAAGTAGAAACTTTATGTTTCATCAAACTTGTAAGAAATAAATCTTAGCTTGTCACTTTAGCACATTACCATTACACCCATACGATTTCAATCAAACTCTACAATCTTATTCAAATTGTCTTAATTCCCATCACACAACAGCTTAAATCTAAATAAAACTGATAAAGCAATACCGCAGATCTACATATTGACAACCGGTTGGAATTCAATTTGCAAACATTAGCAGAAACAGATAGGCAAATGGAGTAGCGCCGAGGCGTTGGTCCTTCGGGCCGGATTGTGATCCAAAAATGCATCTGGTGCGGTCTTGGATGAGAGGGAGGGGGGTGATGGAACTGGTTGTCGCGGAAACTCAACACGAGGTCATTGACCTCCGCGTAAACAGAAGACAACTGGTTCACATGTTGCAACTTGTGATTAGCTGATGACATGGTTAGAACTAGGAGAAGAAAACAGTTGGAATATGTTTGGGTTTTGTTAGTTTCCACTTTGGGTTAAAATTTGCTCTACAGAAGTTTACTGCAAAGAATTACCATGAATGTGTAAACAATTTAGAGTGATGTATGTGATAGTTTAAAAATTTGACTACTAACTTTGCTATATTGTGTATATTGTTTACTTGCATTCTATTAATCTTTAACATCTTTATTGTACAAGAACCATACATTTGAAAGTAACCAAAAAGTAAATACACCCTTGTACACTCAAACTCTAAGTCCAGTGTATTTTAGAATACAAACTAATCTATAATAACTATTTAAATATTTATTTCGCCATTTGATTTCAAATCCATTATTCAAAGCAAAACATAGTATATATAATTATCGTCAGTAAAAATATGATCAAATATGCGATACTGAAAGTAATTTATTATGTATGCATCATGGGGTTGATTATATCCATGAGAGTGTTGTCTTTTTGATGACTTTTTTTGTCGAGAATGAAGGCCTTCGTTGTGGGTAGGTTATAAACTCATGATCTCATTCTAATTAATATTCTAGTTAGAATCACCTCTTCTAATTACTATTCCTGGCAGGTAATTTCTATAGCATGATGTAATAAGTTATTGAATCTCAATAGAGAACTCAATGAAACGTTAATTTTATATTGTATGATTTTTTCTAAAATCTATTACGGATATATTAATTGCTAACACATAATTATTTGTACATAAGTATAGTTGTACTTTATTGTAATTTATTTAACGTAACATTTTAATTTTGAGAAGAAATATTATTTTAGGGCATTATATTGTACGACTTAATACGCCTTTGACATCAAATAAAATATTAAGGTTACATTTTAGGGTTTTGAGATACTTAAGATTGTAAGCAAGAATATGTTGCATCCAGTAGAATGTACGGGAAACACCGAAACCTGTTTTTGAGAAGGTGAAACGGGACTATTTAGTATAAGCTACAGCCAAACGGTTTGGTCATTTGGAAATACATAAATTTATTTTTAGCCTGGACTTCCCAGCTATTCAAACAGTCTTGAATTTTGTATCCATAGTCAACGTTAATACCACGTGACTAGCTAATTAATTTATTTTGTGATTGAAAGAATACAAAATTTTCCATTTTTTATACTAATTTTGTCATTTGTTCCTTGAATATAAATAACTAAGGTAAAGAGATTTTACAAATTCATCAAATTTTTAAAGAATAAACAATTCTTTGGGTTAATTAGTTCTACTATTAGACAATTTTAACGTTAAATATGAAACTGAGTTGAAATTTTCTTTTAAGCTGATTCATTCAAATGATATTACTTCCCTGTCTAGTTCGACATTAATGTGAATAAATCATTTTAAAGAAAGTTAATGGCGATTTAAACATTGAAAGTTATAATTCAATACAACTAATAGTTTGTGTGATGTGAAAAAGAAGCCGTTATGTCATTGGTCATGACAGCGCATAGCAATATGTTCAGAATGGCGTCAACATTCTATAAAGTTCATTGTTGTTAGTGGTAATATGGTTTAAAGATATTTTAAGGATGAATTATTAAGGATTATAACTTCGTGATGGTAATAGTGATTGAAAGGATCCCTAACGGACAAACTACAGTTAGATAGTTTTGACGAAAGAGTTTATTTGAAAGGAATTTGCCTCCTTCAGTGACAGTTGAAATGCTAATCGCATGGTGCTAGAATTCAAATTCAGACCTATCTATATTCAATAAGCTAATCGGAATTCAAATGAAAATTTCAATGTGGAAGAATGCATGGATTAAGTTGACATTAAATCGTGGCAATAAAAACATGTTTAATAACATTCAAAATATTAAAATAGAAAAATCTATATTATAAATGCTAGAAAATCCGTGTAAATGGTAGGATATTCTCCAATTTCAATTATATACCTTTAAGGTAAAATTTTACTTAAATCAGTTAATTTTTTGTTTGATGTAATGCAAGAAATTAAATTAAATAGTAAACTATGAAAGAGTGAAAAGGCATCTTTATTCCACCAATAACATACAATCCCTAACACTTATCGTCAATTTTGGAATCATTTTGCAGTATTCAAAGAATTTGGAAAAGTTTTACAACAGATATTGAGAATAAAATTTCTAAAAACTGACGTTGTAAACTGTATTCCATGTAGGCTAATAATGGTTACTCTATTCACAAAGAGCACAAAAATAGTTTGGATATAATAGAATTAAAATTGGAAAGTGATAATAACGTTTATATTTACGTTTAAACTTATGCGCTGCAAATATCGATGGTTAAGAGTAAATAATTAACTGCAAGAACAAATAATGATGTACGTTATTCATAATTTACACCACTATTTTGACAATTTTAATAATTAAATTATATAAAAAGGACGAATAAAACCTATTTCAAGAGTTTGAATTCTACAAATTTAAACTAAAGGCCTTCAAAAGCTAGCTTTTTAATCAACAGCAGCGTGGTTTCTTCTGAGTCATTTACTATACTGACTAGTTTGCCTAGAGGTCATTATATGACTCAACCTGGTTTATCGTCAATTAATTCACCTTAACAAGCAAAGTGATCGTGTCTGTAGTCTTTTTACGTATCTCCATCCATAATTTGGGTAAACACTTTTTTTTACAAATGACTCAGACAAAATAGTTACTTTCTATGGTTGAGTCATCTCCATTCAGATTTAGGATTTATTTAATAAATAGTAAATTTTATGTTATTATGTAAAATTATTGTATTAAATTGTTTTTTCAACAAAATGGCCTTTTTTACCGACTTAAAACGCTCAAAATGAGGACGCAAAAAAACAACACTACCACGAAACTAAAATATACTACAATACAAGCTCATATAAATTAATCGTAATATCAAATCCACCTTAGAAGTCCTGGGTGCGATCCGTTAGATGTTGAATCAGGTTGGTATAGGATAATGATTCAATTTTCAGAACGTCCAAAAAATATTGAATTTATTGTTAAACATGCATATATATATATATAAAATGAAAGATACTAACCTAACCCAAACTTAGCTAAATACCATCTTAGATATATGAGAAAGATATCTAAAGTTAAGAGTAGCAATGGATTGTTATCTAATTGCTAATTAATTGTTTTAAATAATATTTCAAATATAATTAAGCAACAACACTTAATTGGACACGTAAGACATTTGTTTACATCATTATACAACACATTATTTATGATGAGTATTACTATTCCCAGCAAGGTTTTCAGTGGCCCCGTATTTTCTATTTTGAATATTTTGATTAATGCCCAAATCCTTGCTAGTGATGAAGGGATTACGTAATTCACTGATGAGTCCGAAGGTTCTAAATATAGGCAGGCGTCAGCTGTTTTTGGGAAATAGATCTGGATGAGGTAATAATCAAAACGAGGAAGTCATATCATATACTAAACAACACTATGTTTTATCTATGGTCATATTTTAGAAGGTGATTACACATGTTTTTGGATAAAACAAATCGGGGGGAACTAAAAAGGAATCTATTTTCTGTGATGATGATAATACTGTTGACACAAGTATCATAACTACATTCTATGATATTGAGTAATGTGATTAACATTCAAACACAAATTATCTGCTATAAAATTGCTAGCTATTATTAAAGTAAAACTATTTAAGGTAATAAAGTCATACAGAGTTTCACATTTGCGTTCAATATTTTATTGTGTTTATTATTAACACAAAAAATATCGTATAAACATTTTTTTAATCTTTTATAGCGTTATATATATATATATGTATGTCTAATCGTATTTAATTTATGTATATACATCTTATCTGGACACCTAGGTCCTTGATTCTTCTACTAGCATTGAATCTTTTATACATCGAAATTAGAGTATTTCTTCAGAGGCTGTCCATGTCCAGATGAATGCATGTAGTCTTCCATTAGTATCCTCTCAAGATGTCAATACAAAAGCATCTGGGATGGTCAAGAAAAACGATAAAAATTATAATATTTTTAATTTGAAGACCCTCTTTACGCCTAGGCTGAAGTATGCCTGTCCACAGCCTCAGTTTTAATTGTATATATGTGTAAATAAGTGATTTTATATTTTTAATGACGCCATCAATCCCCCATGGGGTAAAAGATGAAGAATCGGTAATAAGGTAATAAGTTTCTTTTTCGAGTTTTCATACACATTGTTTCCTATACCCGGTCCTAAACCCGGTCGTGTTTAGGAGCACAAAGTTTAAGTAATTTTGGAGGCACATTTCTTACTTGAAATGATGATTGTTCAACTTTTGTTTTCAGAAAAAAAAATGAAAATTCTTAGATGTTTATGGCATATAATCGGAACACTTCTAGAATTATATTCATTCGACATTTTAATTTAATCAATTATGGATCATTTGAATAAATTCTTAGAATTAAGTCGTAATCAAAGGTTTACAGTTTTGATTTGGAGGGTCTCCGCCCATTGCGCCGAGGTCTTTCATTAAACGAAACCTTCAATTGAAACTCGCAAAACAATCTCTTGAATATTGATGTGTCAGGTGGTATCTTGAATTGTATTCGGACGTGAAGGAATTCAAAATATTGAAAGCTTTAAAATTTTTCATTATTGTAATTTTTATGTTAAACTATATTAGTAAGCAACATCAAAACACCCAAGAACTTGCGCATTTCTTTTAGTTCATAGGGATATTTTAAGTATATAAGAAAGGTGACATTTTCCCGTCAACACAGCCGAATACATTTATGAAATCGCTATTATTTGTTAATAGATGGGATTAGGATACATGTAAACGTGCTGTATATCTTAAACCCCGAATTCAATGTAGCATTATATTCGCAGATTATTGTCAATCCTTAAAATGTTGGAAATTGTTATAAATAGTTGTGGTTTCTGGTCGTAAGACCAATACTTGTTAATGTTTAAATGCATTTTCAATTTATTTTGGTATGGACTAAAATCCAATGTGCATCATATATGAGTGTATTAACTGTACGTATATAAATTCAAAGAAGTTTACATGCCAACCAAAATAAAATTTAAAAAAGGGGTTTATTAAGCCTACCCTAAAAGTCTTTTTATGAGTGAATAGAGAATTTATAATCATAAAAAGGCCTTAATCATTTACAGTAGCATGAAATAATTCCTTGTCTCATTTTAAACGCTTCTCCCCAGAAACACGTAGCCTCAAAGACATGTAGTTACACAAACGTAACTCCATTGTCGTAAATATCGCAATAGTATGGCTTGTTCTAAATGTTACAACAGAATTGTTGAAAAACCATTCAAAGAACTTTCTGAGAAAATGTATTACGAATGAAAAGTCCAAAGATCCGAAAACATTGCAAATACCTTCAGATCTTTGCAAATACAGATTGCAAATAATGCTTCAGAGAAAAGTAGTTTTGGCACGAAATAGGTGCAATCATCATTGATGTTACAACGGAAATTGTATTACAATACATTACATTGTTACATACAATAGTTACTTTGCGTTACATTACATTGATACATTAATGTTATGATAGCCACTCACTTTCCAAGCACATTTCTTAACATTTTAAGCTGAGTATAAATACAAGGTGTAATTAAATTAAATGTTTCTTAAGCTTGAACATTTACTTAAAATCCAGTGATCCAGTCTTAGTCCAGTTTTGAACTATTAAAAAGCTACTGACTTTTTTCAGGATCAAACCAGTTACTATCTGATTACTAGGTATGTGAATTATTTGAAAAAACTTTTATCCATGTTAGTATACTGGATGCTTTATGTAAAATGAGTTCACAATTCAAATTTGATACTTTTTGTCGGTTTGTCTACACAATTAAATAGAAATGTGTCCCTAAGAAATTTTTCCGTTTCTGGATATTTAAATAACTTTAAAATTTTTATGAAAACATAAATTATTATGTTTGTAAACCAATAAGTATTCTCAAGTATGAAGAATGACCAAACAGTTTTACCATGGAGAAAAATTTTGTAAACTATACTAAATGCAAATAAAAATAATGCAAATATTAAGTTACTTCTCTTCCAGATCTGCTGATCAGAGATGACATCACGTAGCGAGAGAGCGGAATTAGAAAAATAATAAAATTATGTCAGAGTCAAACACTTAGGAACGTTGATTAGATTTTCCACCACGTTCTGTACTTCTTTCATCGCCAGATGATCTAGTATGTGATACCAATCTCAATCAATATTTTTATTCTGTTCTTCTATAGCATTTAAAAAACGTGGACACTTCTATTCATGATTTGTAATACTGGTTAGATAGCTTATGTTGTTCATGCAGCACCCACAAAGACTACGTTTAACTTTTGTTAACTAATCGTCATAATTTTCAAATAAACATCAGAATATCTTTTACTTTAACATCGTCAATTTGAAAAACGCTCAAATATTTTATGCTCTATAAGACATTTAATAGGAACTTTTTTTACTTTAGATACTGCAGCTAGACCGTACTTCTTAATGTTAATTTTTTTTTCACGTCTGGTTAAGGTTGAATATTTTGATCCCGGGTGAATATTTTATCTTATTTTAGGGAATATTTACAGCGCATCTCTTTGGTAGGTTATTAACAGTTTTTTTTCATTTCTTTTAAGTAGTAAGTGACATCACAATAACAAATAGTTAACATAAAAAGCCACACTTGATACATCGTAAAAACAAATCTGAAATTCTTCTTCTTGTCCCTATAAGGACGATAGATCTATAAAACACTCAAATAGAGTTGGTCAAAGTGAGTTGGTGTATGTGTATAAGATGATTGTTAAGTCGGAATATATTGTAGGAGAGAGTAATTAGCTAATTGGATAACTATTTATCCCATTGCAAATTATGAATATATAAAACAATCGGACGAATCGAAAAGAAAACATACTCTTAACATAACCTTTGTATAGACAGTATTTAATATGCTTTCCCGTACACTTTTCAATCGCTTTCCAACTCACACTACGTAAAGACTTAACTTATTTTAACATGCAAAACCCGAACACCACATTTATTTCCTGGCTGTGGTTAAGGATCATAAAGTACAATCAGGCGCCCGAGTCTGTGGGGCTCAGGACGAAAACAGCTCAGGAAGGAGAGATAACTTTACAAATTCCCTTAGGCAATAAATTCGTTTGGGTTTTTGCAAAAGAAACTAGACACCGCTGAATCAGCAAGGTCACAGCTGGTCAAAAGTATCTGAACCTTAGTGGGACACACACACACTCGTGCGCGCGAATTTCTGCGAGTTAGCGACATTCTTGATACCCATTCAATCTTAAGAGCCATCAAAGTTGTCAAGTAGGGAAGCTTTCAGATGGTTTTATCTTCAACCACTACTAATGCTACTGTGGCTACTGAATTGCCCTTTCTCATGTTCTAACATGCTTTGTCCTATTTCTTAATAGAAACTTAAGGAGACATCCCTATTATTAGAACCATCTGTAGCATTTTCCTTTCAGAACATTGTTGTGTGAGCCTCTCAACGAGTGATTGTGTTATTAGGTAGAAGCATTTTTCAAAAATTTTCAATAAATAAATTGCTTACATCAACGTACACTCTACATTCTACTAGGTATAAACATACCTTAAAATAATTCTCAGATATAAGGGCGACAGACTTATATAGGAAACGCATGTGTTATCAATGGTATTCAAAGCGTAATGCTGTAACTATAAAAATATCAAACAAATTTGCTTTTATGAATTGTGTAAGAAACTAATATCAACTATTTGAGCAGGTTTCCCAGACCTTTGAATTCGGATAGAAGTTCATATTGTACATTACCATGTTAAAGTTGTTGCACTAAAAATATACCATTTAATTGAGCCTGGTTCTGTTATCTATTAATGATTTCTGCTGCATTCACCAATCTTTTAAGAAATCCAAAAAGGCCGAGTTATTGTAAACCTAAGAACCTTTTGTGTCAAATCAGTTATAATTGTATGAAAAGCTTGATTAAAAAATATAGCTTTTATTTTAGTGTACACTAAAAACACTCTTTAAAACATGACCTTTTCATAAAAATCTTCAGTTGGTCCATTTAGATGAGACGTCTACTTCAGTATAATCTTGTATTATAACTATAAGGGAACTCACTCCTCATATAAAAAACGAACACCTCTTATAGCGTACTACACCACTTAACCAGGCGCTAAAGAAGTTGTTATTAAGCAGGATTCTATTCCGGGATATCCAGAGGCATAATTAAATAATGATTTAACCTATAAATCATGGAAAGTGATGCAATGTGCTTTACGATGTTTTTCAAACTAAATCCGCATCACGCATAAAACGGAATCACCAATGAATTAATTGCTCATAAACATAGTTACTCATGCGAAGACCTTTATATCAGATTAAAAAAACGTAACTATATGTTAATTTTTTTTTTTATTCAACTTGAATTGCATACATTTGGATACATTGCCACCCGTACGTTCAGGTTGTAATTAATACGAAACAATAAAAAGAAAATCAATGCCAAGAGGAACCAAAGCCAAATAACACTTGAATAAACATTCAAAAGAGCAAAATGAAAAAAAAAAACTATAAAGATAATAAACAAATTGTCATACAAACGAAAAAATATACATGAGCATGCGCTCTTAGTTATGTTTCTCAAATGTTTTCTAGCTTTTTCGGAATTCGACGATTGGGTACCCGAAGAGAAACCCAAACCTAATAACTCAATCAAGAGTGGGCACCCAGGCACCCAGGAACCCAGGGCACCCAGGCACCTCCAACATTGTCAAACAGTTTCGCACACCGATCCTGCCAAAGTTTAACCAATAGAACCAACCCACTTCTTAATTTCATAATATTATCCAAGTAATAACTGACCTTCAAAAAAAAAAAAAAAAAATGAATGTCGATTATGCAGGTCCAACAACCACACAAAAACTCAAGATTTAGTTCTTAAATTTTAACGATAAAAATCCACAAGAAGAAACCAAAACCATATTGCTCCAATAACTAACCCATGCTGTCAAACATGTTCAGAATGCTAATTTTGTAGGGGCCAACTGTGACCAACAAAAGTGAATAATTTCGGTTCTCAGAATTCATTATTGAAGGAACTCCCAGTTAAACTGACAAAGTGCGTCGTCGTAGGCCCAAAAATAGTCCCTGGTTATAAGTAACAGATGACGTTTAAACAATCAGATAACAACAAACAATCCAAACAATCAGATCTTTGTACGCCGATTCGGCAAGGGTTCGACAACCAAATACATAGGCCTACTCTACTATAGTTAACGGGTTTTCATTATTGAGGAACATTTCCACAAGAGCACACAACCTAAGATAAATAAAACCCCTAATAACTCAGTCTACTAACACAGGTAATTTTTACCAACAATATTTGAATACCAATTCCACACAGTGCCATACTAAATCCGAAGAGAATTATTTGCTTCCGAAGACACCACAATAATAACTCAATCAACAAACCCTAGTAACCTCTAACATTGTTGATATATATTCAATCTAGTGTCAATTAATAATATTCTATTTTCCTATATTTTAATACCAGCTGATTGGTTAATTATTTATTGTTTTCTGTTGTGAGTCAGTTGTACAATTTTAATGTTTTTGTTTCAGTGTTTGTACATTTTACAATGTTCAAATATATTTCTCAAATGCTTAAAGTTTATTTAATTTAGACACAATATTGGCGACGAGGATGAGTGAAATACTTAAGCTTAAAAAGGTATTAACTGCAGTCAAAATTCAAATTAGGAAAGCTTACAATGCAATTGTACAAAATAAAACAGTTAGAGAAGACATGAGTAGTGATGAAGTCACAGTGCGGTTGTCTTCATTACGGACATATTGGAACAGATTCGAAAATGCTCAATTTGAACTCGAATCTTTAGTTGATGAAGAAGATATTGAGCAATTAGCAACTAGCAGAAGTGAAATTGAAGAGCTGTACATTACAACCGAAGTGGTGTTAAGAAACAAACTGCAATCCCCAACCACAGTTACGAATCAGTCTTCAGTAGGTCTACACCCTTCTGTTACATCAAATATTGCTTTTGTTCCGTTCGATGAAGGAGAATCATTTACAAACTTCGTTAAAAGATTTGAAAACTTTATTTCCTTGAAGGAAATTTCTGATGATAAAACCAAACTTTGCACATTACTTGCAGTGCTTCCACCAAAACTACATGAACAGCTTCAAGACCTTGTTTCTCCAGATGATCCATACAAGATGAATTACAAAAATGTGGTAACAGTGTTGAAGGATTATTTGGAACCGTTACCTAGTGTTATATCTCTTCAACATAAATTTTTGTGCCATGTTCAGCAAGACGAATCAACGATGGATTTTTCAATGGAACTGAAGAGACTAGCAAAGGATTGTCGTTTTCAATGTGAATGTGGGAAATCGGTATCAGACATGTTACTAAGAATGCAGTTTGTTAGAGGACTCAAAGATAATGATGTAAGAGGGCAGTTACTACAGAAAGAAACAAGTACTTTCAAAGAATCAGTGCAAGCTGCAATTTCCTTCGAATCCTCAAGACTTGAGAGCAGCATTATATCAAATCCTACAACAGCTGCTGTTCTTAAGCTAACAGGAAGTACTGAAAGAAAAATGCCGCAACAACAGCAATATGCAAGCAAAGGCCCAACCAAGAAGACCGAAAGATATCACACAGTTCGCTCTACATTTGACCAACTACGTGGACGGTGCTATCGATGCGGGGATAAATTCCATAAAGCTGACAGTTGCAGGTACAAGGATGAATTCTGCAATTCTTGTAATAAGGTCGGTCACTTAGCCAGGGTCTGCATGGCAAAGAACAGAGCTAGGCATATCAACCAGATCGAGGACAGTGAAAATGTAAGTGATATTGACCACGCAACGTACGACACATATAAGATACAAATGAATGGTTCTGACAAGTTCATGGTTGATGTTACACTAGAAGGAAAGCCAATTCAAATGGAATTGGACACAGGAGCAGCTTTATCGTCGATATCATACAAGGATTATAAGAAACTAAATTTGAGTAAAAAGCTATTTCAAACTCATGTACAACTAAGAACTTACACGGGCGAACTTATCAAACCAAAGGGGGTTGTGTATGTCGAGTTTAACTTCAAAGACAAAGCATACTTCGGTAAGCTGTATGTTATTGGACAAAATGTTGAACCTATTTTCGGAAGAGAGTGGCTTAGGGAAATTAACTTAAAAATTGGGGATATCCGAACTATTCAAGAAAACTCGTGTGATCTTTCTAAACTCCTTACAGAATTCTCTGATGTTTTCAAAAAAGAAATTGGATGTATTCCAAATGAGAAGGTTCATTTATCCCTTCAAGAAGGTTGCAAGCCCATTTTCATCAAACCCAGGCAAGTTCCATACTCACTTAAAGGAAAAGTAGAAGACGAACTCAATCGACTAGAGAATGCCGGTATAATCACTAAGGTAAACAATGCTCAGTGGGGAACGCCAATTGTCCCAGTGGTTAAACCCAATGGATCTGTAAGAATATGTGCAGACTATAAAACTACACTGAATAAAGTGATACAAGACGACAAACATCCAATACCTAGGATAGAGGACATTTTCACAGAAATGAATGGAGGCAAGCTATTTTGTACCTTGGACATAAGCAATGCTTACCTGCACATGCAAATGGACGAGGAAAGTTCAAATATGCAAACTATAAGTACTGAAAAAGGTCTTTACAAAGTCAACAGAATGATGTTTGGGGTTAAGGTAGCACCATCAGTATGGCAAAGGTTCATGGACAGAATACTACAAGGAATTAGTGGTGTTAAATGCTTCTTTGACGACATTATCATACAAGGATCAAATTATGAAGAAACTGTGCAAAGATTGAAGCTAGTCCTTGATAAAATGAGGGAACATGACCTTAGGTTGAATTTTGAAAAGTGTAAATTCTTTCAGAAAAGGATTGCTTACTTAGGTCATACAATTGATGAAAATGGACTTCAAAAAGGGTCTGAAAAGGTAAAAGCGATTGTTGAAGCAAAGCGACCTCGTGATGTCAACCAATTACGTTCTTTCATAGGTTTGGCAAACTACTACAATAAGTTCATACCTAAACTGGCAGAGAAACTAAACCCATTGAAAAAACTCTTACAGAAGGGCAAGAAATTCGAATGGACTGATGAATGTGAAAGAAGTTTTGAATCTGTTAAAATGGACATTGCCAAAGACAAAACTCTAATCCACTACAATCCGTCATTACCTTTAATACTGTCAACAGATGCATCACCAACTGGCTTAGGAGCTGTAATTTCACACCGGCTAAATGATGGAACAGAAAAGCCAATTGCCTTTGCATCTAGATCACTGAGTAAAAGTGAGAATCAATACAGTCAAATTGACAAGGAAGCGACTGCCATTTATTGGGGTGTAAAAAAGTTCTTTCCATACTGCTATGGGAGGAAATTCATTCTTGTCACAGACCACAAACCTCTTGTATCTATTTTTCATCCTTCAAAATCCCTACCTGCAATGTCAGCTACACGTTTGTTAAATTACGCTCTTTTCCTTGCTGGTTTTGACTATAAAATAGAATACAGAAAAACTTCAGACCACTCCAATGCAGATTTTCTTTCAAGATTCCCAGTAGAAAAGTTAGAAGAAGGTGAAGATCTCTATTCAAAATTTCAGATGAATCAAATATCTATGCTACCACTTACCAAAGAGACAATTTCAGAACATACGAAGAAGGATACTTTTTTCTCTAAAGTCAAGATAGCCCTTGAAAATGGAGATGATCTTGAGACAATGGGATTAAACAACAACGAGTACACATTACACAAAGGATGTGTTTTTCGAGGTATAAGGGTTGTGATACCTTCATCTCTTCAGAAAGAAGTACTCAAAGAACTACACGTGGGCCACCTTGGGATGACAAAAATGAAAGCAATGGCAAGAAGCTATTTGTACTGGAAGAATGTGGACAGAGACATTGAAGAGTTGGTCAGAAACTGTAAGATATGTTCCCAGAAGAGAAATGAACCTCCAAAAGACAGGAATCACCCCTGGGAAGAACCATCTGGACCATGGGAGAGAATACACTTGGATTTCCTTGGGCCCATGAATGGAAATTACTTCCTAGTCATCATTGATGCCCATACTAAATGGCTAGAAATATTACATACAAAATCTACTACAGCAGAATGGTGTATCAAAAAGCTACAACATCTATTTACAACGTTTGGTCTTCCAGTGACAGTCGTTACAGACAACGGGACACAATTCACCAGCACGGCTTTTCAAAACTATTTGAAAGAAAATGGAATTTGTCACAGAACATGCGCACCATTTCACCCTTCTAGCAATGGTCAAGCAGAAAGATTCGTACAAACGGTGAAGAAGGGGCTAAATTCAATGGTGGGGGAGAGAGGTGACATACAAACAAAGATCGACGCATTAGTCACACAGCTGAGGAAGGCACCAAGCTCTACAACTGGAATGTCTGCATACAAGATGATGTTTGGCAGAGACATCAGAACTAAACTAAACGTCATGTCAGATAAAACAGAATGGTTTAGAGTTGAACAAAGGAAGATTGGAAGACAGTTCAGTGTGGGACAAAAGGTGCAAGCGAGGAACTATGCATCCAAAGAAAAGTGGAGATTAGGAGAGATCATCAGTCGAGTGGGCAATGTCATGTACAGAATAAAAATGGAAAATGGATTGATATGGACCAGACACACTGACCAGATCCTCCCTAAGAATTAAGAGGGGAGAGTTGATATATATTCAATCTAGTGTCAATTAATAATATTCTATTTTCCTATATTTTAATACCAGCTGATTGGTTAATTATTTATTGTTTTCTGTTGTGAGTCAGTTGTACAATTTTAATGTTTTTGTTTCAGTGTTTGTACATTTTACAATGTTCAAATATATTTCTCAAATGCTTAAAGTTTATTTAATTTAGACACAATAATTGTCAAACACGCATGCCGATTCTACACAGGTTCAACAACCATAAACAATACAGCTGGCGCTGTTCCAACAACAGGAGGTATGCAAAACATAGGTCTAACCAGGCCATCGTGCTATACCTGACTCAAGGCGCGCCGACTTGCGTTCAGTTCCTCCAACGCGCTAACGGTTTGTGTATTTATGATCTCACCATAGAACTGCGTTTGGCACTTCCAATTATTACTCCATGGCCATCACTCGGTCCACTCCCCGTTTACGGTTATTGCCCGGGTTATCGGGGATTAAACGCTCGAAGCGCGAATTCTGCGGATAGATGGTTAATAACAGCTTCTGGTGTTGTAGGATTTATGGCATAATTTTTGTCAGGAGTTTCGCGATTAGTTGTAAATCATTGCTAATTTGAATCTGAATAGATAGAGATTCTGCTTTAATTAATATTTTGGAATAGATGGTGATTCGAAAGATTTTTCTATAATGTTTAACAGATTGTCGGATCTAATTTTCACGTGATAATTCGAGTAAAAAAATTGTAACGTTTTGAACTCGTTGTTTACACACTCTCTCTCTTGTGACGTTTCATTCGGCGATGATCACACAAGAACTGTTCTAGGAGTATGGACCTCTGCAGCCCTATGATTTTCTCTTTATCAATTGCTTCTACATAGCCTTACTCACCTAGCCCCAATACTTCCTATTCAATTTACAGTAAGTAGCATAAATATACTTACTGCTGTATTGTCATTACGAAATACTGAGTAATGATAGTCAATAATTCAAAGAGGTGGAAATGATTATTTGAATCTCTACCAGAAGAAGTTAGACTCTGAATTTGTTACGTTGTATATGTTATGTCTCAACTCTCTTTGTTTGCTGCAAAAATTCCTCAATAACTAAAGATCCTATGATGAATATTACTAACCCAAAACCGATCCTTGGGGAACTCCACAAAGCTTGTTCATTCTGAACCATTCGTATTCTCAACATCTTCTCTAGGCGTAGGCCTCTTAACCTGTACATTTCCCACAAGTTGCTTCCTGTGACTCAGCGCCCTAGTTTCCGCAGACTCCAGGGTGAATGTTCTAGGCTGGCGAAGAGCCAAGCAGGACAGAGGTGGGCGTCGCCCCCCGCCACGGCGGTGGCAACTGTCAAGTTCAAGGAAGTCAAGGGCGTCAGGACCTCCTGGAGCGACGGTTCTTGATCTTGTGCAGCTTGGGATGATGAATTATGCAAAGTATTCTGTATGACTTTGTTGCTTGGTTCCGTGAGAAGGAATGATGGGAAAACACGCGAATATTAGAACAGAAACCGTATGGATCATAAACATAAACAAACGATGTCACTGGTCCTAACGTAAACATTATTTGACATTAAGCATACTTAAATGGAACTGTAAAAAAAGTCCAAACAACCTGTTACGGCTATTAGTATAGATATTCCGGCCAGTGATGTAATTTGTTTATGTTTATTATGCATACAATTTCTGTTGTAATATTTGTGGAAAAACGTGTACAAGAAGTGGAGGTAACGGATTAATTTGGCGATTTTTTGCTGGGACGACGTCAATTGAATCTTAAAAAGCTTCTGTGGTGATGCATCAATATAAAATTCTGGAGTTTTTTAATTTACCAAGGTTTTATCAAACATGTTTTAAATATTTTATTTACCATTCTAAATTATCATGTTTTATTGACGTGCCAAAAGTTAATTTGGTAGGCATTCTTTAAATGAAAAAAATATCCTAATAGTGTACTCGTTTAGCTTAATGCAATTTCGCTTGATAAATCTAAGCAGAATACTTTTCTTGGGTTCATGTCCTTTTATGTACCATTTCAATTGGACACTAATTTTGTGTAATTCAAAGCCATTAAGATTAAAATTCAACTACGGATAGTTTTTTTAATGGCAATATGAAAGTAAACCTAAAGTAAAAACGTTGACAGTCTGGACGTTTTAACTGTGTAAAAAAATAATTTTGCTTGGATGAATTAAAAATCCGTTTCTCAGTGAACCAAAATTCTGTATAATTTAGCATGCCCTTCTAGCATTGACTATATAGTTAATGCTTCTAGGATCAACAGGGTGGAAAAGAATGTTCAAATCGTTCAATTCCGGAATCCCACCGGAATCAAAAGAATTGTGTTTCTATGAATCGCTTATTTCCTTAACTTGGTTACAAGGCTTGAAACATAAATGTTAAACAATGTCCAGCGCTACCAACATAATCTTGACGAACTTCAGAAGACTAGTTGAAGGCTAATGCTCTACAAAGAGCCTCTGGGCTCAGTTTGATGAGATGACCGCCAAGAGGCACCGCAGGCAGAGTGAATGACTGGCAACAATACAACAGCTGATTTAACATCCCATTGTTGAAACTGTCAGCTGTTTGTTTATGAGTGTTGGCTTTCAATTTCACATCCTTTGAGGTTCACAAAATAGTGCGACGTTTAACACCAGAGACATTTACGTAAAGGAAGTGAATTTTAAACGTTGTTTTAGTAATGACACCGTTCCTTATAAAACCTTCTAACGTTCCTTAGTAAACTTCTAACTTTAGAGGGCTAGTTTTTTTTATTCGAGATTGGGTTTTATATAGATGTATTCCCAAATCAAGTAATAAATATTTGCTTAAAATTTCTTTACCAGGTTGTATTATTTCCCATTTTTAAGAAATCATTTGAGAATTTGTTCGGGAGAACAATAAAATCAGTAATAAACGCCTAATGAAACCATAATAAAAAATATCTTTTTCGAAAGATTGTCTATTTCATCTACGTTTTATAATCCCTTGTAAAATTTCTACGTCTTAATAGCATAATAATTAAAAGTTACAGGATGTATTTTGAACAAAGCACAACTGATACGTCCTTTTGTATATACTGTATACAAATTCTGCATAAACGTAACGTTGTGGGTGCGCGAAAATACTTTGACTCGTGTTGTGCTACAGTAGACATACTGGAGTGCAAAAAGCATTATCTAAATCATCTGTTCTATGTTAAAAATAAAACACGAATAACTTATTCGAAAACTAGGAAAACATTGCTACTTCAACATCAGAAAATTTGAATAAGCACGTCTTTTGTTTATTAGCAAATATCGTTGAATTTATATTGTTGAATATCTCAAACCGATGTTTTTAAGATAATTTTGATGGTTTACTTTGATAAAATACAATTTTACAGTGATACTTTACGCCTTCTTGTAAAACCTTCAATATATTATTTCATAGGGGTTTTAAGGAAATCTCCCTTAAAATTTTAACCTAAAAAGTCGTAGTATCCAGGAAAATCCGGTAAAATTTGCACCATATTATTCAAAGAATTTAAATTATCAACATCCACTTCCACAATTGCTCAGAGAATCCTTTACAATGGCGCAATAACTCGCCAATTTGTCCCCCTTGTGCCAAATTACCCCCTCAACTCAAACTCGACAACATAAAGCATGTTACGCCCCCTCTAATAGGGCCAGTCCCCTCAAAGACCAACAAACTTCATTGTTGTGTATGAATTGTTACATATTGTATTTAAACGTCTTTGGCGAGTCATCTGGTATAAAATGTCCTTCGACGCTGGATCGTTGAACCCAAAACGATTAAATATGGTGCCATTGACTTAAAAAAATTAGTAAAATTTTCGTCCTTGTTTCTTGAATATGCTTTAGGATGAGTTTCATATCCAGTTCTACTTAGTGATTACTCAATGCTTTCTTTTACGTTTAGATGGGTTTTACAGTCTAAACTTCACTCTTAGTAGTAATAATCAGAGAACAATCAGTACGGTATCTTACGGCGAATGAAGAGTTGTATTTTGTTTTAAAGTTAGTGGTTGACGTAAACTAGTGAACAAATACATCGTTACCATCGTTATTTTGCATTGTTAGCCTACTTTTGAACTTTTGTGCCAATCTTATTGTGTATGAATTACGAAAGACGAAGGAAGAATTTTGTATTCTTCTAATATTTAAAACATTGAATATCAGTACATAGAACTGCGTATAAAAGGTGTCCCATGGGTAATACCAGAAATTTATAAATAGGTTTAATGGGTCTAATAATGGGTTTAATAAAACAAAAATCATGAATAGCTTTTACAAAAGCGCCTTTTAGGGAATTTCCCATATAGGGAATAAGCTATTACCGTAGTACTCATGGTAAGACCTGGACCCGGGACCGATTTATTTTTTCGTTTTGAGGTCCCTAGAGGCCAAAAACACCATCCGTTCAAATTCATATATATATATATTTATATATTAACAAATTCTTATACTGTATAATACTAGCTGTAACCCGCGGGCTTTGCCCCGTTTAACTTCTTAATTTTCAAGATTATCTCGTTCGCATGGCTCAATCACGTTCTGGTTGAAGTTTGTTCGCTACGGTCACTCACCTTTAGGTTGGAGCTCGTTCGCTACGCTCACTCAACTTTAGGTTGGAGCTCGTTCGCTGCGCTCACTTGCCTTCAGGTTACCACGTTCGCTACGCTAACTCGCCTCCAGGTTGAAGTTCGTTCGCTACGCTCACTCACCTTTTGGTTGCAAATTAGCTGTTTTCATAAATGGAAAAGAAATAATAGTGCTGCACCCTGTTGGTAATTCTTGTAACTTTAATGCTATTGAACATCATAGAACAGAACCAACTTGTTTAATTGAAACAGCTGTTAAGATTCAATAATTCCATTTCTCATAAGGTTAACATGGGAAACTCCAGAGCCACTGGGGCGGAGCCCGAAAGGATTTTTGAAATAAGAATATGCCTATATGTTAATCGGGAATGTGAGCTATCATCATGCCAAATTTCTGCCCAATCCGACCAGTATTTTTCGCGTTCACTTGTCACAAACATCAAAACTTTCTCATTTATAATAGTAGGATATACTTGTAATATATATACAGGGTGTCCATAAAAAACGTTTCAGGACTTTGGGAAATGAATCCCCATACTAAAAGGAAGACAAAATTTGCCTTATTTTTACACATTTGCCTTATTTTTACACAAAAACCGGTATATTTCAGTTATCTTTTGTTCGATCTTTTTGATCTTGGTACCATTTGATAGGAGATTAAAAATGCTAAAAAAAAGTATTTTTGACATTTTTTCATAGAATTAGCCGTTTTCGAGTTATTTAAGTTAGAAAAATTCAAACGGCCGCCATTTTGAAATTTACAATCGGAACAACTTTATTATTTTTTCTATTATAGGTCTTGTGTATGGTAACATGTTTACCAAGTTTCATAATCATCGAATAAAAAACTTCACAGATAAAAATATTTTTTTATAAAAAACAAAATGGCGGATATCTGGGTAAATATGGATTTTCGGACATACCTTCCCATAAACTTTTTTCTTCCTTTTAGTATGAGGATTCCTTTCCCAAAGTCCTGAAACGTTTTTTATGGACACCCTGTATATATGTCCGTCAGCACGATAACTCGAGCCAAAATGATCCGATTTTGATGAAATTTGGTACAAACGTGTAAACATACATTTATTCAAACGAGTTCGCGAACCAGCATGATCGGACTATGGGAACGGGGGTTTATGGGGTAAAAATAGGGTTTTCCCATTTTTGACCCTAAAAACACAAAATTTTACAATTTCTTTCCAAACCATTTTGTAGAGCTTAAAAAAACAAATAATTTAGTATATTGAAGCGTTATTGTGCGCCTAATGGTTACAGAGAAAATTCCAAAAAATTGTAAATTTAAAATCCCTATGTTATTCTTATGGAGAATAAGTCAACTGTTGTAGTTTACTTGTTTATGAACATATTTTGATTGAATTTGGAAAATACATTCATTTCTTACTAAACTATTAACATAAAAAAAACACCTTTTTACCCTCCCTGATGCAGCAAACCTAAGTACTCGTTAAACTAATTATATTTAAATAGGAAATAAATGTGATATTTTTAAGGAGGCATTTTAATGTGAAATCCTATCAGGCTAATGGAAATTCGCTTAGTCTGCAGGTTTGCTGCGGCGGGGGTATTTAGGATTATTATCATTCAGTTTATTTGTGTTTTAAATTTATATCTTAAAAGCCGTTCAAGATATTTATGACATTCAGTTTACGATTTTGATTGAGTAATTATTTGTATAGACAAATAATTACTAGACATATTTTTTGTATGTTTTAATTGAGGGATTTTTTATTTGTACAGAATGAATTAAATTACTAAAACGTTGGTGATTTGATGAACATTTCAATTTATTTTAAATGTTATATGAAACGACACATGAAGTCAAATCGGGAGGGTAATAAATAGCTGATATATATAACTATTTTTACATTATGCGCCTCAAAATCATCTTTAATATAAAAAAACTTACATTTCAAAGATTGTATCTTGAACAGAGAGTGCTGCTTCATGCGGTGTATTCGGGAACTAACACAATATATGTGATCTGCATTGCCGACAAATAGCGGGTGATCGAACAATACTGTAATGTATTTATAGTTACTAGATAACCTGTTGCTCGAAATCGATCAAAACTGAAATTTGTATAAAAGAAATAAACAAAAAAACATTAACAGAAAGACTTTAATCAAAGAGTCACTCTAAAATAATTTATATGACTGATTATAAATATAAAAATATTATGATGTAAAAAATATAAAAGCAATCTACGATATTTAAATTTACATTCACTCTCATACTGCTTCGGTTATCTCTTATGTATAGTAGGCACGCACTCTATGAACACGTAGATGTCAACCACACACTGTAAAGTGAGCTTTGGCCTAATGTAGCTCAATTCCTCTCTTGACGCCAACCATCACTACTTTTATTCTAGCATTGTTAAATTATTTCTTTGGTGTGTTCTGTTTTAGGCGTATTTAAATTAGGGGCCCCAACCCAAGTCTCCGGTTGGGAACATAAGAGGGTAAGCAAGTGGATCTAACGACAGATCTACAATGGATACGCGTTTAACATTATTAGTGCTGGAAATAACTATACGATTTGTTTTGCCAGGTGGTGCTTTGTTTTCAGTTTTAAAAAACTCTGCGAAATCTACACAGGTAAGCACCATTGTAGCGAGGGAAGACACTTCTTCTGTCTCTTATTATGTACATAAGAATCTCACTTGACTCCTCGGAGCTCTCGTCCCTACATAACGGCTGCCACAGTCTTCAAAGATTTGGCAAATGGGTTGTCATTGTGACCCTATTTCCCGCATATTTTTTCATTGCATTTTTTATTGTGCTTAGTTCTCCTTTGGGTTCAGTGGTTATATAGTCAATGGTTCAAGTGACATTGTCGTACTTACTTATATATCTGTGCGTATTCAGGATCATCACCTTATTGAGGAATTAATTAGAGGACCCACTCGGTGGTAAAACGTGTCACGGATCTTAAAATTGTAGATCCCCTGTGGAACTTTCTCATCTTAATGACCTTTGGAGCTGACCATGGTAAAGGCAGAACTAAATTGACGAACTTTATCCAAATTATTTCTGGATATAAGGGTCACAGTCCTATTTTCAGATTGGGAGTTTCCAATAAGAACCCGGAGTTTATTGTGGTGAATTGCACAAATGAGGTAAACGAACCTTTCATTTATGGCAACAAAGAGTACAAACTTAACCGTCTCGGCCAGTCTTTTATTGTTAAAAAATATGTAAGCCACTACAATGTAAACATTTAACGTTCATTTGTCCGAGATTGGACTATCACAACGGTGGTACTACCACTATGTACCCATCAGATGTTCAATTGAGAGGTTGATGCAAGCAGTCATGTTCGCGTTCCCTCCAGCCACTCAAAGTTCTTCGTCGTACTGGCGGCATTTGATTTTAAATTGAAATGAAATAAAAAAGTTTACCAAACAACAGAAAACACTATAAAGGAATTGGAATTTTGATACACGGTAATGTAACGGATAACTGCCCTGTGAATAATCACTTTTAAACATCCACTTTATAGTCCAGGCGCTAAACGGGTTGAGTATGCACTGAAAGTCTGACAAAATTTGACTTTTGATTATTGTTGGGGACATCTAGTAGATGAAAAAAATTGATGATGTCGCATTTCTAGGGTGGTCACAACTCGGGGGGGAGGGGGGGAAGTTGCGCGGGTCATCGGTTTACGTTTCCGCGTCTAACTCACAAACGGTTTATGATAGAAAGGTGGTTTAAGCGTCTATCAACGCCTAAATGTATTGCCTTTCAAAAAGGTTATTACAATCTTTCTTCTATCTCTTATACTTTAGGCGCTAATCAACATTTATTGCAAAAAATAAAATTTTAAAATACTTTAAAATGAAATATCGGAAATATTGCGCTTGTTTAGGGCATGTTACAAACTATTTATGGTTGGACAAACTAACAAGTAGTGCAACAACACCAAGTTTAAAGAAATCCGTGCAAAAACAACAGAGCTACGTTGATTTCAGTAAGAGTAAACGTGGAAAATTCGTAGTAGTATCGAGGCGCGCATGGATGGTACACGTAGCCCACAGTCAATATAGGTTTGATGTTGTAAGTAACTATGGGAAAGCTGAATTTTTCTATGGTGTTAGACCATGTTGAGATTATCATTTTCCCGAAAGTCAACACTCCTCCCCCCTTGTGCTTTCCTCTAACCCCCCTTTTTAGATAAATTTACAGCCTCTTAGCAATTAAGCTATAACTTTAAAACGGGTAAGGATAATAATGCAATATTTTATTAATTATTTTGCCTTACGATATTCTACAAAAAGTGTATTTACCATGGTATCCTAAATATTCATAGTTAAAAAATATCATAAACATAAAAAAAATTTACGGATTAATTTATGAAACTTTTCTTTGAAGATTGTTTATACGAGGTCGCACAACAAAAAGGTTTGATACAAAATTTGGGGTGCATAGTTTACATTTTAAAATGATACATAGTTATTAACAGTTTGTTTGTATATAGTGGTTATAGATAGTACAGTATATTGATTTTACAGGACTCTGGCTTTTTTGTGCACCGCAACAATGAAAAAAAATTACGTATATTATGGTTTTTGTATTTGAATTTGCCGCTTTATATAGATTATATTAACGTTATGTAGCTCATTCAGTACATATACAGACTGTAGTGGATACATATGAATGAATATCGTGCATTTGCTGCTGTACGCCAGAGCCTCATTTTATTATACAGGGTGTCTCACCTAAAGTGAACCAATAGATAACATTTTTATTATGAGATATAGAGTTAACTTCTTATGGGACACCACCCTTTATTTTAAGATGTTTTTTAGTTCGAATTTTAAAAATATGTTCGCCATTTTCCAATTTGGCTGACAACTTTGTTAGTCCTGTGGAATACCCTGTATTTTATGATTGTTTTAGAATGTAAACGCACAATTTTTAAACCTTTTTATTCTTGACATTTTTCTCTAAAGCTACTTGTTTAGGAGTTACATCGAAAAAGAAATGGTTTGTGAGTACATCCTGCATCCTGTAGCTCATAAACGAGTAAGTTTAAGAGCGGAAATACGAAGAATAAACAAGTTTTCAAATCACATCTACATAAAAAAAAACATAAAATAAATTGTTCTAATATCAAAGTAAGCTGGCATTTTTGAAAATGGTGGTCATTTTTAAAACAACAAAATCAGTATTTTTAACGTATTTTATATATTTCTTTGAACGAGGACTTATATGTGACTTATTTATTCTTTGCAGTTTCTCTCTCAACTTACTCGTTTATGAGCTACAGGATGCCGAATGTACACCACAAGCCTTTCTTTTAGATATAACACGCTGTAACTCCTAAATGGGGTAGGTTTAGAGAAAAAATTCACGAATAAAAAAATAGCTTTTAAATTCTAAAAGAATACTAAAATACAGCGTATTCCATAAGAAATAACAAAGTTGTTGGCCATATTGGAAAATGGTGGATATATATTTTTTATTCGTAACCATCCCTAAAAACATTTTTTACAAATAAAAGGGGTCGTCTAATAAAATGTTAACTCCATATGGAAAATAAAATTAAGTATGTTCACTATGTAATCTCAACCGGGATGAAACGTGTACCCTTTTATAGCAGAATGTCCAATTTGAAAAAAAGATACGTAAATTTTGGTCTAACAAGTTATATTTAAATGAATATGAGTTTTTTTGAATTTTTAAATGGCAAAGATTGGCGGGCACTTGGAAATTATCTTAAAGAGGCGTGGAGTAAAGGGTGGGAATTGATAATGGAGTATAATTATTAAATTTAAGAATTGAGATATCAATACAAAAATTGGAAAAATCTATGTAATTTAAAAAAATTATAAAATATTGTTTGTTAAGTATCTATCAAAGTAAATTATGAAAGTAACAGGTTTGTTTTATGAATTATTAACTGTTTGTAGAAAAAATTCAGATAATCAGTAGGCTACATTGAAAGTTTATTATTCATTCAATTGATATCTGATCTATTAGTATGTAGTGCTATTTGTGTATGTTCTGTAGTGGAAATCAGTTTATTTTATGAATAATTGTATGTGATTCATGGAATTTTTTAAAACTGTTTTAAAATATTTTAAAATCAGTGTGTCTAACAGAAAACAGACGGTCTTTGACCATTGTTCTTTGCATTTAAATAAAAAACACTTTATTGATATTTTATTAGAATGAACACATTTTCTTCTTCTTCTTCTTCAGAAATCTATAATAATTCTTTTTAAATATTTATTCATCTAATAATTCTTTTTGTAGATTATCGTAACGCAAAATAATTAATAAAATATTGCATTATTATCCTTACCCGTTTTAAAGTTATAGCTTAATTGCTAAGAGGCTGTAAATTTATCTAAAAAGGGGGGTTAGAGGAAAGCACAAGGGGGGAGGAGTGTTGACTTTCGGGAAAATGATAATCTCAACATGGTCTAACACCATAGAAAAATTCAGCTTTCCCATAGTTACTTACAACATCAAGCCTATATTGACTGTGGGCTACGTGTACCATCCATGCGCGCCTCGATACTACTACGAATTTTCCACGTTTACTCTTACTGAAATCAACGTAGCTCTGTTGTTTTTGCACGGATTTCTTTAAACTTGGTGTTGTTGCACTACTTGTTAGTTTGTCCAACCATAAATAGTTTGTAACATGCCCTAAACAAGCGCAATATTTCCGATATTTCATTTTAAAGTATTTTAAAATTTTATTTTTTGCAATAAATGTTGATTAGCGCCTAAAGTATAAGAGATAGAAGAAAGATTGTAATAACCTTTTTGAAAGGCAATACATTTAGGCGTTGATAGACGCTTAAACCACCTTTCTATCATAAACCGTTTGTGAGTTAGACGTGGAAACGTAAACCGATGACCCGCGCAACTTCCCCCCCTCCCCCCCGAGTTGTGACCACCCTAGAAATGCGACATCATCGATTTTTTTCATCTACTAGATGTCCCCAACAATAATCAAAAGTCAAATTTTGTCAGACTTTCAGTGCATACTCAACCCGTTTAGCGCCTGGACTATTATCACATCGAACTGTAACTACATGATAATCAGTAAAATACGATGTAAGGTAAATCAATTTAACCACAGACAAAAAGAATTAAATATTTATTCTTAAACACTTTGCTGTCTAGTATAGATAGGAAACTCTTCATTATGAACCAGACTTAGTTAACAGATTGAAATAAAATATAAATTCCAGCTTTGCTCTGGAAGTTTTAAGTCCTGCAGTCTGTGGTTAACCTTAAACACTATTTCAAACTACGTCCATATGTTATTTGTAAATAAAGGGAAATGAGTTTGATCAAATGTCATCAGATAGCGCTGCCTTCCAAACTTTAGCCCTTAAGTGTACTTAAGTGGTGCCCTTTCTTAATATTCTGGGACGTATTTGCACATCTACGTAAAAATACCTTTAATTTGACACCTCAAACTTTAAAATCCATCAAGCCGTTATTGAGCTATGACTGTGAAAAGAAAACTGCTTGCGTATTAATATATAGATTTGGTATGTGTCACACCTAGATTTATCTGTAACAAAAAGCTTGCTTAGTAACTGAGTATTTAAAGCACACGCCTTGTGATGTAAAGGTCACCGAGTTTTATCCTAAGTCATAAAAAAATAAACAAAAAATATCAAAACATATAAAGTTATTTATAAATTTTTTTCGACAAGGATGTACTTTGTATAATTCCATCTCTTTGTGCATATTGTTACAAGTCAGGAGCCCCGTGCAACAATAGCCAGGCGCCGTATCAAAAGGGTTGTTTCTTTACACGGGTTTCTCCGTACGTGCCAGTGACAGACTGGTCACAATGACAACCCATTTGCCAAATCTTTGAAGACTGTGGCAGCCGTTATGTAGGGACGAGAGCTCCGAGGAGTCAAGTGAGATTCTTATGTACATAATAAGAGACAGAAGAAGTGTCTTCCCTCGCTACAATGGTGCTTACCTGTGTAGATTTCGCAGAGTTTTTTAAAACTGAAAACAAAACACCACCTGGCAAAACAAATCGTATAGTTATTTCCAGCACATAATGTTAACTCAGTGGTACGTCAACTAAAATCATGTCCACCATCCCCAAATGGATTGCCGAAGGAGCTGGAAAATTTCGTGGAGAGCACCTGTCAGGATCTGACGCGTCAACAAAGTGCGAAAATAAGGGACTTCATTACCAGATGGCAAGATGTCTTCGAATACGGAAGCGAACCTAGAGGAAGAACAAACATTGTACAGCACAAGATAGACACCGGAGATGCAAAAACCATACGTCAGGCTCCTAGACGACTCCCGCTAGCAAAGCGTGACGAAGCTGAGAAAATCATAAAAGAGATGGAAGCGGATGGTGTCATCGAGCCTTCTAGCAGCCCTTGGGTGTCACCTGTGGTACTAGTGAAAAAGAAAGACGGCTCAACAAGATTTTGCGTAGACTACCGCCTTCTCAACAATGTCACCAAGAAAGACAGCTACCCTCTCCCCAGGATTGATGACACACTCGACACTCTGGGATGATGTCAAATATTCTCAACTTTGGATCTGAGAAGTTGCTACTGGCAGGTCGGGCTCGCTCCTGAGGACAAGGAGAAGACGGCGTTCTCTATTGGGACAGGACTTTGGAAATTCACTGTGCTGCCTTTTGGACTTTACAACGCCCCTGCTACTTTCGAAAGGCTTATGGAGAACATCCTCAGGGGATTGTAATGGGAGACATGCCTGGTTTACTTGGATGACATTATCGTCTTAGGTAAATCCTTCGAAGACCACCTGAAGAACCTAGAGAATGTCTTCATGCGACTGCGGATGGCTAATCTGAAGTTGAACCCCAAGAAGTGCAACTTGTTCCGCAAACAGGTTAATTACCTCGGCCATGTCGTATCGGACAAAGGAGTGTCTGTGGATCCGGAGAAGATCAGAGCTATCACCGATTGGCCAATACCTCAGGATAAGCACCAGGTTAGGAGCTTCCTCGGGCTGTGTGCTTACTACAGGAAATTTGTTAAGGAATTTGCTAATATTGCAAAACCACTAACCAAGTTGACCGAAGACAAGAGGACCTTTGTTTGGGATAACGACTGCGAGAAAGCTTTTGAAGAGCTGAAGACTAAATTATGCAGCGCACCCATATTGAGCTACCCACGATCCGACGGAAAGTTCATACTAGACACGGACGCCAGCAATACAGCCATTAGAGGAGTTCTTTCTCAGCTCCAGGATGGAGAAGAACATGTGATCGGGTACTTCAGTAAGGTCCTGTCAGCACCTGAGCGTAATTACTGTGTCACCAGGAGGAAGCTTCTCGCAGTGGTTAAGTCCATAGAACACTTTCATAAATATCTGTACGGAAGAAGGTTCCTCTTGAGAACGGACCATGCCGCACTGATGTGGTTGCTAAGATTTAAGTCTCCAGAAGGACAGGTTGCAAGATGGTTAGAAAGGTTACAAGAATATGACTTCGAATCAATCCATCGTGCGGGACCGAGCCACAACAATGCAGATGCTCTATCGAGAAGACCGTGCGGGGACAACTGCGTGCACTGCACACGCAAGGAAGACAAAAGTGCATCAGTTCATCGCGTTACCGCCGTTGACGACGAATGGGACAGTAAGAAACTGTCAGAGGACCAGAAGGAAGACACAGACCTAAGACACGTCATGCAGTGGAAGATGGACAATAAAGGAAGACCATCGTGGCAGGATATTGCTCCATTGTCTAAGAACGTCAAGACCTACTGGGCGCAGTGGAACTCGATTTTAATGGAAGAAGGAGTTTTGAAGCGAGTCGTCGAATCGGAGGAAGGGGGGCACCGAAAACTCCAACTAATAATTCCAAGGAAGAGGGTTCCTGAAGTGCTAAGGGAAGTGCACGATGGAATTTCTGGAGGCCATCTAGGGGTACATCGTACACTGGTGAAAGTAAGGGAGCGCTTCTACTGGGCTAATCAGAGAGATGACGTCATAGACTGGTGCAGAAGATGTGTGACCTGCGCAGCATCAAATGGCCCTGTCAACAAACGAAAAGCACCAATGAGGAAATACAACGTAGGTGCCCCGTTTGAGCGCATTGCCATTGACGTAGCAGGACCGTTCCCCATGTCCGATGCTGGAAATAGATTTATTTTGGTAGCAATGGATTACTTCAGCAAATGGGTAGAGGCCTATGCATTGCCTAACCAGGAAGCGGTAACAGTTGCAGATATATTAATCAAGGAATTGGTGAGCAGATTTGGAGTCCCGCTCGAACTTCATTCTGACCAAGGAAGAAATTTTGAGTCAGCAGTATTCTCCAGAATGTGTGAAGTTCTTGGTATCCGGAAGACTCGAACAACACCTCTGCACCCACAGTCAGATGGCATGGTAGAACGCATGAACAGGACGATGGGAAGATATCTGTCAAAAGTTGTCTCCGAACATCAGCGGGACTGGGACCAATACCTGCACCTGTTTCTACTTGCGTATAGGAGTTCTGTCAACGAAACCACCGGTCAGACTCTAGCCAACGTAGTTTTTGGCCGAGAGCTCCGTCTTCCATGCGACCTGCAGTATGGCTTGAAGCCACATGAATGTGTGGTTGGCGAGGACTACGTATCTGATCTGCGGAAGAGGATGGACGAGATACATGAGAAAGTCCGTCGCAACATATCTGGAGCAAGCGACAGGATGAAGGAGAGGTACGACGTGAAGGCTGAGAAAGGAGGGTTCACACCTGGAGACCTCGTGTGGCTACACAATCCCTGAAGGCGTCGTGGATATTCACCAAAACTCCAGAACTCGTGGGAAGGACCTTATAAAGTTATTTCCCGTCTAAATGACGTCATCTACCGGATTAAGAAGCAACCAAATGGCAAACTCAAAATAGTCCATTTCAACAGGCTTGCACCCTACAAAGGAGATCACGGCCAACAAGATGAACAACAAGTTCGCAACATCTCAACCGAACCAAGAGACGTCGTGCCCGAGAAACGTGGAAAGGCGGAATTGAAACTGTTATATAAGGACCTCTTCACCTTGCCAGTGGATTATGCCTTGGCCCACTGCGTAGCAGAAGACCTGAGAGCGTCGCGAGTTATAGCCACAGTCTTCAGGAAAAAGTTTGGAGGGACTGAAGATCTTGAGCGTCAGAGACCCGCCATTGGCACCACCCTTCACCTGAAGCGCAATGGACAGCATTTGTTCTACCTCGTTACGAAGGAAGCATCAAGCCAGAAGCCCTCCTACGAATCGTTGAAGAAAAGCCTGCAAGACCTGCGAGACAAGCTTCTTCGGATTGGAATCAAAAAGCTTGCCATTCCAAGACTGGGTTGTGGTTACGACGGACTGGAATGGAAGACTGTAAGAAATATGGTGCAGGAACTTTTCGAGGACACTGGCATCGACATTGTGGTCTGCGTATACAACCCATGGGGAACCGGAGACATTATTGGTCCAGAAGATCCCAAACTTCGAGAGAAATCTGTTCTGGGGCAGAACAGTCTTAAGGAGGGGGCAGTGTTACAAGTTAGGAGCCCCGTGCAACAATAGCCAGGCGCCGTATCAAAAGGGTTGTTTCTTTACACGGGTTTCTCCGTACGTGCCAGTGACAGACAATAGACCCATGTCAACGGACTACGTCAATAGGGTCTTTGACATCCACCAGAAGCTTCCACGGTGATCTGTAAACACCTTTGTCTACGCTAATAAGGGTCTCCAGAATGTTCCATGGTAAACTTATATAAGGGACCGTCTTCCGGCACACGGCAGTTGAGTTGAGTTGAGCTGAGCCTTCCGAGAATCGTCCTAGCAAGCGCCCGTCGGTGTTAGTGACCAGTGCTAGTGCTAGTGAGAGGTACAGTGTAGTGACGGTGTAGAGACAGTGTAGTGACACTAGTGACAGTGTAGAGACAGTGTAGTGACACTAGTGACAGTGTAGTGACAGTGTTGTGACAGAAGTAGTGATAAATCCTGTAGAGGCTAGCTGTAAGTAGAAACATTGTAAACTAGGATTTTCTTAAAAGGTATTTACAAGGTTATGTACAATACAATTGTTCTATTTCCAAAAGGCCAAGTACCGGTACGTATATTCTTTTTTTTACTTGGTCATTTACATCTTGGAAATTTATGTTCTAAATAGGCAATACCTTATACATTTTTATTTTCACTTGGCTATTTAGTGAATTTCAATTTGTACATTTATTATTTCATTGTGTTGTCACTCTATTTTATTAAAACGTTTTTATTAGCTCGCTTTCTTGTCCGGTACAAATTTTGCAACCAATTTTATACTAAGTTCCCGATGAGCTAGAGACTTGAAACTTGAAACATAGCTCACAAATGGAAGACAATGCAATACTATATCATTTAATTTTCATATTTCTCTTGGGCTACGCCCCATGGGCTTGTTTTTATTAACTCGCTTTCTTGCAAATTTTGATACTTCCCGATGAGCTAGAGACTTGAAATTTGAAACATATAGCTCACAAATGGATGACAATGCAATATTATATCATTTAGTTTTCATATTTCCCTTGGGCTACGCCCCATGGGCTTGTTTTTATTAGCTCACTTTCCTACAAATTTTGATATCAATTTTAAACGAAGTTCCTGATGAGCTAGAGACTTGAAATTTGAAACATAGCTCACAAATGGATGACAATGCAATATTATATCATTTAATTTTCATATTTCCCTTGGGATACGCCCCATGGGCTTCTATATTTACCATGTTTACATTTTGTAAGAATGTAAATATATCAATTAATTTAAGTCAGCTGTAAATACTTAAATTTGACAGTTCGAAGAGCAGAGGTTAAGAGGTACAGGTTATGCTCCTAAGAGATATAAACAAACATTTCAAAATAAAGATAAACAATCTGATTGCTGATATAAAGGTGTTTGTTAATAATGTCAATTGTCATTTATTTAGTATTCTATAAAGTAAACAATAAATTAAATAGATTGATATATTTATAGTTAGTAGGTAGGCCATACATTCAATCTCATGCATAAATATATGAAAAGAAACTCAAATAAACCTTAGATTTCCCACATGCCTCTGTCTTAATCTGATATAGATGCTTGAAATAGATTTAACATCCACACACGTTAAAAACTAAAAAGTAGAAAATAATTTATAAATAAAAAATTTTTTAAAAACCAAACGTTTTTAAACGCACTAAAAAGTAGAAAATAATTTATAAATATGTGGAGAGTATAAATACTTGTAAGATTTAAAACGAAAAACGTGGGGTGCATGCAATTGATAATAATACATTAGTCCAATAGGTGAATGTAATTGTAAATTATCTATTCCATGCACCCCACGTTTTTCGTTTTAAATCTTACAAGTATTTATACTCTCCACATATTTATAAATTATTTTCTACTTTTTAGTGCGTTTAAAAACGTTTGGTTTTAAAAAAGTTTTTTATTTATAAATTATTTTGTTTTACAGTAGGCAGTGGGATGTACTAATGTACCATTTGTAATTTTTTTAATTTTACTACACACTATATTGTACTTTTTGTATGATTTTATATTTCACTTGACCATGTAACTGATTTATATAATTTTCAACAAGATATAAACCTTTATGCAAAACAATTTTGAAAGACCTCTACAATGATTTCTGTTTTAGACTAAGATATGTACGCATTAACAATTTTTTTTTTCATGAGTGGTGCACCCATTACATTTTTTAAATAAGCTATGTACAATTTTAATTATTCATTTCCACCAGGCTACTTACAGTATTTTTACCACAGAATAAATATTATGTACATTTCATTTATCACTATGTTATTTACTATTTCAATTATATTTTATTCCCACTAGGCTTTCTAACATTCATATTTTTTATTCAGGCTGTGTGCAATATCAATTTTGTCTCAACTAACTATTATCAATTTTTATTTTAACTTCTCTGCGTTCCATCTATACATTTTCATACCAAAAATATGCATTATAACCTCCAAACCACAAACTTACACTACTATCACAATCACAGAGTTCAACAGTAATAGGTAACAGAATAGTTAGCACAGCTAATATTTGTCTAACATAAATACTGTATGATAACTCAGTGACTACCTCAATTCTGTCTGGGAGTGTACTGCAGTAGGTTACTGTACCATCCACTCGTGATTTGTCATGTACGCAACATGGTAAGAACTCTTCCTTATTTGTCATTTTACATTGTAAATGACCGACAGCACAATAGACCTACTGTTTGATGTAGCGACACAATATCAATTCTATTAAGTACCCTTGCTGTTGCAAAAATGTTCAATGTATTTGACGATTGAAATGTATTATTGGTGTATAGTTGGAGATTGAAAATGGAGCTTACAACGCTCAATAGATATCAAATATATACATTGTACATATTTATACAATTGCAAGTTTGATGTATTGCAAGTGTGAATGAAAATTGAAGTGGGATTTTGTAGAAGCAAAGCCGTAAAATTCTTTTCTTTTTGTTATTTAACAAGGTTTTTAAATGGTCGCCATTTTTATCTATTATTAGGATATTTTACGGTCATTGGACTCGTATTTGAAAGTGCATTAAATATATATTCTGTAAAATTTGTATTTAGTTACTCAAATTAATCATGGAATTAACTTTAAATAATTTAAAAGACCGCCATTTTGAAATTTTAAATTATTTCTAAGTTTGATTTGTTAATAAAATAAGTATCTTGAACCTTAAAATACATATGAAACTTTTTTTCCAGATGGAAAATTCAAATAACATCTGTTATGTAAAAAAATACAAAACGGTAGATATCTAGTAAATAACGCGTTTTGGAAAACATATCGTGCTTGATTTACTCTTTATTTTGATCATAAAACCATTATTTTCCAATTCTATTAAAACCAATTTTTTGCATAAAGTAACTTGGTTTTTTTACGCACATACGCATCAATGTTTTATGCTGATTGCTGTAGGGTAGTTGTCATGCATGTAATTTATGTTATTTTGTATTAGTGCCTTATGTAATTGGCTGTTTAAGCTGTAAAAGAGCACTCAATATCGAATTTTAAATTACCCGGTGTTTGGCTGTTTACTTACAGGACACCTTGTATAGGGCTTGCATTGAAGCAGTCGGTTGCCGAGTTAATGCTAGGAAAAGTCAGTAGCTTTTTTGTGCTTTGTAACTGGGACAGCTAGCTATCAATAAAAGTTAATTGCGTTTTACATAAAAAAAAACTAATGTTCCTGGCTAACGAAAAAGCTGGTCTTAGTAACAAAGTTAAACAAGCCATTTTACACATTGCTAGGTTAAAACAAGCATCATCATGCCACTATCTTAATTTAACTATCTACATATAAGATTTTCCTCTGTAACATCCCTTTCCAGCTGTCCAATTTAAGCGATTTTCACGAAAGAGGCGTAATTTTAAAACTTATAATCCAGCGAACCTGCGAATAGTAACGAATAAGTTTAATCGTCTTAAGGGTTTTGCCCCTCTTTCACTTCAATTTCTATAGTTCACTTTCAAAGATCCAGTGTTGCTGACAAAATTTCTTGACAACTGCTTAAAAATGTGTATTGCAATATACCAGCTGGTAATTGTTGTTTGTTGATGTTTAACCACAGTCAGACTGGATACAGTCCCATTGTAATTAACAGAACAGTGATTCTTGATTTTCCAGTTGATCCTACTTCTTATTTTGTGTCCTGCCACTCTGGCTGGGCACATGGAGACAATGTATTCCTGGAAGGCGGTTGACTTTGTTTTTCCCTCGGAGGAAATCAGGACCGAAAGTCTCGCCAACGGAGATTTCATTCCTGAAAACAATCTGATTATCGACGTTGACACATGGGCAGGTGAGTGAATTTACAATGTTTTTATAGGCCTACATTAGAGTAAAGCATTTGAAAATGACTGCCTCTTTACAGTAGCATAGTCAATTTTCCTTTTAGCTATGATGCAAGTTATATTTTTGGGATGTGCAATTTCATGCTGAAGTATATTTGCTTTGAGACATTTCTTCAACTTCTTAATCTATATATAAAATCCAATGTATGTTTGTATGTTTGTATATTTGTATGTTTGTCCTTTATGGACTCCAAAACCGCTAGACAGATTGTAATGAAACTTTTAGGCATTGTTAAGCATTATTCAAGGATGGTTTGTGTGAAGTTTGGTGCAGATCCGTCAATAGGGCTCCGCCCCAGTGGCTCTGGAGTTTCCCATGTAAACCTTATGAGTACTCATATTTAAATGGAATTAAAGAATCTTAACAGCTGGTGCAGCTAAAAAATTTGATTCTGTGATGGTCAATAGCATTAAAAAGTTAATAGGTTTACCAACAGGGTGCAGCACTATATTTTTTTTAATTTATGAGAACAGCTAATTTGCAACCTAACTTCAACCAGGACGTGATTAAGCCATGCAAACGAGCTCATCTTGAAAATGAACGAGCATGTGACATAAAACCACAATAGGACAGGACGCCGTCTGTCGGGCCAGCTAGTTCTAATAATAAATGTAACTAAACACGGATCATCTCACACTATTCTACACTCATCTTTCACCACTCATATTTGGATTCAAATAAGCACCACAGTGTCATTCACATTATAAATGATGATGACAATGATAATAAAAATTATAATAAAAAAACCTTACATCTTACAGGAATTTTTTTTTTTAGGGATCATGTTCTAGATCTTTTTCGTTGATAGTTATGCTTTGAGTTCATAAAAAAATAAGTTTTCAGATAAATACCGAGGTACCTTTTGATTCAATTTATCTTGTAACTATACGATTTTTAAAATTATCATGACCAACTAGAATTATTTAGCTTGTTCTCTAATATCATTACCAGCTCATATACTACAATACTACCTGTTGATTCCACTAATTTTACTAATAAAAGTTCACATTTTGTATAAGAAAATATAAAGTAAGTTTTTATTAAATCACAATCTGTAAGTAAACATAAACAAAACAATTCAACAAATAAACAAAAGAATAATTTGAACACATGTTAAAAATAAAATGTTAACACCTCCTCCTCTATTTACTGTGCTGAGGCACTCTGCGAAGAATCAGCTGATCAACATGTCTTCTAATTATTCGCCCATCTTCCAGCTGAACTACGTACATTACATGTCCTTGCTTTTCAGTTATATAGCCCGAGTACCACTTGGATGATCCATTGACATATCCCCGCGCTTGAACCTTATCTCCAACTTTGAAATTCCTTTTTATACCGACTTGGAGTCCCTTGTTCTGAAATTTGTTCGGTTCTAATGTTGGAACAATTATTGCGAGGTTTGTTCGTACACTCCTTCCAAACATTAGGTGGTATGCTGATTTACCAGTTGAATTCGGGGATTGCCTGAGTTGCATTACAAGTCTTTGGATTTTATTTTGCAGTGTACCCTTTTCTCCCTCCATGGATTTTAACGCTTTCTTGACAGTCTGCACGTATCCTTCAGCCTGGCCGTTTGAGTTTGGGTGATATGGTGCCGTTGTTCTGTGAACAATCCCACATTCATTCATGAAGTTTTTGAACTCTTGGGAAACAAACTGTCTTCCATTATCTGAAAATAAGATTTGAGGAAACCCAAAAGTTGAAAAGATTTTCCGTAATTCTTGGACTGTCCATGTACTTGTAGTTGTTCTTGTCTGTATCACCTCCACCAACTTACTAAAAGCATCCACTAATATGAGGTACTGTTGGCCATCTGTTGGTCCTAAGAAATCGATGTGCACTCTCTCCCATGGATTAGTAGGTTGTTCCCATGGATGGATAGTTTTTCTCGGGTTGTTGCATTGTTCAATGCATTGTCGACATTCAGCTACTGTACCATCTGTTCAATATCCTTGTCTATACTTTTCCACCAGCAAAAACTGCGAGCTAAAGCCTTCATTTTTATTTCTCCTAAATGAGCTACGTGTAATTCTCGAAGCACGTGAGGTTTGAGGGATTGAGGTATCATGACTCTCCAGCCCTTCAGTACACAATCATCTTGAATGGACAGCTCGTTATCGTGAAATCCATATTGTTCGACAGATTGTCCTGATTTTAAGGCCTGTGGGACTGGACCCAACACAGAATCGTTGATAGTTTCCTTAGCCACCACGGTACTGTTGACATTAAGTGTTTCTAGTTGGTTTATGTGGTACTTAGAGAGGTCATCTATTGCATTTTCTTGTACATCTTCGGTAGGGAAACGTGAGAGATAATCTGCATTGCTATGATGAGCAGTTTGCCTGTACTCTATGTCATAGTTGAACCCGGAGAGAAAGTGAGCATAGTTGAATATCCGTGTTGCCGAGATTGTTGGTAAGGTCTTTGCTGGATAAAAAATTGAGACTAGCGGTTTGTGGTCTGTAATCAAAGTAAACTTGCGGCCATAACAAAATGGGAAAAACTTTTTCAGGCCCCAATATATTCCCAAGGCTTCCTTGTCAATTTGAGAGTATTTTTGTTCTGATTTTGTTAAAGATCGAGAGGTGAAGGCAATTGGTCTGTCCGTTCCATTGCTATAGCGGGGAGACAGAACGGCTCCCACACCTACCGGTGAAGAATCAGTAGCTAAGACCAGAGGTAAGCTAGGATCAAAGTGAACCAAAACGTCGTCACTTGTGATCATTTCCTTAATCTTCTGAAAACTCTTTTCAATTGAAAGGATTTCCTTTTCGTAGCAGTAGGTTCATCGGATGTAGTAGTGTTGCCAATTTCTTTATGAATTTGTTGTAATAATTTGCTAGGCCCAGGAAAGTTTGGAGTTCAGAAACGTTTTCTGGCCTTTTACATTTCAGAATGCTCTGTATCTTGGTATCTGACTTATGTAGCCCTTTGCTATCGATCACATGACCTAAATACTCAATTTTCGTCTGGAAAAACTTGCATTTGTCTCTATTTAGCCTCGAATCGTTTGTCTTCAGTCGTTCGAACACCAATTTCAGTCGGCGAAGAAGCTGTTCCCGGTTAGATCCTTGGACAATGACATCATCGAAGAAACATTGTACACCTTCTAAGCCATGTAAAGTTTTGTCCATGAATCTCTGCCATAACAAGGGTGCCACTTTTACTCCAAACATAATCGGTTCACCTTAAACAGCCCTTTATGAGTACTGATTGTTTGCATTATGGCACTGTTTTCGTCCATCTCCAGGTGCAAGTATGCATTACTGATATCAAGAGTACAAAATATCTTTCCACAATGCATCTTTGACATGATATCGTCGATCCAAGGTATAGGGTAGTGTTCGTCTTTGATGACTTTGTTCAATGTCACCTTGTAATCAGCGCATATTCTGACTGAACCATTTGGTTTGACAACCGGAACAATTGGTGTGCCCCAATGAGATGACTCGACTTGTGTGATTATACCAAAAGTTTCCAGTCGTTCAAGTTCTTTCTCTACTTTTTCTTGTAATGCATATGGCATGTGTCTTGGTTTGTTGTAAATTGGCTGGGTTTAGTCTTTTACATTAAAATGGCCCTTTTCGTTTGGTATTTTTCCAATGCCTTCTTTGAAAATGTCTTCATATTGAATCATCAGTTTATCTAGTTCTTGAATGTTTTCATTTTTTCACTTGAATCTAATGAATGTATGTCAGCTGCATCAAGCTGAATCTCTCTTATCCATTCTCATCCGAATATAGAGTCTACACACTTGTTTACAATGTACAGTTTTCCAACAAAACTTTGATCTTTGTACTGAACATCTACAAAAAAAACTCCTCTTGGATTGATTATTTCTCCAGTGTATGTCCTGAGTTTAACATTTGTTTTGAAAATCCTTTTTGGAGAATTTAAAAGTTTAAATGTATCATATGATACAATGCTGAGAGCCGCATTCTGCATTTTTGAACTTACATTGATGAGCTCTATGTGAATCATCACCCCATCCATAGCATTTGTTCCTCATTTTCTCAAAACGAGATTGATAATCAGAGAGTTGTATATGATTAGATTTACTTGACTTACTATCCAGGTGTTTGTTCTTGGTCGATACTTGGTGTACTCCTCTCGATTTTCATTTGTTTTAACTAATCTGCTCTCACTTTTCGCTAGTTCCAATGTAGCTGCCTTCTCGACTACTTCTTTAAACGGTTGCAATAGTTTATCTTGAAGAAGATGAAGACGTATATCAGAGTCTCTTAGTCCCCTGATAAACTGCATTCGAAGTAGAATTTCAGATACGGATTCATTACAATGTGTACAAGTAAACTGGCATTCGACACTGAGCTTTCGAAGAGCATTTGCGTAAGCTTGTACAGATTCATTACATAGTTGAGTACGTGTTGTGAATTTGTGCTGACGAGCCCAAATACTGGGTTTTGGTTCTAGTTGTGCCATCAACAGATGAATCAATTCCTCATATGGCTTGTTATGTGGATCATCTGGTATGCAAAGATCGTAGAGCTGTTCGTGTATTTGTGGGGTGAGTGATTGTAAAAATAAATCCACTTTGACCTTTGGACTTAAGTTTCCCCGTAATTTTGTGTAGTTTCAAAGCGCCGAGTGAAGTTTTGAAAACTTTCCTCTTGTGTATATGGCTGGAAAGGAATATTAGATACATGTTGAGATATTGTAGAGGCAGACATTGCAGTTTGTGTACTGTACTTTTTATTTTCTGCTTCAAGGAATGTTCGTATCTCTCTATGTATTTCTTCTAACTGCCATCGAATTTCTAATTCACTTTCTACTGAATTCGTGTGAAGTTCAATATTTGACTGTGTAGCTTCGAGGTCAGTCCATATTGCTGAAAGTTTATCGGTGTAGTAAGTGCACGTATCTTGAGAATGTTCACATGTATGTAAATCATCCTTGAGTTTGTTCAAGCGTAGTTCTAGCAATTTCCTTTTCTTGAGATACAAATCCAATTCTTTTCTACTTACCATTTTACTCGTCGCCATTGTTGATTCCACAAATTTTACTAATAAAAGTTCACATTTTGTATAAGAAAATATAAAGTAAGTTTTTATTAAATCACAATCTGTAAGTAAACATAAAAAATTCAACAAGTAAACAAAAGAATAATTGAATTGAATTGAAAAATTCTTTATTGTTCTTTTCAAATACAACGGATACAATACAATACATATTTATACACTAAGGTTGTACATAAGTATTACAAGTTATTGTATTATTTCGAATATAAACTAAAATCACAATACTCTTCACAACATAAATCTAACTAATTATTTTATTAAATGACGAACAATAAAGCCCTGAGGTTACAGAACCTGTGCGGGAAACAAACATTTTTGGTAATTGGAGCAACTCGTGGTTGGAAAGTCCAGTCCGTCATCATTACCACAGTAGTTTTATTACAAAATAAAAAACAACATACAAAACTAGGCTTCAACAATAGCTTTAACACAGCAACCTATCACAACAAAACCTTATCCACCTATCGATTTGAAAACTGACCCTATACTGTCAATCTTCGTGCTTACAGTACTATTTTGGAGTGTCCTGAACTTACAGCCTATTTGCACATAACGAGAAGTGCAAGATTTTTCACAATTTGAACACATGTTAGAAATAAAATGTAAATAAAACATATGTTAACACTACCTATAGATTCATCATTCATGAAGACAATTTTAAGAAAATCAGTCATACAATACAATACAATATGCATCAGATAAGAAGGCTTGCAGTATACAGAGTCAATGGGCGTACTGGTGTCATTTTTGAAATTATGAGGCACAAAATAATGATAAAGTAGTGGAAACGTTTTGTTCTTATCTACCAGGTGCAAGTTGTAACTGCACCTAACGTATGCAAATTGTATATGTTAACAGTACAAGTATGACACTGCTAATTAATTGTTAAATTGTTCAGAATTGTGTAATTTATATTCACATATTTTGTGAAAAGTGTTTTAATGTGATATCTAAGATACGGACTAAAAAATTTTGTTTAAGATTAAGAACGAAACTTAATGATACTTCTTACACTAGGTTTTGCTAATAAGCAAAAAATAATAAAATAAGTGAAAATTTTGCTAATGAGTAAATTTAACAGTGAAAGTAATGACAACTTCTAATCCAATAGTAGACCTATCATGAACATTCCAACATTTCTATCCGCATTATTAGACAATCTGTTTCTGAATCTACTTTGTTACCACACACTCTTTCCATTATTTAATTTTCGTTTGTAATAAAAATCAGGTTTGTACAATTTAATTCCATCTTTGCTCATACACGAGTGGGCATTCCACCAGGAGGAGCAAGGGACAGTCATTAACACTTTTATTTATAGTTAACATTGGTACATGAACTCTTTTTAGGTTTTTAGGAGGCGCAAGGAAGAGAAAAATCCCACCACAATGCAATGGAGAGGGCCGCAATTGTCTTACGGACCCATAGCGCATCACATGCAAAACACGGGCCTGAAGTTTAGTGAAATAATCAATATAAAACAAACAATATTCACTATTTCAGAACATGGAAGGGACCGGAAGATGTTTGTCACAATGCCCAAATTCAAGGTAGGGGCTCCAGTAACCCTTGCAATGGTGACTGACCAACAACGAGATAATGTGACTCTCCTACAACCCTACCCGGACTGGTCGTGGCACCAGGGTGACTGTGATGGCATAAACTCTGTGTTCCGGACTCACGTGAGTTATCTGGATGTGTAGTAAGTTAAGGTTTTAGATCTACTTAATAACTCCCAGAGAAATCAAAGTGGTAAAACAGTTACTACAAGTCTGTTCACAACATTTAGACAGTATGTAAGGAAGCTTACCCACGACATCTTTTCTTAAATGTATGTTGTAACTGATTGACGTTTTGGCAAACCTTAGCTGTTGAGCTATTGTTTTAAATTTAGTATCATGTGGAGGGGGAAAATGTCTTCCCCTAAAACCGCCTAAATTTGGTGAACGGAGTATAGTATTAGGTGACCTATTACGATGACTATACTAAGATATGAGTGTACATAGTGAACTTCAGTGAAGTGTTAACCATGTGTATAAATACAAGTAGATCTTGATAATCTGATAGATGTGGACCTACAGAGTCAGATTAACAAGAATTTCGAATTACCAAGGGTACAATGCTAAATACCTATAATCAGAAGGAAAACAATAAAAAACATCATTTCATAAAGATATAAGCTATGTAATGTCATTGTTGGATGGCCCACCAGAACTAACAATTAGAAATACCCCCGCAGCAGCAAACCTGCAGCATAAGCGAATTTCCATTTGCCTATGATTATAATTTTACTAAAATATCTTCTTAAACAAGTCAGATTTATTCCCTATTAAATAACAATAGTTTAATGAGTTTAATGAGAACATGGGTTTGCTGCTACACGAAATTCAACTGTGTGTAATTCAGTAAAATATTAAGAGTTTAATACGAATTAAATTAATGTTTCAAATTTGATCAAAAATACTTCAATTAACAAGAAAACTACAACAGTTTACTTTTCTTCCCCTAAAATATCATGGGTAGTAGCATTTTCAAGTTACAAATATATGATGGACCGGCTACATATCCTCCGTTTCACAATTATTATACACATCTGGTTCACTTTATTCTGTTTCATTTTCATATATGATTTCCTCTGTTCCCCAGGTGGACAGGTGCGGAAGGCTGTGGGTTTTAGACTGTAGTGTTATCAACATTTTCACCACCTTTGAGAGGAAATGTCCTCCACAACTTTTGATCTTTGATCCCCGTACAGATACTCTTATCAGTAAGTTTGCATTGTAGTCTCATATAATAAAGTAGAGTCATACAGTTTCATTTGACCCAGAGAAAATATGAATTGATGAATGACTGCAGATACCTATCCTTACAGGTTTTTAATGGGGATTTAATTTGAGAAAGCAAACCTGTAATAACCATTGCTATGTTAACCATTACCGTAGCTATTATTAGCATTGAATGAGTTTAATTAATACTGTAACAAGTACAGTAGGTCTATGTGGTTTGAACTAAAACTTTTACAGGTATTGTGAGTTATTTTAGAGCTTTTAAATATATTTAACTAACATTTGTCTCGGGGTTTTCCTAACCCAGCAAAAATAAGTTTAATTAACAGATTAATGTCTGAGGCTTTAAATTTATAGTTTTAGTAGATTATGAATGTTTATAGTCTTAACCTTGTGTTTTTTCCAACAGAGCGTTACAAAATCCCAGATTCTGACCTGGACCATAGAAATCTTCTTCTCAACATCGCTGTAGATACAAGAACTCCAGACTGTAGTGATGCTTTTGCTTACATCTCTGATGCCGTGTCCTACAAGCTGATTGGTACTTATAGTTGAATCAATCACAATTCCTGAAACGTAAAAGTTGCATTCTGTAAAAAAAATTTATCTAGTATGCCTACTACCAGTTTTGGTAGAAGTTGACATCCAATCTCCAAGCTAAAATTGTAGCCATTTTTAGACTTACCTGAACACTGGTTGAATAAAAGAAAAAGGCAGTAACCTTGGTTGAAAACTAAACACAGTTGTCCTCTATCATCAGGCTTTTAATGAACTGTCCTGTCCAAAGAAACAGTTGATCTTATTTAATAATAAAGCTTTTTAGTTCATCTTGTCTATTCCATCAAAGGTCAAAGGTATCTTGCATTCTTTTGTTCATCTTCATCAAAATATGCATTGATATAAAACTTGTAAGTTGCTGTCTGTTACAAAAAGTCTGTTGCTGTCTTCATTATTAATGCTAATGATCAACTAAGGGCTTGGGAATTTCACTCGCAATTTAATACTTTTCATAGAATAAAATATATAAGAGATATTCTCAGTAGAATAGATAGATAAATAAATTTACCTTTGCTTTAGAACATCAATAAGTATTTTGTCGATGTACAAATTTCAACTAACGATAATAAAAAATTAAAAGCACATTACATCAAAACATCATTACAAAATAAAAATTATGGAAATTAATTTAAAAAAATTAAAACTAAATACAAAATTTAAAATTACCTCATTTGATCCCTGAATGGCATTGATGTTTGTTGAAATTATGGGAGACATAATGGTCCTATGACATGAGTGGTTAAAGTGCTCGCTTGACAATCAGAAGGTCACTGGTTCGATCCTGAGAAAAGTCAGAAGCTTTTTGATAGTTTGAAACTGGACCCAGCTGTTCCTGATGATTGGGCTTTAAATAAAACGATCCTGACGAAACAGCCAATCTTAGTCAGTAACAAAGCTACACAGATCATCCCACAACATTCTACACACATATTTGGGTTAAAATACGCACCTAGGTAGGTTTCCCATCTTATAATGATAATGCTATAACAACACGAGTTTGATTCATGTGCTAAATTGATTTATTACATGACTGTATATAATTTAAACAAAATACAGTGTAGTATTTGGTTGTTTCTTTTATAAATATAATTCAACATATAAATAAATAAATCCATACAAATAGTTTTAATTTTACTTCCAGTGTATGACTCCGCTAAAGACAAGTCCTGGAGAGCCTCTGGGGACTTTTTTGGTCCTTACGAAGAAGCCTTAAAATTCCACACTGCTGATAAACACTACAAGCTCAACTTTGGAATGTTCGGCCTAGCTTTGGGTTTGTATGAGTTTAAAGGGTGAAAACAGAAATGGGTCATTATAAAAATGTCATACCTAGTCAAATTAAGCCAACAAATTAAATGGACGGATACGTGAAATTTTGTAGCTTCTCCAGGAACTAAAATTAAATCTTTGGTGAAGCTTAATTCCAGGTGCTAACAAATTTTGTCTTTCTTCCCACTTTTAGCTCACATTATTTGTGAATAATTTTTCTATCAATAGAAAAAGACTGTACTCAAGTGAGTTAGTATTTCCCTATCCTTTCCTCGATGAATTCCTAAGCAAATGAGCTTAAAATACTTGATTTCAACAGGCAGAGCTACCACAAGACCTGTCGCACGCTTAAGTTGCATACATGTATTACAAAAACTGTTTTTATACTCCTAAATTAGCCTACAGTACTTACAAACAGTGGTGTAGTGGATCTCTGTTTCTTTCACAAGAACCTATATAATGGTTAGCGAATCATATTCTAAAGCAAAAACTCGTTACTACTATTTAAACTCTTTAAGTTTTTACTACTCTGTTTGACAGGTCCTCTCCGCAACAACGGTGACCGCACCCTTTACTTCCACAGTCTCACCAGCGTAAAAGAGTCTTGGGTAACGACCTCTGTCCTCCGCAACAGTCAGCTGTTTCTCGAGGACCCTGACGGAGCTGCAGACAGCTTCCATGAGTTCAACGCCACCAGAAGTTCACAATCTGCTGCCGAGGTAGGTTGGTGTCGTCGTCGTTAACAGCACTCGTTGATAGTAAAAGTAGCTGTTGCTTGTCAACTGTTTCAATCACATTACTTGTTGAGCAAAAGTTTGCCATTTACTTTTCAACTGATATAATCTTTACTAGGTAAGAAAAAACTTAACTGCTGCTTGTTAACTATTGTCATTAGCATACAGTGAAAGCAAAAGCAACTGTTGAGTTATTTAATTGGACGAAACGAAGTGAAGTCCTCACTGTCAGCCTATAAAAATTCCATGCTAAAACTATGTTAATAAAAGGCTCTTTTATTACAGCATTAAAAAATCTGATTCTTGTACCACGGATTTATTTTTTTGTGTAGTTCTTAATAAACTATATTCGAATAAATTTCGTGAATGTTTCCGATTTAACTTAACTCAATAAAGTTCGTTATTTGACACGTTTTTTTTGTTCGTTGGTGCCTCATTTGACCAGCTAAATCAAAATCACTAACACTAAATCAGCCATCGTCTGCCATGAAATTACCAAAATATTTTTGTTATGTGTTTAGTGTTTACATTCAACATTGTTTTTTAAGTTAGTAATTTCATTGATTTAGTTGCTGTGATTTCAACTTTTATTTGATTAAAGTCGGGTTTTTTAATTTTTCTTGCGTTACATTAGATCTATAAATTCTTTTACTTACTCTATGATTGAAACTATGTTTAACTTACTGTATTTGGAAATAATGAAAGAGACTTTCAACCAAGCACAGACTTCTTTCATAGGTGGTTTTATCTATGCTTCTATTCTCAGATATCAGTCTAAAAGAAATCGTAGTAAGTGTTATGACTGTTACAAAATAATAAGACAATCCAGTTGTCAGTAAGCGGTACTGGACCATCATTTTTCCAAATCAAGGTACTACTAGGCCTAGGTTAGGTATCCACTCAAAAAATCATAGAATACTTACTTGGATACTTGGATACTTGGAGAATTCCCACTGGTATCGCATCAACGACGTGGTCGTCAGGTTTTTTACATTTCTTCATATTAATTTATATAGATTGATTCATTTCCTCTTCAAGATTGTACATGGCCTAGACATATATTTCATCAACACTGTAGTAGGCCACTTGACTTAAGAATGTTTTTAGCAGGTTCTTGAATTTGTTGATAGAGGGCTCTTGTGTGATGTACTGAGGCAATTTATTGTAAATCTTTATACTATTGAAGTAAGGGCTCTTGCTTGCAAGGGTGGAATTTACTTGAGGTACATGTGGATTTGTTGCTCTTCTTGTATTGTAATTGTGGACCATGCTGTTTGTTACAAAAATATTGGGGTTCTTCTTAACAAGCAATGCGGATTCCAATATAAAGAGGGACGGAAGTGTGAGGATGTTCAGTTCTTGGAACAAAGGTTTACAGTGTGTCCGTCTATGGACTCCACATATTCTTCTAATTGCACGCTTTTGAAGGATGAAGATGCGTTTTGCCTCACTACAACCACCCCAAAATACCAAACCATATGAGATTATGCTATGAAAACAGCCATAATAAACCTTAAGGAGAATCTCGATGTCAACCAGCTTTTGAAGTCTAAACAGCAGGTAGGTGACAGATGACAGTCTGGGCGCTATTGCATCGACATGTGTTCCCCAATTAAGGTTCTCCGTAATGTGTAGGCCCAAGTATTTGGTTTCACTACAGGTTTCAAGTAGCACCCCGTCCAAGGTCAATTTCGGAGGTGGTTCAGGCTTCTTCCTGTTATAAAATTCCATTAATTTGGTTTTACTAGAATTTAGGACCAGATGATTTTTGCTACACCAAGTTGACATTTCAAGCAAGCCAGTTTGGGCGTTTTCAATCGTGATGTTTCGATTTGGGCTTGGGACTAGGTGACAGGCGTCATCGGAAAAAAGCCATAAATTTCCAGATGATATGGAGCCAGGCAAGTCATTCACGTATAACAGGAATAGGATGGGCCCAAGGTTTGATCCCTGGGGGACACCGATGTTCAGAGCTGGTGATGGAGTCGATTTATATGTCCGAAGGATGTTGTCAGGGCCTCTGTGCTTCAAGTATACAATCATGTGCCGATCTTTAAGATACGATGAAATCCATCGCAGTGGGTTTCCAAAAATGCCAAGCATTCGCAGCTTATCCAGAAGGATCCTGTGGTCAAGATGATCAAAAGCCTTTGTCATGTCGTAAAAGAGACATAGTAAGCTGTCAGATATGTCAAGGTGGTTATATACTTCCTTTAAAAGGGCAAAAATGGCATCACAGGTAGACATGTTTTTTCTGAACCCAAATTGGTTATTTGACAAGATGTTATTTGTTTCAATAAAACTTAGCAATCTTTTAAGAAAAATAATCTCAAAGATTTTACCAAAACAAGGCTGGACAGAAATAGGCCGGTAGTTACTTGCGTTAAAAGGATCATTTTTCTTAAATGCAGGGACAACCTTTGAAGTTTTCAACGAATCAGGAAAGCAACCAGTTTCAAACGACTTGTTAATAGTGCAGGCCAATGCTTCAAAGAAGTTTTCATTGCAAAGTTTGAGAAGGCTGCATGGGACTTCATCAATGCCAGAACTATTTTTTGATCCTATTAATAAGACGACTTCACGAACCTCAGACGCAGAAGTAGGAGACAGTACAAAGCGACTCGCTTCGAGATCAGTGGGCAACACAGGGGCTACATTATCTTTAGCCAACGTACATATTTCCTGGTGAAAAGATTTACAGAAATAGTCTACTATTGTCTGAGGATTTTTGACTTCCACGTCATCGATCATAAGAATCAGGTTTGATTGGGTCTGATACTTTTCATCGCACAGTGTACGGACCACTGCCCAAGATTCCTTGCTTGTGTTTTTGGAATTTAATATTTTGTTACCAAAAAAGGCCTTTTTTGTTTTGTTAACAAGTACAGAGTGGTGACGTTTAGCTGCGCGATAAGCATTTTTTCCATCGACAAAACAGTGAGGCGACCTAGTATTCCAGTACAGGTCCAAGAGTGCTTCATGCGACTGCGATACCTCATGACTGACCCAAGAAGGGCTATGTTCATTCTTTGTATTTGAAGTAGACACAGGGAAACTTACATTAAAAACATACATGAACGAATCGTAGAAATGGTCAAATAAATCATTAGAGGTAATATTTCTTAAATTAGGTTCTGGAATCCAAGCTTCATTGCTAGATAAAATTTTGAAGGCTTCAAAAGTCGAGGCTGTAAATTTCCTCTTCACTGTCTTATTTACATTTCCCTCTCCAAAACGTTCACACAACAAGTGTACTGATAGCAAATGGTGGTCAGAAAAAAAAACAGGTTTGGCACTGGGGGCACGAAACATATGTGCAACACACGAGTCAACAATAAAATAGTCAAGCTGAGTTATACAATCAGGTGTTACTCTCGTTAGTCCTTTAAATATAATGTTCAGGTTATTACATTCTAACAAATCCTGAAGCAGCTGACTTTCCCAGGATCTCCCAAGATTGTTTATATTTAAGTCAGCGCAAATAAGAAGCGGGATATTAAACTTATCTCTGAGGGTAGAAATCAACAAGTCAAAACGATCAATAAAATCAATCACATCAGCGCTGTTGGCAGTCCCAGGCCGATACAATACCACAACAATAATTTGGAACTTATCTAGCTGCATTAGTCCCAAACAGAACTCAAATACACCTTCAGAACAAATGTCTTCGTCAATAGATAATGTCATCGGCTTAAATTTAAGCCTAGAGTCAGTTTTAAGCAACAGAGCAACTCCACTCCCTACTCGGTTAGGTCTAGAATATTCAGAAATGGTTTTGTATCCATTTACTTTAAAACAATTCAGCTTAGATTCATTAAGCCACGTTTCGGCAACACACAATACTTCAGGGTTCTCATTATGTAACAAAACTTCAAGGTCTTCTATCTTGTTAAAAATAGACCTAATATTTAAGAAATCAAACCTAAAACTAATATCACAGTTTTTTCCTACCCCAAGACAATGTGGGTTGAGGCTTACGTCCCGTTTTTTGGACCATCAGAAGTCTTTGAAGTAGGCCTAGGCCTATCATGTTGTTCAAGGTTAGGCCTAGTACTGGTCCTGTGACTATTGTTCTAGGAGTCAAAAATTTACATATTTGTATTCCCTCAGGCCAGAGATTGCTATCCAACAGCTTGTCAATAGAGTCAGAAGGTACACCTACCTTAAAAGATGAGTAACCCTGGTACTAAGTGGGAAGTTGTTCACACTGGATTTGCGAGTGTTCAATAGGACACAAGTTCCTTATATACTCGACTAGGCTTTCAGGTTTCACACATGGGTCAAATCTTGATAAAAACACCCAGGATTTCCTCTGTGCCACAACAAGAGGTCCAGTTTGTTTGGCTTTGCCAATTATAGCTCGGTTTCGTTGCACTTTAGATTGAGGACGAACTGGATTTGACTTCTCTCTATCACCGCGACTATTTACATTAATCCTTTTCTTCCTAGTCACTTGATTCCAATTGCCATCAGCACCAGGAGTCATGCATAACTGAGGCGATACCACAACACTGGTAGTAATATTGGAAGTGTTTTTACCACGTTTCAGTACCTCACTATAACATCACTTCTAGAGGGGTTAGCAAAATTACTAATAAATAACGTCAGCGTCATCGCCACGGCCATCTTGATGAGGCGTGACGTCATCGTCAGTGCTGCCAGTCTTACAGCAATTATTAAAACTAAGTTCATCATCTCCATGCAGTGGAGAGTACGTCACAGAATTATTTCCATTACTTCCAACTACTTGAGTCAAAGTAGAGTCAGAATCAGCAATATGTACTCCGTCATTGATTTGAACTTCCGGTGGGCTCACATTGCTTTTTAACCTACAAACGTCACTGGAAATATTATCTAGCTTAGCTTTAATCAAACAATTGTCAGTTACTATATCATTCACTAATTTAAATAACTTTCCAACATTCTGAAGTAGGTTACAGTTGTGTTCAAAGCTCAGAGCATAATCCTTAAGCCTAGCTAACCTGACTTCGCAGCCTGCACAAAACCATTTGACTGAATCTCCCAGCTCTTTTATAGATTGGTATTTATCACTTTCAAATGACACACAATCGGTATGGAACGATTTACAACAAAATCCGTCACATGTAACTCCAGGATTTCCTTTATTCACGGTTTTTCACAGACGCCACAGGGATAACGAACTGTACGACCCGACATCTTGACCGGAAAGCCAGTAAGCCGGAATGAGTTGTTCAAAGTAATACTTGCTTGAACTTTCCATTGTTCTATGAAATGAAATTCAGCCTGAAGTGGTGTTTATCTTCTTTATATTTCAGATTATTGACTCTAGAAATGTAGCCTAATAATTTTCACTACCGTAACTTAAGTTTAAGGCCTTAGTTTACCATAAAGTTCTTATAAGGTAAGTTAAAAGCTTGGCCTGTAACTTAGAGGCCTAGACTAGGGGTAGGCCTATAGTTAACTACATTAAGGCATCAAATTAATTTGTAGATATGCCTAGGCCTATCCTAGGTCCTAGGCCTTGGCATATGTTTTTAAAATTAGTGGTCGGCTGCACTTTAGTATCTACCCTAGGCCTACACTCATTCAAATGGAAAATATCAATAGCCTATTAGCTACAGATTATATCGATTATTTCATTCGGTTAGTTATGTTTGGGTTAATTTAAGTTAACCCAACTAACCAACCAAACTTGTTATGTGGAATGAAATAATCGATATGGAGATCGATAAGTTATATCCATTGAGTTAGCCTGGTAGATCTACAATCGATGCAGTCGAAGTGTTCATAAGTCACGTACTTGCTGGCTTTGAAAGCGGAAATCCCACAGGCGCAGTCCTCTGTGATTTGTCAAAAGCCTTTGACTGTGTCAATCGTAATATTCTTTTGCACAAATTGGATTTTTATGGAATCATTGGCAATCAAAATTTTTTGTTGAAATCATACCTCAGTGATCGGCTCCAAAAAGTTTCGTCAAACAACTCATTTTCTAACGTAACTGAGGTTAAGTACGGGGTACCACAGGGATCGGTACTGGGCCCTCTACCGTTCCTAATAGCCATAAACGATCTTTCCTCAAATCTTGAATGTAAATCCATCTTATTTGCTGATGATGTAACCTTTCTCACAAAAAATGTAGTACTTACTGAAATCCCAGTGGCTGCTAATAATATTCTTAATCAGGCAAATGAGTGGTACAAAGCCAATATGTTGCTAATGAATAGGGAAAAAACTCAAACTGCTGTTTTTACTTTGACAAATACTGGTAATTTAGAAAATGAATTCTCTCAGTGTGTTAAGCTTCTGGTTATGCACATAGATTCCAAACTAACATGGCATGAGCATGTCAAACACCTATGTAAATCGTTACACCGAATAATATGTTTAGTTAGAAAGTTAAAAGTCTGTATATCCCCTGATTGCTTAAGAATGGTTTATTTCTCTCTTTTTCAAAGTAGAATTGCCTATGGGTTGATGTTTTGGGGAAATTCTAGCTCCATAAGTAGTGTGTTAGTAGCCCAGAAGAAGATGTTGAGAATCATCACTAATTCCGACACAAATACACACTGCAAACCTATTTTTTCACAGGAAAAAATTCAAACTGTAATCAACTTGTACATTTTTGCATGTCTCTTACATACCAAAAAGCACCTAAACACTCTCATTCTCCACAGGCACGTACACAACCATAGTACACGAAGTCAAAACAAAATCTGCAGACCCTACACAAGACTGACCAAGGTTCTCACGTCCTTCGAAACTACAGGTATTGACCTTTTCAATTGCTTGCCTTTTTCAGCTCAGCATGTTAGCTTAGGTAGTTTTAAGAATGTGATATATGCATGGTTGATAGTAAGGCCCTTCTACAGCCTTAAAGAATATTTTGAAGCAGACTTTAGCATCATCAATTTTGCATGATGTTTTTAGTTTTTTTTTTCTAAAATAGCCACTCTTATTTAATTTTGTAGAATGAACACTTATTTTTTATGTTTGCTTTAGTCAGCATGTTTTACTATTGTATTTATGACTGTCTTGTGCATTTCAAGCGTCCATGACAAGATCGATTGCATGTAATTTTGCCTAAAGATCAATAAATGTCTTATGTCTTAGTTATGGATCCATTCCGATGAGTGTAGGACAGATACTAAAAGTGGCCTACTGTTAACTGATTGACTCCTTTAACCGATTAAGTAAGTTAGGCCTAAGTAAGGGTTAAACTCCCAAAATTTTAACAACCCCCTTCCGTTAAAATGAGGGTGTTGGAAAAAAAACCTAACTTAACTTAGTTTGGTCACAGTTTAATTGTGTATGGAGACAGAGAGCATTTCTATGGGAGTAAGTTAGCGTACCGGTATACGACTGTAGATAACTTACCAGTCGGCAAACTTAGGCCTGATCAATTAAGAACTGTCACATAACTTAAAATAGAGCCTGTGAGGTTTTTCCATTTTGACACCAATTTTCTAGGCTTTTTAAGACACACAAGAGACAATGACTTAAAAGGCCATAACTTAACGATCCTTATGAGACCAGTACCGTTCCTATAAATTATAAGTTAGTACACGCTTCAATAGTGAGTGAGTGTATGATAAGTTAAACAGAATTGATATCCTCAATGGCCGAATATCCTCAACAAATTACACTCAAGTTGACAAATAAGTTAATTTGCCGCAACATAAATTGATTTAGTGTTTTTGTCGAACTCTCGACAATTAACATAGGCTAGGCCAAACTTAAGCTGCTCTGTAAAAAGTGGCGTTGGTTTACTTTATACATTTGTAGCCTATTTGGAATTAAGTTATCCTTAAAGGCCAACAACAAATTAATCCTCGTAACCCTTGACAGCTAACTTACTAACTTAAGTGTTGTTGCTTAAGCCTACTTAAGATATTTGTAGCCTAATATTTGGAATGAACAATTTACTTCACAGTTATTTATGCGATATTGATGACTGAAGCTATTTCTAGCTGATCTGAAAATTTTAAGTTAAAAAACTTCTGGATCAGCATTGCTTGTGTTATTAAATTTACGGAAAAAAGGTAATGTCTAATAACATTTAAGTTATAACATATGTTTACGCTTATAATGTTAACTCACAAGACGGTAAATAAGTTATAGCCTACATTAAAGATAATAAGTGGTGATCTTGGTTGGACACTCCAATTATTATCAGGCCCAATGCAGGCTATCTTTAGGTTTGCAAGTTGGTTATAAACAATAGCCTAACCTTAGAAACAATTCATTAGGGCCTACTTGGATTATTATTAGAACAAAAACTAGCTTCAGCCCTAATTTATATTTAATCTTAGCAGGAGATATTCGATGGTTTAACAATTTTTTTAACACAGCAAAACATGTATAATATGGTAGCTACAGAGCTATAAATTGTGTCAATCTGTTTACAAATTATGGCAGTTAGCGGCTAGGAACCTCGCTGCGAGGTAGAAGCAAAGTACAGATCCATACATAAAACTGCCTTTATAAACAAATGGCCCTCGTAGCTTACCAACTTTGTTTTCAATAAGATTTTGGTTGCAGTAGGCTAAAAGAATTTTCCAGTAACCTAACTTACAAGATTACAACTCATAAACAATACTTAGGCCTAGATCACTTTAACAATTATCCTCATAAATCTCTGGTAGGCTCCAGAAACAAGTTAAGCAAATGTATTACATTCATAATATAATGTGTTACATACATAGTATAATGTGTTAAAAACATATTATTATGAACAAACACTGAAAAATTGTGTGCCCATTAATTTTAGAGATTGAGAATAGATAAGTTTTTACAATTATTAGTACCCTTAGCTTGTGTATTCTATAATATTTCAATTTTAGGGTCCCCGGAAGCCCAAAACTGTGGTTGTTGCATAATGTGAACCTGACCATGATAAAGCTCAGTTTACAGTAATTAACAAATTAGTTACCCACACGTTTTATGATTTGATGAAGGGTTACCTAGATAATCCCCAATGCAGGTTCGCATGTACAGTAGACTCCCACTTATCCGGACTCCTCGGGACCGAGTCCAATATGGATAACGGTTTTCTCGGTTAAACTGACGTCCCCAAAAACTCGTTAAAACGGACCGTTTACTGAGATATTTGAAATAAATTTAGGAGAGCATTGTATTTATACACGTGATCACTGGTCTCAAATCTTTCCCACGAGAACAGTCGTTTCAGTACCGCCCACTTCCTGCCAATCTAGTCCGGTTAAACCAATGTGCTGATAAAAATTATCTGGTTAAATAGATGTCATTTTTGATTGTAATCCGGTTAAAAGGTGTCCGGATAGGAGGGAATCTACTGTATTTCTAATGTGACTAAGGTTGAACCTTACTACTTATTTATGAATTTTGGTCCAATACAAAATATATCAATTCCTTCACCAGGTTGAGTCATACAGTCTTAATCAGACCATGTGCAGGGGTTATATTGGGATTGTTAAATTGCGTCAAAAATCAAACCAATTTTATTGTCCGATGAAAGATTAGTGATAACATGACCAATTTAGGCCTATGTTCATGTGTAGTTCTAATGTGTTTTTAAGGTAAACCCTACACTATCTATTAAATTTGGTCTAATAGGCCTACAGTAGACAATCCCCCCATGGGGTTAAGTTTTACCATTGATAATACACTGAGCGGACACGTAAAGCAAAATAGTATGAGAGTTATTTTTTACTTGAGTCTAGCCGCTGACATTAGGTTTCCTGTAGTCATACCCGGAATGCAGTATGTCAATTCCATTAGTCAACGTTGAGACATGACTTTTTGATGCGTGATTTATTATGTTCACTTTAATTAAAAAAAAAAATGTAGGAACAGTTTGCACACCTAAGCGACATGGCGACATGCTCTTTCCAATGAGACGTGACCAATGGTCAAAATTGAAATGGCAGTAGTTCAGTCGACAAATCTTGTGTAGGTGTAGGCTATTATAATAGGCTATATGTGAATTTTTAGTCTGTGCTGGGCTTTTTAATAACACAATACATTTCCCAAATATCTTATTTATTGAAAACACACTTTTTTAATGTTACAATTTACACAGCAAAACAACTACTCAACCTCTCATTACCACGGCCATTTTTACTTCTCTTTTTCTATACAACTCAAAGACCTTCTTGATATAAAAACAAACTTATTTTTTTTTCTAAGCTCAAAGGCAACGAAAGAGTTGATAATACAAACAAAATATATATATATATATATATATATATATATATATATATATATACATATATATATATAACAATTTTAAATGAATAATGTTAAAATTATTTATCTCAACACCCCCTCTTAATTTTAACATTGATGTAACCAAACATTATAGGGCCTATCCAAAATGTTCTTTACAAACTTGTTCAATATTAATGACCTATAAACAACAATATTGGGGATTTCATTGTGAAATGAAAAATATATATACATATCAGCCTATTAGGGCATATTTGTCCAGAATCAAAACAAATAGACATGATAACAAAGAAAAAATTTAGGCCTCTTTATAGTTCTAGGCTACATTTCATTTTCCAATTTGTACAATTCTTTCTTTGAACAAATTAAACTTTACTTTGCATAAAGGTTTAGTTAAGAGATCTGCAATTTGCTTATCTGTAGGACAATACATAACATTAATCTCACCCGTTACAATTTTCTCATGAATGAAATGGTACCGTACATCAATATGCTTGCTTCTTTTGTTCATTACACCGGTCTTCATCAAAGAGATTGCACTCTGATTGTCCACATATAATTTCACTTGCAAAGGGCTGTTTGTTATTTCTTGAATTAACGATTTTAAATAAAGTAGTTCCTTACAGCAATCCGCAGCTGCTATATACTCCGCCTCGGTCGATGAGAGCGCTACGATGGGTTGTCGCCTCGAACACCAGGCAATAGGTCCTCCAGCATATAGAATCACATATCCACTTGTACTTCTTCTGGTATCTTCATCTCCGGCGTAGTCTGCGTCACAGTAGGCTTCTAATAAGTTCATGTCCGAGTCTTTGAGATAACTTATTCCTTGATTTGTAGTACCAACTAGATACTTCATTATCCTCTTCACACTTATGATGTCTTCTTCTACAGGGTTTTCCAAGTGTCTGCTACAAAAGTTTACTGGATAAGCAATATCTGGTCTTGATCTTGTAGAAAGATATAATAGGCTCCCAACCGCTTCTCTAAATGGAAAACTATTGACTAACTTCCCAGATCTTGATGTGTTTATCTCACTTGGGGTTGCAACAAACTTGGAATTTTCCATGTTGAACTTCTGTAACAGATTTGTTGTGTACTTTTGTTGAGTCAATTGTATCTTATCTTCTGTTCTCTGAATTTCGATTCCCAAGTAACTGATTGGCTTCAGATCTTCTTTAACTTCAAATTCTCTTTTCAGTTCCTTCAATACTTTTTCCAGTTCTTCTTTATTTCTTCCAATTAAAATCCCATCATCCACATATAAAGCAAGGATAACAGATCCATCTTCATTTTTAAATATACACTTTTCATTCATTGTTGGTTCAAGTCCTTTCTGTTTCAATACCTGTGTAAACTTCCTGTTCCAAGTAACTGGTGCTTGTTTCAAACCATACAAGGCTTTGTTCAATTTACAAACTTGATTAGGCTCTTCAAATCCTTCTGGTACTTCCATAAAAATTTCTTCTTGTATTTCACCATAAAAAAAATGCTGTTTTGATGTCAAATTTTAAAATATGATATTCCTTCAACACAGCAATTGCAAACATAATTCTAAGTGAATTAATACTTACTACTGGACTGAAAATTTCTTCATAGTTAAAATCACTTTTCTGCTCACATCCTCTTACAACCAAGCGAGCTTTAAAACGACCATCTTCTTTTTTAGAAAAAACCCATTTGTTTGTTAAAACTCTTTTTCCTTTAGCTTCTGCTTCATTTTTATAAGTCCAAGTGTTATTTTTCTCAAGTGATTTCTTCTCTTCTTTGATTGCTTTTAACCACTCCTTCTCTGGACTACTTATAGCTTCTTTAAACGTCAACATTGCAAAATCTCGAAACTTACTGGGTATTCGCCTTTCTCTTCTAGGTCTTATTTCTTCTTCTATTTCTTTGGTTTGATTTACTGGATTCATTTCATTTTCCTCTTCATGATTTTCTTCATAAAATTCTGCATTTGAACTATTACCATCGACTAAGTCATTTTCTAGACTAAAATCAATTTTTCCTCCAACATCTGATTTAGGCCTATTTTCTTTTTCGTCAAAAATGACATCTCTAGCTGTAATGATCCTCTGTTTGTCATATTCCACATTCGATAACCATTTTCTGCATAGCCTATAAATTTCATGACTTCACTTCTCGGATCAAGTTTCTTGATTGGTCTCACAATTTTTACATGTCCCTCACATCCAAATTTCCGTAGTCGAGACACATTAGCGTTTTTCCCAAACCATTTTTCTGCTTGTGTTACGTCCACCGCTTCTGTAGGACTTCTATTCAACAAATAAGCTGATGTTCTCACTGCTTCTCCCCAAAACTTCTTGTCAGTCTCTGTGTCATACAACGATGCTCTGGCCTTTTCAATCAGTGTTCGATTTAATCTCTCCGCCATCCCATTGTGTTCTGGCGTATACGCTTCTTTATAGCTTAACTGAATCCCTCGATTTTTACACCAATCTTGCATTTCTTTGCTTCTATATTCTCCACCGTTGTCACATCTTAATTTTGAAACCCGAAGATTTTGCTGAGCTTCGGCTTCTAATACATATTCTTTTATAAACTTAAATACTTCATGTTTGTTCGACAACAACTTGACCACTACAAAATGAGTATAGTCATCCATCAAGGTCAAAGCATATTTTTTTCCATCCCATGTACTCGGATCAATGGGACCACATAAATCTGTGTGTATGATTTGGAGGGGTCTTTCTGCACGTTTTCTTTCTTCACTGAATGGGAAACTGGTTTGTTTCGATTTTAAACATACATCGCAATTTTTTTCAATTTCTTCACAATCTTTTTCTGTTAGTTCCATACCGTCAACTAAATTTTGCTTTACCATTTTCTTCATGTAGTTTACATTTAGGTGTCCCAAACGAGAATGCCAATCCAACGCATTAGGCCTATCCTTATACCCCGTTAACATAGTTTTACTTGATTGTTCAATTAGGCTACTCTCAGGTTCTAAATTAATTGTATACAGACCACTAGCCTGCTTCACACATTCACTTACTGTCTTTCCATTTTTCGATATTACTACCCTGTCCTTGGTAAATGTCACTTCTCCTTCATTATCAGTGACCGCCTTTACAGAAAATAAGTTGGCGCTTAAATCAGGAACAAACAAAACTTTATTCAAATCAAACTCTCTCCCTTCAACTTTACCTTCTCCTATTGATGTCATTGTTTAATTATTTTTAGCAACATGTACATCTGACTGCTTAAATTCTAGTGAAGAAAACAATGTTTTGCCATTTGTCATATGAGTTGTACATCCTGAGTCAACTACAAACTGAGTTACATGTTTCGACTTATTCCCTAGTAGCACAAATATATGTTACTAATATTATAAATGTGAAAGTTTGTGTGTTTGTTAGTTTGTTTGAAGTTCAATCACGCATAAACCACTGGACGGATTGGGCTGAAATTTGGTATGATGATAGCTTACATTCCCGATTAACATATAGGCATATTCTTATCTCAAGAATCCTTTCGGGCTCCGCCCCAGTGGCTCTGTAATTCCCCATGTTACCCTTATGAGTATTCATATTTAAAGTGAATTAAAGAATTAAGTCAGCTGTTTTAAATAAAAAAGTTGGTTCTATGACATGGAAAAGCATTACAAAGTTATAAGATTTACCAACAGGGTGCAGCACTATATATTTTTTTGCATTTATGAAAACAGCTAATTTGAACTAAGCAGAAAAAAAACCTAATTCGCAAAGGGAACTGTCAAAGTAGGATTGTTTACAGTTATTTTTATGTTTTTCATTTCATGAATAATTTGTGATATTTTGCGAATTATTGATAATTTATTTTTCTCTATTGTTTAGGTGAAGTGGTAGAACATTATGGCTATGGTAGATGTGTAATACCATAGAATACTGTAAATTTAAAAAAGCAAATTTTATCAAACTGTGTCCTCCCTTATTGCAAACGCAAAGCTTGAGTATAACTGCAATGAGCTTTTCATACTTATATTCCAACCCCGTACGAAGGACGGGTACTCTGCTAGTATTAAATACATATGAATAAATGTATTTAAAATCTATTTTATATATCTCAAGTGTGTATTAATGTCAATTTTATATAATATTTAAAATATATTAAATATATAAAAAATATGTTTTTGAATCTATTAAATATTAAAAAATATGTTCCAATAATATATTTTAGTGAATAATATTTAAATAAAAAATGTATTTAATATCTCTTCCAAACATCCCATGCGGGGCCTAAACATAAAAACACAAAATAATAAAGATTTAGTATGAAAAACACAATTATCAGTTGAGTAAATTGATTAAATAGTTCATAAAAACAAATTTTGAAAAAATTACTGGATACAATTTGTTTAGCCCGGGTGGGTCTCGAACCTGGGTCCTTCGACATATGAGCCTCCTACCTTACCTCTGAGCTACTTGTGACTGTTGTTAGCATTAGTTTTCAAATGGTGAAAGAGTGGCCCTCAGTTGCAATGGTTGCAATACTTGAAATATTTTTGATACTACAGTATAATATGATTCTGTTAATATGTTTTGGCATCAAGTAGTTGAGTTGAATAGTGCTGTAGTGAATAGTGAGTAGTCTCCACGAATACAAATACAGTAAACTACAAAAATTAATTTAAATACTATGACTAATATTATGTAATTTATGGCATATGTAAATCAAATAATTATTTTTAGAACATCATATACAACCGTAATTAGTTTCTTAAAAGGTCGCCAGTCACTAGCACTCTTTTCTAGCCAATTATTCGAGATTTCTATAATCACATTCATTGTCACATATTGCAATTAAAAAAATAAAACCCATCAACACTTTTTTTCGTTTGACCCAAATGTAGCTGTCGAACATGTATACTGCCTCTTAACTATATGCTATTTTTTTCTTTACGTGTATGATAGAGTGACACCATTCAGAGTACGTATTATTATTAACTTAATTTTAACGCTTTCACAATAGCAATTATCATACAAAAAATGCATGTATAAATTGATAGACACTATAAAAAACAAAAAGATGCAAATTATTTATTTGCTAATTATAAAAGATTATAGGCTATATATTCTTCAAGTATAATATTATTTTAGTAATAAAAAATATCTGACGTGTTTCAAAATATATTTATAAACAATTAAAATATATATTATAGTTTCAAAAATATTTTATATATATATTTAAAATATTCTCAACACATAATTTTGTTAACATATTTAATAGGAAAAATATACATATAAAATATGTATATTATAGATTCTATACTTGTTTTATCAATATATATTATGAATCTATTTTATATATTCAAAACTTATATTTCATTTATATTTTGCATTACTTTTTGGTAATATTTTAAATATATATTTGAATATATCAAACTATTTTTGAATATATATTATATATATATTTTATTCGAGGTTCTATCAAATACAACTTTAAATATAAAAAATATTTATAAAATACATATTTGTGCTACTAGGGTTAAAATCTGAGTAGGTTAAGAACGACAATTTACTTTTGTCATTTGAAAATTTATTAGTTGATCTAAAATAACAGTCTTTGTCCTCATGGTTTGTTTTCTTGCATATTTTACAAACTTCTACCAGTACTCTGATTCTTACTTTTGTTAGGACATGAGTTTGCAAAGTGTCCTACTTTCTCACAAATAAAGCATTTGCGATTACCTACATTAAGACTATTTACATTTCCAGTGTTTGATCGCTGATTGAAATTTAAGTTTGCTCCAGGTCGGTAACTTGACTTAGGTTGCTGGTAGCTACTAGGCCTACTGGTACTAGGCCTATCATTATTACCACCTCTATTTAATCTTGGAAATTTTTCTGTTCCAGTTTTAAAAGCAAATGACATATCATGACCACTATCAGTTTTAAACCGTGATTCTTGTTCTTGTGATTCTTGTTGGACATACGTGTTGTTTCGTGTTGTAGATATAACCTAGTTGTTAGGTTAGTTAGGGATTTTTCATCTTTTGAAGTGGAGTCCCAAGCAGTTAAGAAATGCTTAAACTACTCTGGTAATGATGAAAGGATCTTTGATATTAGCATATCATCATCAATATTTTGATTCAAAGGATTTTAATTTAAAAGCCATGTTCTGTAGGTTAGACAAAAAATGGGTCATACTTTGGCCAACATCATATTTGTAATTAAAAAATTCTTGCAATAGAGAACATTTTTGTTGTTCGGTCTCTCTGTCAAACAAGCTACATAATTTACTGTACATTCCATGAGATGTTGTTTCATTTAAAATATGAACTAAATAGTGTTTGTCTACTGAGGTGACTATTATTTTCTGAGCTAGGGCATCTTTTCTTAACCATTCTTTTCTTTCCTTTTCGTCTGTAATTGTGTCACATTCATATTTACCTTCAACAATATCATAATTACCTTGGGCTTTGAATAGTACTGTTGTCTGAAATTGCCAATATTTGTACGACTCAGAGTCACTCAACTTTTCCACATTGTCGCCATTTCCACTTGCTGCCATGTTTCTGATTTTACCGGTACGTTTTTACTTTTCTGCTTCTGCAGGCGTACCTGGGCCCATGACCTGTGAATTTTTAGTCTGTGCTGTGCTGGGCTTTTTAATAACACATTACATTTCCCAAATATCTTATTTATTGAAAACACACTTTTTTAATGTTACAATTTACACAGCAAAACAACTACTTAACCTCTCATTACCACGGCCATTTTTACTTCTCTTTTTCTATACAACTCAAAGACCTTCTTGATATAAAAAAAACTTCTTTTTTTCTAAACTCAAAGGCAACAAAAGAGTTGATAATACAAACAAAAAAAAATATATATATATATATAATAATTTTAAATGAATAATGTTAAAATTATTTATCTCAACAATATATATATATATCTTTGGCTTTGCAAGTATCCGGTAGGCTATGAAAAACAGCCTAACATTTTATTCAGAAACAAATCATTAGGGCCTACTTGAATTATTATTAGAACAACAACTAAAAAAACTCTAATTTATGTTTAATGTTATCAATAATGGCCAAATACTTAAACTTAAAGCATATATTAGGCAAGAACCTATAATTTTGAAGTTACAAGGGTTTTTTTAAGTAAGGGCTCTTTTTGCGTATAAATCAAATCAAAATCCGTAGTTTCTTTGTACGCCACAAAAGGCTCCTGGCCAATTACTAACATCCCTTGAGAACAAAATGACACACAACTTCCGAACTTTAAGCTCTGTAACTGACATGTAGGCGTACGCTTCGCAATGTGTTTTTAAGAATTGGGAATTAAAAATGACCGTGAAAATTTGTATATAGGATGGATTTGGTTTTTTTGTCATCTGACAATGGCTGTCGGCATCGGATATGTTTCTCGTAATCAAAAACCGTATTACTGTCCCCTTATCTTGCACATGGCAGGATATGCAATGGTTTGAAAACATTTTAAAACTATTCACTATAATAGAGCGGTGATGACAAGCCATAATGTAGAGAAAACATGTAATGCAAAAAGTGTAAGAGTTTTCATCTCGAGTCCAGACTTTGACATCAGGTTTCCTGTAGTCGTGCCCCCAATCATAGACAAGTAGAATGAATATAGACCGGCAGCAGTGCTGCGCAGGGTTGCCACCTTAGGTTAGGGGAAAATCAGGACATGGCCTCCCTCTCCCCGGATTATCATAGGCTTAAATACGGGCATAAGGAACTGAAATCGGGACTGTCCCGGCAGAATCGGGACGGGTGGCAACCCTGGTGCTGCGGTTAGCTTATTAGTGATGCGTGATTGCGAGATATTACAAACGAAACGTTTTGATTGTTTCAACCTCTCGAGACGTTTTGATTGTATTTTTGTTTAGCGAGAGGTTCTTACCAAGAGGTTTTATCGAGATTTTCGTCACGATTGTTTCGTTTCAGCACGGCTTCTCTCGTATCTCGCATTCGTCTAAGAGAAACCGAGAGGCAAGAAGTCCTTAGCGAGATTCTTTTTAACGAGATATTTATTATCATCTAATTTTTATTGTATCTGCCGGGGATTGACCCCCAATAAGAGGTATATCTTACTTCAAAACCAAGGAAGGTTCATGGATATATTACTTACTTTATCTACGGAACTTAATACCACTCAATAATAACTATTGACAAGACGATATATTTTACAAATAAAATGTTTGTATTGAAATCAAAATGTTTATAACGAGACAGAAGGTTCTCATTAATGCAATGTTAACAGTATTATTTACCTTTACCCATTAGGCTACTTTAAAATAATTTTCTATTTCTGTTGCCATGACGGAGTGACATAAGGGCTAATTCATATGTCAGCGGAACATCTCGAGAGGGAACATTTCGATTGTTCAAACATCTCGCAATTGCTCATCACTATAGCATATGTTCCGGCGCCCACCGCTAGGAGTGTCTTGTAGCTACAGCGCACACCGCTGCAGCGTCTGCTGGTAGCATACGGCTCCTGCGCTCCTTGCCTGCAGCGGTGTGTGCAGTAACTACACGGCACTCCTAGCGGTGGGCGCCGGAAGCTTTATTTGACAGTCTATATTGTCTATGCCCCAAATTATATCAATTCCTTAAGACACTTGAATCCATATGAATACAATGAAGTTTTAGGTATCAGATTATTTGCTCAGCTTCAGTTCTGTGGAATAAGGGAATCATATAGAAATTAGATTAATAAGTGGCAGTTGTATTACCGTCACATAGTTAGGGCCGCACTCGTAGGCAGCGTTAGTGCTGTAGCTAACACTATGTGCTATTAGGTGTCCGCTTTATAACGTATATTCTTAATAGTTTTACCGTCTTGTTCACCTGCCACCATGTTCACATGAGCTTGTAATGTGTGTTTCTGATCATGTTTAATAAGGGGTTGTATGGGGTGAATATTGGTTTTTTGCTTTTTGACTGTAAAATAATCAAAATTCCATAGGATTATGTGAATTATATAAAAAGAGCTTAAAATACAAATTTGTATTTCATGGCATTTATTGTCCAATGAAGGGATGCGGAGAAAATAGTAAATAACTCCGTCGCAGCAAACCTGCAGACTGAGCGAATTTCCATTTGCCTGATTGGATTTACACTAAAATGCCTCAATAAAAATATCACATTTATTTCCTACTAGCTGTACCCGCGGGCTTCGCCCCGTTTAACTTCATAAGTATTCGCATGGCTCATTCACGTCCTGGTTGAAGTTCGTTCGCTGCGCTCACTTGCCTTCAGGTTAGCTCGTTCGCTACGCTAACTCGCCTCCAGGTTGAAGTTCGTTCGCTACGCTCACTCACCTTTTGGTTGGAAATTAGCCGTTGTCAAAAATTAATAGTGCTGCACCCTGTTGGTAATCCTTGTAACTTTTATGCTATTGCACATCATAGAACAGAACCAACTTGTTTAATTGAAACAGCTGTTAAGATTCATTAATTCCTTTTAAATATGAAAAATCATAAGATTAACATGGGGAACTACAGAGCCACTGGGGCGGAGCCCGAAAGGGTTTTTGAGATAAGAATATGCTTTAATGTTAATCGGGAATGTGAGCTATCATCATGCCAAATTTCAACCCAATCCGTCCAGTAGTTTATGCGTGATTGAGCAACAAACACACACACAAACACACGTACGGGGTTTTACCGAATACTCGCAAACACCTAATTGTGGCATCTTTCAACCTGCGGCCACCAGTGGATGAAGGAAGGTGGTAGAGACATGTCTGCATCGATATTTTTAATGAACACTCCATTTTAACATCTAACATTCCAGTTTTTAAATTGTGGCACCATGCCACAAATCGGTATATATCACCAGTGTGTGGACAGGATGCCACTAATGCGTTGTAGTGCTTGAGCGGTGTGTGCGCCCCCCCCTACTTCTTGCGTGCGCTGTTGCCAGTTCTCCGTTCTAGTTCCTTCATTCCGTTCTGTATTCATGTGGCTATGCCCTAGCCGCTGTAGCTCATTTCTCGCGCTCATGACGTCGTATTTTATTAGTGTAAGGATTTTATATGAAGTTTTTTTCAAAGCTCCAATAATTTTTACAATTATTGGATTTAAAGTCAATGGACCAAATGAAATGTCGTGAGGATTACATAAAACTACATGCTATTTTGTTGATATTTTATCGTCACATTGTATGTATGGTTTACGAATTGAGATACTTGGAATAAAGGCCTTAATGTGCTGGGTACATTATCAGTTTCATGGGAATATACAAGAAATCTATTCTATCTATATATTAATTACGTAAGCCGATTATTTGCGTCAAAATTGTGGGCGACTGGGAAGTCGTAGAACGACGTGAGAGGGCTCAAATTAAAGGTCTTTATCCCGTGACGGCGGGAAAAATAGTGAAATTCCCAAAATCTTAACACAAAATTAGATATAACGTACAATGTTCTCCATAAGAATAGCATTAGAAGGCATTTACTGCTGATTTTTGTTTACTTCAATCCAGCTGATCGTGATTTTATCATTAGCAAGTAAGCTTACATTTGGATTACTCATTTGCCAGTCAATTCTGCAATGTAATGTATACTATATAAAACCAACTATATAAAGGGATAACGTTACCTTTAATAATCAAGACTTTTTAGTTATGTCAAAGTTGAAATAAATTGTTTTCAAGATTTAAGAAACGATTCAAGATTAAAAGAAGATCTTCTTTGTTTTTATTTCAAAACATATGTAAAAGATTTATTCCAATTTTTTTTTTAATTTACTAACATTTATATTTGAGATTTATTGTAGTGTTTAATCAATATTTTTTATGAAGTGGAATAACCTCAACGGTTACTCTTAGAAAACAATTTGGGAATAGAGATGAAGTAGGTTCGTACAGGTATTTAAACGAACCAAAAATATTTATGTCGTGATTAGTTTCGATAACTGGGTAATGGAACCCTAACTAGCCGCAAAATAGTTAGTAATTAGACGTTGACTAGGCCCTTTTTTGGTAGAATATGTAAATCAATCGCACCTTTAGGAGGATTAACACCACATATACTTACACTAGGCTAATAGTGGTTTTTAATGTTGATCACAAACAAATTTAGGTCCAAGTTCTGTCAATGGGATGCCTTTACTTGAGAATAATTTTGTTAAACCTTTACAAAATGAGCATAGACTTAGAAATAATAACTGGGTAGGGTATCTCAACACACCATTTTTTGCCTTTTCTTATTTGACGAAGACAATTTCCAATACTGTATTTCAATCGGGGAAGCCTTGTTATCAGCATTAACCAAAAAACCAAAGCTACCTTAATAAACCAATATTTATTCATAAACATGTTTGCTGCCTTTAGCAGTTAAACCTCTGGAATCATTCAAATTCTTTATTGAACATAACGTTATCAACAAAAGCAAACAAAGACAAACAACAAACTGTTTTGTTTTTTTTGCACAAAAGATATGCAGTGGGATATCTAGGCCTATCCTGACATATAGATAATTTGATTCTGAGTTTGTTTAAATATTCCAACAATAATTCCTTTTCCGTTTAAGCTTTTTAGGGACTATGTCCCTACAAGCCACTAGTTTACATTAAAATACGCAATAAGTATGACTCCGTTTTTTCTGTATGCATATAATTAATTCATGGTAATGTAAAAGTATGCGTAACGAATTTTTCACCTCACTATGATGTTTTTAGCTGTTTTACATACATTTAGCTGGTTTATATTGGTGGCTGAAAGCTACGTTTTGCTGGCCATGCCAGCTGTCATCGTCATATGGGGACCGAGCAGGGGTTTACATCCCTAGGGCCGCAAAATCACTTGTTCGCCTATTTACTTAAAACATTAATGTATATTAAATGCACAAGCTGTATCCATGGCATTGCAATAGACTTGTTTTTTGTCACAGCTGACTAGATAACTATTTATTGTTATTTTTGATTTTGCTGATTCCTCAAAATATTTCACATAAATAAGAGGGACGTAATATTGCAAAACATACTTGGGTGAAAAATAGCGTTCGTACCACGAGCCAAAATGTGTTTGCAGCTCTCGATCGCTTCACGTTCTCGAATTCGTCTCGAACTAAAAACCCGATCTCGAGTCGGCAAAACCTCACTTTCGGCCCTAGATACGAAATATACTATTTTTGTACGTTTGATTTAGAGACCCAAACTTGGTAGGGGTGTCCAAAGAAACGTCTTGGTCTGTAGATGAGTTAGGTATCAAAAGAAAGACTAATCAAAATCCCTTAGGACTCTGCCCCAGAAGCCTTTAAAGATCCCTCCACAGAGCTGTTTACATTTTGGCCATGTGAATAATACTTTTTAATGAAACAGCTGTTCATTTTTAAATTGTATTTCAAACAACACACATTTATTGGGAGTTACTGAATTCTACCAAATAAGTATTTGCAATGTTATTTTCAGATTTTAAAATTGATTTCCTTCTTTATCATGTCATGTTTTGCAATATAACGTCCCATTACGAAATCAGTGGAAAGTCCTTTTATCACAGCAATTCTTAAATTATTTCTTATTGAACTATCTTATATCACTTGCACGGGTTGGTGTATGCCTTTTTCACCACTTTTTCCTATATTTTATCATATTATACTACACATATCAAATATTTATGTAGAAATATCTGCTCTTATCGTGTCTAATAAAATCCAAACATAGAAACTTTGTCTAAAATGGTACCCACCTTGACAAATTATTTGCACCTGCCTATATTACGGACTTTAGCGCACTGGTTTGGTAACATTATTGAAAATAACACGACATTTTGGCTGTAAAAAATGGTACAAAGAGAAAATAATATTTAAGCAGCTACTGTCAATGCGGAGCGAGCGAAGCTCTTTGGGATCAACTTCAATGCAACAAATAGAGAAACATCACTCAATAACGGCTGAACGCATTTCAGCCAAACTTAACAAAATTAATTAGACTGATAGTGAGATGGTTTTTAAACAAACAAATTTCAATTAGATAATGCTAATGCAATTTAAATCGAACTTAAAATTTCCAATATTTAACAAGGAGCGGAGGGATACGGACCTGTGACTATTTTCCTCGGAACCTATTTGTGTTGCTGGCTGATTAGAAACAGCCATTGTTAGAAATCAGGATTTCGAACAGTCTTACTGTTCATCTGCTGGACAATAGTCAGTGCATTACCAGATTATAAAGTGTTGTGCATGTGCTGGACCTAAGCTACAGATTTCTGTAAATATTTAAATTATTGTTCCAATTTTTGGCAAGGCTTGTTGATGAACAGGTGCTTGTTTAATGTTTCCTGACATTGTTTTGATATATGTTTTACTTATTGTCCTCATATTTGAACCGATTGTAAAATAAATTCTGATAAAAAATAGTCGATATATCTAACCGCATCGAAATCGATACTTAATCCGATAATACCACACAGGTTATATTATGTTGAATTACATCGACGGTGCAGTAAGTTATTACACTTAAAACGCAGATTGAACACTGATCTAATTTAGGCATGTGGTAGGTGGTAGGTGAAGGTAGGTCGGGGTTTATGAGTATTCGTGACTACATTAAGTGTTTTAAAGTAAGGTTGGATTAGGGAGGTAAAGTGTAGGTTTTAGATAGGTGATCGGGTTGTTTATTTGTGTTGCACCATATAATTTTTATCTTTTGGAATATTTGGTTAAACGGGTAAACGATTTGAAAAATGCTTGCGTTATGGTCTTAACAAGCCATCTACAGTATTCTAGCATTGACTTGATATAAAGTCAATGATTCTAGCAAATTACTACATAAAAACCAAATGAAAAGAACATTTTTGGATTTGGACCTTTGACCATAGCAAAACTAACATATAATTTATGAAATGTGAAAAGTTGTATAGCATTAAATACTATTCTGTAATATTAATAATTGTTCGGCAAATCCTCATTTTAATGGCTCGGTTGAAAATGGAATCTGTATTTTGTGAAACAGTAATTTGGTAACAATCCAGTAATTTCAAAAGTTGATAACAGTAGCCTATCCTATTTAAATACTGTTATTTGATTGCCAAGCCACGGACTATACATACGTCCAGTTACAACCGTAATAAGTAAATAATTAATTACCTGGGCTAATAGAAGTACACTTTTATCCACAGTATGGATAATTGACTAGGCCTGTCCAGAAGTAGGCTACGAATTTCTAATCATATTATCTACATTGTATATTTAAGACATGTCTTCCCTTCTTATTGTTATTCTGTTTTCACTTAAATCAGCTGAATGCGATGTTTACTTATTACTTATGTTTAGGCCTACATTTCAGCCATCTTATTTTGTTGTTCAATAAGTAAGTCTTTTTGAATTTTTTACATTTTTACACATTGAAATATATAATTGATAATTCAGTTCATTTTAGTATTTTAAAGGTGTTTTACATTTGAGTCTCACATTAAAATAGCCCTAAGCTTTTCGTAGGCCTATGTTTTATCTTTGACTATCAATACAACTTACAGACATTCCATCCCCATGTTAAATTTGTAGCAAGCCTTTTTCATCAAAATCTTCTGTATCCAATGGCCATTATTAAGAACAATATTAAAATGCTGTCTCTAAATCGTCCTAATAATGGTAGAAGACGTACAATCTAGTTACATTACAAAAATATCCTCCATCATATCAAGAATACTTGGTATTAACAATCAAAAATTATTTCCAGCAAAGAAAGCTGAGCTTAACCGATTGCAAGGGTTGAAATGAAGACCAATGTTTATGTTGCACAGTTGAATTTAAATGTCAAATTTCCCCTCCTGTTGTTATACTTTAATACTAGTTTTTTTTTTTAATAATTACGTTTTTTTATACTCCAATACTTTAACCGATTGTAAGGGTGAAAAATGAAGCTCAATGTTTTTGTTGTGGGCTACAGTTAAATTTGGATGTTAAATTTCCGTTCTCTTTTTTATACTTTAATGCCCTTTTTGGATGTTAATATCAGATTCCAACTACTGTAATATTTTCCTGGTCAAAACTACCATAATGCACTTCTGGAAGAGGTATCTAAATAACAAGATGTAGTAAAACAAATTTGAATTATTATAATTTTAACCAATAAAACCAGCATTAGTACATCTATTGAGTTTTTACATTTAGTTACTTATACAAATATCAAATCACATTTTTCCCGCTCAACTGGCTTTCACCTCTTTGAAAGCAACCCTAGTAATAATATGTATTTTAATTTAAGTACCGTACTTTAATTGATTCGGTTATATGTTTACCTCATAATAACATTTGAACATGGATTGAAACATTAGATGTCTTTGGAATACTCTGAGAGTGAGAAGCAAAACATAACTTTCAGCAATGTTGCATCGAAATTTACCTCTTTCTTGCCTATTAAATCAAAATTCTAAATTAACAACAGAAAATAAATTGCTTTTATATAAAACCATTCTAAAACCAGTGTGGACGTATGGTATCCAACTGTGGGGGACATCCAGTGAATCCAATTTGAACATCATCCAAAGATTCCAATCTAAAGTTCTTGTTCTTAGACACATTCTTCAGGCACCATGGTTCGTTAACAACGAAGTGCTCCATAGAGACAGTCGAACCCCAACGATCAAAGAAGAAATTTCAAGGTTAAGTGCCAAATACTTAAATAAGTTAGAGTACCATACCAACTACCTCGCTTTGAATTTGTTGAACAACAGCAACTGTATATATAGATTGAAAAGATGCCATGTTTTGACCTAAGTAGTCGTTTTTAGAGATTTATGGACTTTAAACTTTGTGCCAATATGCAAAGATTGTTTGTTAGCTTTATTGTTGGATAAGGACTAACTACTGTGTTTAAATTTTATCACATTTGCTTATTGTTCTACTTTTTTTGAATAGATTGTAAATTAAATAAAATGATAAAAAAATAATAATAAAAAATAATAATAATTACCTCTACTGAGTGATTCAGAAATGTAATTGTAAAATTTTTGTCAACATGACTAGAATGTTAATAAAACAGATGTCAGCACGAAATAGTTTGTAAGATAAAAAATTGCAGCATAGGACAACTTATATAGTGTTCTAACCTAAAACATTGTTATTGTTTCAATGTAAACATTCAATTGATACAAAGTAACTACGTTACCAATTTATGTTTGTAAACAAAAATACATTTTTAATGGTGGCATAAAAACAATTTAAATAATTATTTACAACACAAATTATTTTTAATGTAAAACATTGTTCACCACTCGGAGCAAAAGTATATTATTTATGGTACTTAAATTGTTTTATAGTACGTGGCAGTACAGTATTATTAGTTTATTAGTTGCTTGTTGCACTGTTCTAAACACTGATCAAGCGCTACAACTCATTAAGTGGCATCCTGTACACACACTGTTGATATATACTGAATTGTGGCATGGTGCCACTATTTAGAGTGTAAGCTGGCGCGAGAATTGGCAACGTAGCATTAGGAAAGTTATAGTTCCGGCGGACGGCGCGAGGCGCGCTAGCTACCTGTATGGTTTCGTGTTCCACAATTCGGCGTGTACCTGCGCTACTTAAACTCCCATCAACGAGTTCAAAAATACTCAATTGTGGCATGTGATGTTTAAACGACGTAATAATGCTGGAAAACCTCAAAAATGATCGAATTAGCTGTGGCACCCTGAAAAAGGTGCCACAATTTTTGAAGGTGCCACAGTACGGCCGTGTGCCTGTGAAGGATGCCACTATTCGGTGAATACAGACACATACACACAAACATACACACAAACATACACACAAACTCACAAACTTTCAGATTTATAATATTAGTAAGATTAAAATAGAATAAGTTTAACAAGTACTTAAGTTTGCTGGAACAGGAAGGGTGAAATAGTGTTTTTTGTAGTAAAATGTTAATAGTAAGTAAGAAATAAATGTATTTTCCAAATTTGATCATAATGTATTTATAAACAAACAAACTACAACAGTTGACTTATTCTCCATATAAATAACATGAAAATTTTTAAAATATACATTTTTTTGGAATTTTATTTGTAACCATTACTCGCACAGTAACGCTTCATTATACTAAATTATTTGTTTTTAAAGTCTACAAAATGGTTTGGAAAGATATTGGGATTTTTTTCGTTTTTAGGGTCAAAAATGGGAAAAACCTATTTTCACCCCAAAACCCCCGTTCCCATAGTCCAATCATGCTGGTTTGCGAACTCGTTCGAATAAATGTAGGTTTACATGTTTATGCCAAATTCGTATAGGGTAAATATGAGTGTTTGCAATTAAAAGCCTGTATACTCTGAACCTAAAAACCCCTTGGTTTTAGTGTATGTGTTCAAAAGAGCTTAAAAAACAAAGTAGTATATTGTGTCTTTTATTCTCTGATGAAGGGTTATGGTGGTAGTCTATAGGAAAAAAATGTATCCCATAAAAATTATAGTGACTACTGTTGATAAATTCCCTTTTAATATGATTGTATGTAGTAATGTAGTGAACACACATCCAATATAATTTATTTACACAAAACATCCTAGCTGGACCATGAGAACATGCTTTCACAGGGGATTGTATGAGTTTTAACCTCAAAATCACATGGGTTTAGTGGATGTGTTAAAAAGGGCTTTAAAAATAAACAAGGTATCCCGGGATGAAATCAAAAGCAATTAAACTGATGATGAATCTCCACTTTTTATAAGACTGGATGTGAGAGTGAATACGTTTCTAGAATGAAAAGTGGAAGCATCCTAGTCAAATGATGAGGACAGGCTTTCATAGATAGAGGGTTATGGGGTGAATATGAGTTTTGTTGTATTTTTTAGTCTGAAAACTTCCAGATTCCACATACTAACTAAAGTTAAAAAAAGCTAAAAACAAATTCTATTTGTCATCTATTATTGTTTGATAAACCGAAAGGTGGTTTTTTGTTTAGAGTTACCATACGGAGAAAATTTACAATACAGATTACGAGATGTAGTTCTAATGCGACTAAGGATAAAGCTTCCCCATTAATGTAATTTTGTTTAATACAATAAACACTCCCTCATCAGGTTGAGTTTTACTAACCCTCTTGATTAGACCATGTGGACTGGCTTTCATACTGGTTTTATAGGGGTTGGGGGTGAATATGGATTTCTTTCTAATTTAACTTGAAAATATCCAACAAATTACAGATATTTTCTGATTTCCAGTTTCATTAATGACATAAAGAGAGTTATCAAAACCAGTTGTCTTTTATTTTTCTGAAAACTTGTTGTGGAATTTTCATCCCTCCAGGCAGGAGGTTGTTAATGATGTTCTCAGCTAAGTTTTTTTTTTTTTTATAAAGTCCAAAGGTAATATAATGTTAATCCCACCAAGAATAAGTTGATAAATTTTAGCATAAACAAAATTCTCTGGACATTGAATATTTCTTAGATGGTAGCCTGTTCTGGATGTTAAACAGAAGCCATGGTGTTTTGTTGACTTGTCATTTAAGGTTAGGACCACACATTCATCACATCTGCACCGAGGCCTCAGGCAAGCTCGAAATTATCTGCTCTACAACACACTGTTTGAGCATCCATGCCTGCTCGATCCATTGTGCGCCTACCTATAGTCCTCGACACCCTAACTTGAGGCAGCCCAAGGCTGCACGCCGTATATCTAAAGCGGCATTGGGCTGCCTCAAGTTAGGGTGGCGAGTACTATAGACAGACTACTTCGGTGTAGTCTAGTCGCCTTACTAACCAGCTCAGCCTTATTGACTGCATTCGTTTCGTCCACACACGGGAAGAATGAGCGTGCACCTAGTTATTAACCGGTGATTGTTGTAAAACAGTTGAGATCAAGAGTAACTGTTACTTGTCAACCGTTGTACGTTAACATTTTCTAGTTGAGAAAAAAAGGAACTGCTGTTTGTTAACTGTTGCAATCATTACTAGTTGAGAGCAAAAGTAAATGTTGCTTGTTACCTTAGATCAGCACTGGTTGCTACCAAAAGTAACAGTTGAACATGACTTGTTAAGTCGGCACTATCATTTACTGCAAAATAACAGTTAAAATCAGCAGGTGAAGCAAAATTGTGTTATATCTGTGGACAATACCCTGCACCTTGTGAAGAAATACTAGCGTAATCCCACCAGGATCTTAGGTCAGTTTTAATTATGAGTAAGTGTTGGTAGTAAAAGTCACTTTTTTAGTTTAGCAATCTTCGTTACTGCCAAATTCTTGCTGAAACAAAGACTCTGAAAGAATGGCTCCTTTTAAAGAAGTGCTTAAGGAGACTGCCAAAAGAAAAAGGTTGCTAAGCACTTCTTTTATATAAGCATCTAGACTGCCAGTGCAACTCCTAGGATCGGTAGGATCGTGGATCAGATCGAAAAACCCCCCACCACCGCTCAGTGCCGATGGCGTGACGTCAACCATTACTGCAACGATACGAAACTGAATCATGAGCCTTTGTGGTGTAGTGGATAGCGTGTCGGGCTGACAATCTGAAGGTGCCGGGTTCGAATCCCACCGGAAGCACTAACTTTTTGTCAACAATTTTTTTCATATCAGCAAGTTTGGTTGGTTTGGTTAGGTTATGACAGTTTAATTTTATAATTAAAAGATTGTAAAATTGAATTTGAGACATTTATAATTTTATTTTTAGAACAGAGCTATTTTTCAATTAGTAAACCTTCATTCGAGTTTATCATTATCAGCAAAGTTGGTTAGTTTGGTTAGGTTATGATAGTTTAATTATATTTCATTCAAATTTAATCTACAAATTATACGTTTTGACAGTGACAGTGATACAGATAACAATTTTCCGCGAACATTTACATAAGCTATGCTGATGCGCCGGTATGATTCGGAAGCGTACGACATGGTGCGGTGGTGGGGGTGATCTACTGATCTGATCCACGATCCTCCGATCCTCGGACTTGCACTGGCAGTCTAGACGCTAGTCTTCTTTTATTGGAGCACTGCCTTTATTTCCAAAAAAAGCAATCGAACACATTTACACAAAAGCAATTTTCAATTTGGCCAATCATGGACGCTTCGCCACCGCCAACAAGCCGCAGACTTAACCCTGATCCGCATGTTCCTTGTACCAGCTCTGAGCCCAACTGTTTTGGGTTAGGGCATTTGAGTTAAACTATAAGAAACACTTGTCGATAAGTTTTGTAATAATTTTCACAAATGTTTTTTTTTTTTAGGACATGTCCGATTGTGGCATCATGCTCTACTCCTTGGTGGGTGACAACGCCATTGGTTGTTGGAACTCTCGTCTGCCTTTTGAGGAAGAAAACATGGACATTGTAGCAAAGGTCAGAGGAAATATATAGCACATTACAGGGCCAGTCTAATTTCTTGTAGGAAACCGATAGCATGATCGGAGTCTGCACCAAAATACTGCTGTTGGTAGTACCGCGGTTCCAGGGGCACAAGAGTTTTTTGTTTTGTTGTGGGCGCAAGCAACTATTTGGAAAATAACTGGAATAGCACGGCAGTAGAATCCTCCTCACTTCGGTTCCCACTCATGTCTCATCACTGCCACAGTTTGTATATTATCACTGACTAAATTCTCTGTATTTATTTGTAGGCTATTAATTTTTTATGTCATTTTTTCATTTATTAATATTGCATTTGTCAAATCGGGCGAGAAATGTATTATTAATTGGTTAGCAAATAAGAATACCGTCATTTTGCTTATGATTTTAGTTACTTTCGACAACGAATGTTATTTTACGTTGTAATATCACACACCTTTTCAGTGAAATAAGCCAAAAATCAAGTAGCAGTGAGTTTAGAAAGAGGGCGGCAAAAACCTTTGGGCAGCAAAAAGCTCCTAAAATAAGTAGTTTTCACAGTCAATAAAAATCATTTTGGCCTCATGGTTATGTGTACAGTAAATGTTGTAACCCTAAAAATGAACCTTTATGATGTTATAAACTAATTTTCCGAAAAAATGTTACAAAAAACAGTCATTGGTGTTGACTGTTTAGAGTTTAAAATGTTTTAATTTAATTGCATCTTTAATAAATTAAAATATTTTTTTATTAGAATTTTTACAACTAAACCCATTTTACTTTTAAGAACGTAACCTTGGAAATATAAGTTTGTATCTAAGTCAAACATAGCCTTATTGTACATATTTAATGATGGCTTACGTTGTTACTATGATATGCGGGTAATTTTATTAACAATCAAAAGTGAACCAACAATCACACAATGAGCCTTATCTTGTTTTATTGCAAATACGCGTGCAGCTCATAAAATACCTATCTCCATTTTATGATTCAAATCAATGTAGGTGTGGGGGGGGGGTCGCAACGGTGTCCTGTAAATCGCCACCAGTGACATTCGCTACCAGTGACAATCGCTACCAGTCCGGCCCGTTCTTGGAAAGAGGGTTCGTGGGTGTTGGGTGGAGGGGGAGGGGGAGTGCCGAGACTGTGTCATACTATGATCACGGCTACTTCATAGTTAGTACCAGAATTAGCTAGTTCCGATCCAAAGGAGAGTTAGCGATAAGTTCAAAGGACAGTCGATTGCAATAGTTAACGTTTTTTATATTGATTCTTACACTATTTGTTTTTAGTCAGTATACATGGTTTTGTTAAATACTTTTACCGTTGGACCTTTTACCATAAGATGATCTAGGTGGGTATGATGATTCACCTCACACGTACTTTGAAGGAATGTACGCAAAATAATTTAGTTTGGGAAATACCGTACTGCATAATTGGTCCTAAAATATTCGCTAGGTTCGTTCCCCCGATAATGGAATGGGCTATGATAAAATGCTCTGTAAACTTATACACTAGCCTGCTTATGCTATCAGAAAGATCAGAAGCCTGAGATTAACTCATTGCAATGCATCAACGGAATGGATAGATCAACATTAAAATTGTCTTGTGGCATTATATTCTGCAATAATAATAAAAAGTGATACCCGCCGCCGCAGCAAACCTGCCGACAAAGCCACAAGATCGTTTTTGAAACTCTTAAAACAATGCTCCTTTATATTCTGACTGTCATATTGATTCGTATAAAAGAGCTAACAATACTCATTTTTAGATGAATACAAAAAATAAGACGATAAACATTTAAATGTACTCCGTGTGTTTCTAAGTAGTTTAGGAACTTTTCTGTACTTCTTCAAACTTAAATATCTAATCTTTATTAAAAGTGAGATTGTAGGTAGAATCCGCATGGCTCGGCGCGGCGGGAGCCCCCATCGTACAATTTAAGTTACATTACAACCAAATTACATCAGCTAAACATAAAAAAATTACTTAAAAATTTACATCCATCTAATTAACTTACCTGACCAAAAAAATGAAAAAAAGTAGTTGCCAACGAACTTTTTCATGTCATGTTTTCCCCGGTCTGTACCCGTTGGATAACATCTCCTTATAAGGAGTATATATCTTATGACATTTTTAATTGAATGTTGTTTTAAAGATTAATAATTTCATGCAAACGGTTACTTGGTGTTTATTGGTTATTTAAGGGCATCACTTTCAAAAATCCTTACCTAGGATCTAGTCTGCGTGGTTCATCAACAGTCTGTTTTAAGTTCCAACTCAAATTCGGAACTTAAAGCAGACTTGGGCATTCTTGGGTGGTAAGTGAAGGGAGGGGAGTAAGGTATGCCGTCACGTAGAGTGGTGGAGTGGTGACTCACGGCCGCATGTAGAAACTGGTAGCGATTGTCGCAAAATTTTAGTTGGCAGCGATTGTCAGTGGTGGCGATTAACAGGTATTCGTCGCAACTACCGCTTGGGCCCATATAGCGCATCACATAAATACTAATTGCGGGTCTGGCTGTTGGTAATACTTTTTTCTGTTGGTAACACTCTATGATGTTTTTAGCTGTTTTACATACGTTAATTGGCCAATTGGAGGCTGAAAGTTACTTTTTGCTGGCCATGCCAGTTGTCATCGTCATTTGGGGACCGAGCAGGTTGTTACATCTCTAGGGCCGCAAATTCAGCTGCCCGAATACTTTCTTAAAACATTAATGCAATACAAAATCAGTATCCAACGCATTGCAATAGAATTGTTTTATTGTCACCGCTGCCTAGCAACTATTAATTATTATTTTTGCAGATTTCTCAAATTATTTCTTCACATAACCTTAAAGTTGTAGTTGTGTTGACTATCAGCAGCTATCAGTGTGCATTATTATTCTGGTGAATGGTGGTAATAGGGTATAGTGTGATGAAAAATAGCGTTGGTACCACGGACCGAAATGGTTTTGCAGCTCTCAATCGTTTTAAGTTCTCGACTTCGTCTCGAAATAAAAACTATCTCGAGCCGGCAAAACCTAATTTTGGGCCCTAGGTACGAAACATACTGATTTATCAATCAGGTGGAACATTATTTATTTTATAGTGTGCAATTACCTAGAGCCTTTCCACTAGTTTACCCTTGAGATAATCCCAAGATGTTAAAGCCATGTCTCATGAGATTTTAAATTTTAAACTTTCATTTTTAAAGTAAATGTATTTTATTAGTAACTAAATCATCTTACATAGTTACTCTTACTCCCATAGTCATTTAAACCCAAGAAGCGATTATGTAAACTTTTCATGTCTTTTTCATCTAACTTTCCACCTCTTTTTTGGGAGTCCAAGAGGGTTTTATCTGAGTTTTTGGGGACATTGGCTGGAAGCAGTTAAGCGATGGAGGAGGGTAGCAACACATAGTGACCACCGACTGGATTCTGTGTTTTGTCAGTCCTAGGACTCATATGTGTTGAGGATGGTTGGATCCAGAGAGAAAGGTTTTCTCCCAGGATGGAGCAGTAGGCATGGTTTGATTATTTTATACTTGTATTTTTACATTCGTAAATTTTCTGTTCCATGACGGCCGCAGTGGGCTTTTTCCTACCTCAATAAGTTACCTTATCAAAAATAATTATTATTTTGAAAAATTTTCTGACTGCGCCATTACCCTCTCCCTCACGGTAATCCATTGGAAAAAATATGATTATGGTACACCTAACATATACTAACAGTGATTTACAACCACGCATAAAATTCATCGCCAAATTGTAAAATAGCCTTACTCGTGCATCAGAGTTTGTGTTGGATCTATATTTTTTTTTTTGCTCCCAACATTTATTGTGAAGCTGATTTACATTAACGGGATATTTCTAGGACGATGAAAGACTTCAGTTTCAAAGTGGATTGAAAATCTATGGGGATGATGTGTGGACGTTGAGCTGTCGATTTCAAAACTTCTACTTGAATCAGGTCCCCAACGAGGAGGTTAACTACAGAATTAATAAAGGAAGATTATCTGAACTTGTGAAGAATACCAGGTATGGTAGATTCATTTTGTAAATATTTTATTTAATTTTAAGTTTTGTTGTTCATTTTGTATATCGGTGCGAAACTACCAAATTAGAATTTTATAGCTGAGAAATTGGCAAGAGGAACTACAAATAGTTTGAAAATAAAATCATAGTTTAATAAACAAATAGGCTATTAAAATTTATTTTACTATACAATTTTTATAAACTTATTTTGAGGAACAATAGTTCTAATGAATTTCCCTATAATCTGACATTGCAATGTTGATATTACCATTATTGTTATTTTGTTATTTATTTATTGACAAAGCCAACACATCTAAGGCGAAGATGAAATTTTTTAATAGATAATACATTCAAATTCATGATTCAAACAATATTCAATTTATGTGTTGGCCTCATAAGTAATCAATACAGTGGCATTGTTATATTTATTTTATTTTCTTCTTAATGTAACTTATTTGAACTGTTGTAATTTTTCCTTTGGCAATAAGTTTTAACTTAGCCTCTGCATATGATGTTTTAAGGACTTAAGGATGTGATGGACCAGAATGGGTTATTAATATTGTGACCATGAGTTTACTGAGTTCTTACAGAATGTGTAGTAGAAAACATGTAAAATTCAATATCAAAATTTAGCTGGTTTTGGTTTTTAGTTATCTATTTTTAGTTATGGTTATCATTATTCTATGCATTATTTTATTTTAAGTCTTATATAAATTATTTCCTTTTTCAGATGTGACCCGGCTGTTGTGGCAAATTCTCATACATCTGCAATTGAGTTTCACTACCTTTGATGTTCAATATGTTGACTTACTTAAAACTCTCAGGGAGGTAGCATTTTCATCATATGGATTACAGATCCATGTTGTAATTTTATTGTTTATACAAACTACATAAAAGTATGAGTTTATTTATTTATTGTAAGTTTAAACATGCATGTTAATAGTGAAACCAGAGAGTGTTGTTTTCCCTATTCTGTTCTCCATCAAATTACATAACAAGTACATCACTACCTTTTCCAATTTTATTTGAGAAACACTTATTTTTATTTCAGAACATATCAATTTTGTAATTGAAATTAGTCAAATGTATTAGATTTACATTAAATGAAGTTGAGAACAGTCAGTTGTATTTGAGAAGGTATCAAAATTAATTTAAGAGCAGTAATAGTATATTTCAACACTAGGGCCGAAAGTGACTCTTTTTGACCCTGGGTTAAGCAAGGGATAAAAGTCACTTTTTGCCCGTGTGGTGAACATTATTTTTGTCATATTGCATCATTAATTAACAAACAAAGCTAGAAAAAGAATAAATTTTTATGTGAAGATAGCCTCTCAAAATGAATTTGTTTGCCGATTCTGAAAGGGTTCGACAACCAAATACATAGGCATACTCTACTATAGTTAACGGGTTTTCATTATTGAGGAACATTTCCACAAGAGCACACAACCTTAGAGAAATAAAAACCCGAATAACTCAGTCTACTAACACAGGTAATTTTAACCAAACATTTTTGAATACCAATTCCACACAGAACCATACAAAATCCGAAGAGAATTATTTGCTTCCAAAGACACCACAAGTAATAACTCAATCAACAAACCCTAGTAACCTCTAACATTGTCAAACACGCATGCCGATTCTACACAGGTTCAACAACCATAAACAATACAGCTGGCGCTGTTCCAACAACAGGAGGTATGCAAAACATAACCAGGCCATCGTGCTATACCTGACTCAAGGCGCGCCGACTTGCGTTCAGTTCCTCCAACGCGCTAACGGTTTGTGTATTTATGATCTCACCATAGAACTGCGTTTGGCACTTCCAATTATTACTCCATGGCCATCACTCGGTCCACTCCCCGTTTACGGTTATTGCCCGGGTTATCGGGGATTAAACGCTCGAAGCGCGAATTCTGCGGATAGATGGTTAATAACAGCTTCTGGTGTTGTAGGATTTATGGGATAATTTTTGTCAGGAGTTTCACGATTAGTTGTAAATCATTGCTAATTTGAATCTGTGTAGATAGAGATTTTGCTTGGATAAATATTTTCGAATAGAGGGTGATACGAAAGATTTTCCATAATGTTTGAAAGATTGTCGGATCTAATTTTCACGTGATGATTCCACTAATAGTCACCCTATTCTCTTAGTAAGGGTTTCTCAAACCTATTCACTGGGTTAAGTCGAGTTAAAAAGAATCTAGCTGTAACGTTTTGAACTCACTTCTTACTCTCTCTCTCTCTCTCGTGACGTTTCATTCGGCGATGATCACACAAGAACTGTTCTAGGAGTATTGACCTCTATAGCCCTATGATTTTCTCTACATCAATTGCTTCTGCATAGCGCTACTCACCTAGCCCCAATACTTCCTATTCAATTTACAGTAAGTAGCATAAATATACTTACTGCTGTAGTGGCATTACGAAATACTGAGTAATGATAGTCAATAATTCAAAGAGGTGGAAATGATTATTTGAATCTCTACCAGAAGAAGTTAAACTCTGAATTTGTTACGTTGTATAAGTTACGTCTCAATTCTCTATTTGTTTGCTGCAAAAATTCCTCAATAACTAAGATCCTATGATGAATATTACTGACCCAAACCCGATCCTTGGGGAACTCCACAAACATAATGGTTTATAACAGAATGGTTCATTCTGAACCATTCGTATTCTCTACATCTTCTCTAGGCGTAGGCCTCTCAACCTGTACATTTCCCACAAGCTGCTTCCTGTGACTCAGCGCCCTAGTTTCCGCAGACTCCAGGGTGAATGTTCTAGGCTGGCGAAGAGCCAAGCAGGGCAGAGGTGGGCGCCGCCCCCCGCCACGGCGGTGGCAACTGTCAAGTTCAAGGAAGTCAAGGGCGTCAGGACCTCCTGGAGCGACGGTTCTTGATCTTGTGCAGCTTGGGATGATGAATTATGCAAAGTATTCTGTATGACTTTGTTGCTTGGTTTCGTGAAAAGGAATGATGGGAAAACACGCGAATATTAGAACAGAAACCGTATGGATCATAATCATAAACAAATGATGTCACTGGTCCTAACGTAAACGTTATTTGACATTAAGCATACTTAAATGGAACTGTAAAAAAAGTCCAAACAAGCTGTTACGGCTATTAGTATAGATATTCCGGCCAGTGATGTAATTTGTTTATGTTTATTATGCATACAATTTCTGTTGTAATATTTGTGGAAAAACGTGTACAAGAAGTGGAGGTAACGGATTAATTTGGCGATTTTTTGCTGGGACGACGTCAATTGAATCTTAAAAAGGTTCTGTGGTGATGCATCAATATAAAATTCTGGAGTTTTTTAATCGTCCAAGGTTTTATCAAACATGTTTTAAATATTTTATTTACCATTCTAAATGATCATGTTTTATTGACGTGCCAAAAGTTAATTTGGTAGGCATTCTTTAAATGAAAAAAAATCTCCTAATAGTGTACTCGTTTAGCTTAATGCAATTTCGCTTGATAAATCTAAGCAGAATACTTTTCTTAGGTTCATGTCCTTTTAAGTACCATTTCAATTGGACACTTATTTTGTGTAATTCAAAGCCATTAAGATTAAAGTTCAACTACGGATAGTTTTTTTAATGGCAATATGAAAGTAAACCTAAAGTAAAAACGTTGACAGTCTGGACGTTTTAACTGTGTAACAAAAATAATTTTGCTTGGATGAATTAAAAATCCGTTTCTCAGTGAACCAAAATTCTGTATAATTTAGCATGCCCTTCTAGCATTGACTATATAGTTAATGCTTCTAGGATCAACAGGGTGGAAAAGAATTTTCAAATCGTTCAATTCCGGAATCCCACCGGAATCAAAAGAATTGTGTTTCCATGAATCACTTATTTCCTTAACTTGGTTACAAGGCTTGAAACATAAATGTTAAACAATGCCCAGCGCTACCAACATAATCTTGACGAACTTCAGAAGACTAGTTGAAGGCTAATGCTCTACAAAGAGCCTCTGGGCTCAGTTTGATGAGATGACCGCCAAGAGGCACCGCAGGCAGAGTGAATGACTGGCAACAATACAACAGCTGATTTAACATCCCATTGTTGAAACTGTCAGCTGTTTGTTTATGAGTGTTGGCTTTCAATTTCACATCCTTTGAGGTTCACAAAATAGTGCGACGTTTAACACCAGAGACGTTTACGTAAAGGAAGTGAATTTTAAACGTTGTTTTAGTAATGACACCGTTCCTTATAAAACCTTCTAACGTTCCTTAGTAAACTTCTAACTTTAGAGGGCTAGTTTTTTTTATTCGAGACTGGGTTTTATATAGATGTATTCCCAAATCAAGTAATAAATATTTGCTTAAAATTTCTTTACCAGGTTGTATTATTTCCCATTTTTAAGAAATCATTTGAGAATTTGTTCGGGAGAACAGTAAATCAGTAATAAACGCCTAATGAAACCATAATAAAAAATATCTTTTTCGAAAGATTGTCTATTTCATCTACGTTTTATAATCCCTTGTAAAATTTCTACGTCTTAATAGCATAATAATTAAAAGTTACAGGATGTATTTTGAACAAAGCACAACTGATACGTCCTTTTGTATATACTGTATACAAATTCTGCATAAACGTAACGTTGTGGGTGCGCGAAAATACTTTGACTCGTGTTGTACTACAGTAGACATACTGGAGTGCAAAAAGCATTATCTAAATCATCTGTTCTATGTTAAAAATAAAACACGAATAACTTATTCGAAAACTAGGAAAACATTACTACTTCAACATCAGAACATTTGAATAAGCACGTCTTTCGTTTATTAGCAAATATCGTTGAATTTATATTGTTGAATATCTCAAACCGATGTTTTTAAGATAATTTTGATGGTTTACTTTGATAAAATAAAATTTTACAGTGATATTTTACGCCATCTTGTAAAACCTTCAAAATAATATTTTATAGGGTTTTTTTGAGGAAATCTCCCTTAAAATGTTAACCTAAAAAGTCGTAGTATCCAGGAAAATCCGGTAAAATTTGCACCATACTATTCAAAAATTTAAATTCTCAAACATCCTTTTCCACAATTGCTCAGAGAATCCTTTACAATGGCGCAATAACTCGCCAATTTGTCCCCCTTGTGCCAAATTACCCCCTCATCTCAAACTCGACAACATATAACATGTTACGCCCCCTCTAATAGGGCCAGTCCCCTCAAAGACCAACAAACTTCATTGTTGTGTATGAATCACTGAGCTAAAATTATAACTGGAGGTAGCACTGCCATGGCAGAAGTCTGTCAAAAGCGAGTCGCTGATTTTGTTAGGTTGGTATAGCAGTAAGTTTTCTTACCATAGCAATAACATGGCTTCTTATAACTAGGTTGGTATAGCAGTGAGTATTTTTGTCATACTTGAATACTTTTAATACTTTAATAATTTTCTTTGAAATGGCGACCATACAAAGTAGGTATTTTAAGCCAAGTATAATAATAGCCATAGCAATAATATGGCTTCTTATAACTCACACCTCACGCAAACATGGCGGCTGGCGACACGCATCTTTGACATTCAGTGCTACCTCCAGTTAGAATTATAGCTCAGTGGTATGAATTGTTACATATTGTATTTAAACGTCTTTGGCGAGTCATCTGGTATAAAATGTCCTTCGACGCTGGATCGTTGAACCCGAGACTTTTAAGATGGTGCCATTGACTTGGAAAAATTGAGTAGACTTTTCGTCCTTATTTCTCGAATATTCTTTAGAATGAGTTTTATATCATATCCAGTTCTACTTAGTGCTTACTCAATGCTTTCTTTTATGTTTGGATGGGTTTTACAGTCTAAACTTCACTCTTAGTAGTAATAATATCAGAGAACAATCAGTACGGTATCTTACGGCGAATGCAGAGTTGTATTTTGTTTTAAAGTTAGTGGTTGACGTAAACTAGTGAACAAATACATCGTTATTTTGCATTGTTAGCCTACTTTTGCACTTCTGTGTCAATCTTTTTGTGTATGAATGACGAAAGACGAAGGAAGAATTTAGTATTCTTCTAATATTTAAAACATTGAATATCAGTACATAGAACTGCGTATAAAAGGTGTCCCGTGGGTACTACCAGAAATTTAGAAATATGTTTAATGGGTCTAATTATGGGTTTAATAAAACAAAAATCATGAATAGCTTTTTTCAAAAGCGCCTTATTAGGATTATTATCATTTAGTTTATTTGTGTTTTAAGTTTTTGTCTTAAAAGCTGTTCAAGATACCTTTATGACATTTAAAGTATACGTTTTTGATTGAGTCATAAACTATTTTTATAGACAAATAGTTACTAGACATATTTTTTGTATGTTTTAATTGAGGCATTTTTATTTGTAAGAATTAAATTACTAAAATGTTGGTGATTTAATGATCATTTTAATTTATTTAAAATCTTATATTAAACAACACATGAAGTCAAATCGGGAGGGTAATAAAAAGCTGATATATATAACGATTTTAGCGAATTTCCCATATAGGGAATAAGCTATTACCGTAGTACTCATAGTAAGACCTGGACGCGGGACAGATTTTTTTTTCGTTTTGAGGTCCCTAGAGGCCAAAAACACCATTCGTTCAGTTTCATATATATATATATATATATATATATATATTTATATATATATATATATATATATATATATGTGTCCGTTAGCACGATAACTCAAGCAAAAATGATCCGATTTTGATGAAATTTGGTACAAACGTGTAAACCTACATTTATTTGAACGAGTTAGCGATCCAGCATGATCGGATCATGGGAACGGGGGTTTACGGGGGTTTTATGGGGTAAAAATAGGTTTTTCCCATTTTTGACCCAAAAAACATAAAATTTTGCAATTTCTTTCCAAACCATTTTGTAGAGCTTAAAAAACAAATAATTTAGTATATTGAAGCGTTATTATGCGCCTAATGGTTACGGAGAAAATTCCAAAAAATTGTAAATTTAAAATTCCCATGTTATTCTTATGGAGAATAAGTAAACTGTTGTAGTTTGCTTGTTTATGAACATATTTTGATCAAATTTGGAAAAAGTTTTTATTTCTTACTAACTATTAACATTTTACAAACAAAAAAAATAGTTTTACCCTCCCTGATACAGCAAACCTAAGTACTTGTTAAAGTAATTCTATTTAAATTGGGAATAAATGCTATATTTCTAAGTAGACATTTCAGTGTACAACCAATCAGTCAAATGGAAATTCGCTTAGTCTGCAGGTTTGCTGCGGCGGGGGTATTTACATTATGCGCCTCAAAATCATCTTTAAATAATACAAAAATTACGATTCAAAGATTTTATCTTGAACAGAAAGTGCTGCTTCATGCGGAGTATTCGGGAACTAACACATATATGTGATCTGCATTGCCGACAAATAGCGACTGAATGAAGAATACTGTCACAAAGTCAATGATACTGTAGAGTGTAAGGTATTTATAGTTATTTGGTATGTGTAAAAAGCTTGCTTAGTAACTGAGTATTTAAAGCATCCGCCTTAAGATATAAAGGTCACAGAATTTGATTCTAAGACATACAAAATATAAACAAAAAATATCAACAAAATATCAAGTTATTTATAATTTTTTTCGACAATGATGTACTATTTATAATTCCACCTAGCTTTGTGCATATTTACGCACCACATTTTTAAATTAACTGTTTATTTATTTGTTTTTAAGGATTTTCTTAAAAGGTATTTACAAGGTTATGTACAACACAATTTTTCAATTTCCAAAAAGCCAAGTACGTATATTCTTTATTTTTACACCTTCTAGGTAGTTTACACCTTGGATATTTGTGTCCTAAATAGGCAATACCTTATACATTTTTATTTTCACTTGGCTATTTAGTGAATTTTAATTTGTACATTTATTATTTCGTTGTGTCGTTACGCGATTTTTTGTTTTACAGTAGGTAGTGGGATGTACTAATGTACCATTTGTATTTTTTTTAATTTTACCACACTATGCACTTTTTTGTATGATTTTATATTTCACTTGACCATGTAACCTATTTAATTTCCAACAAGATATAAGCCTTTAATATACTTATGTAAAAATAATTTGAAAGGCTTTCTACAATGATTTCTGTTTTAGATTAAGATATGTACGCATGAACTTTTTTTTATTTTCATGAGTGGTGTACCCATTAACATATTTTTACTAAGCTATATACGATTTCAATAATTCATTTCCACCAGGCTACTTACAGTATTGTTATCACAAAATAAATAATATGCACCTACATTTTAATTTATCACTATTATTTACTATTTCAATTATATTTTATTCCCACTAGGCTTTGTAACATTCATACTTTTTATTCAGGCTGTATACAATATCAATTTTGTCTCCACTAACTATTATCAATTTTTATTTTAACTTCTCTGCGTTCCATATATACATTTCCATACTAAAAATATACATTATAACCTCCAAACCACAAACTTACACTACTATCACAATCACAGAGTTCAACAGTTATAGGTAATAGAATAGTTAGCACAGCTAATGTTTGTCTAACATAAATACTGTATGATAACTCAGTGACTTCCTCAATTCTCTCTGGTAATGTACGGCAGTAGGTTACTGCACCATCCGCTCTTGATTTGACATGTACAAAATATGGTAAGAACTCTTCCTTATTTGTCATTTTACATTGTAAAAGACCGACAGCATAATAGACCTACTGTTTGATGTAGCGACACAATATCAATTCTATTAAGTACCCTTGCTGTTGCAAAAATGTTCACATTGTATTTGACGATTGAAATGTATTATTGGTGTATAGTTGGAGATTGAAAATGGAGCTTGCAACGCTCAATAGATATCAAATATATACATTGTACATATTTATACAATTGCAAGTTTGATGTATTGCAAGTGTGAATGAAAATTGAAGTGGGATTTTGTAGAAGCAAAGCCGTAAAATTCTTTTCTTTTTGTTATTTAACAAGGTTTTTAAATGGTCGCCATTTTTATCTATTATTAGGATATTTTACGGTCATTGGACTCGTATTTGAAAGTGCATTAAATATATATTCTGTAAAATTTGTATTTAGTTACTCAAATTAATCATGGAATTGACTTTAAATAATTTAAAAGACCGCCATTTTGAAATTTTAAATTTTTTCTAAGTTTGATTTGTTAATAAAATAGTATCTTGCACCTTAAAATACACATGAAACTTTTTTTCCATGGAAAATTCACACATGAAACTTTTTTTCCATGGAAAATTCAAATAACATATTTTATGTAAAAAATACAAAATGGTAGATATCTGGTGAATAACGCGTTTTTTGGGGGAAAATGTCACGCTTGATTTACTCTTTATTTCGATCATAGAACCATTTCCCGGTGTTTGGCTGTTTACTTACAGCACAACTTGTATAGGGCTTGCATTGAAGCAGTCGGTTGCCGAGTTAATGCTAGGAAAAGTCAGTAGCTTTTTTGTGCTTTGTAACTGGGACAGCTAGCTATCAATAAAAGCTAATTGCGTTTTACATAAAAAAAACTAATGTTCCTGGCTAACGAAAAAGCTGGTCTTAGTAACAAAGTTAAACAAGCCATTTTACACATTGCTAGGTTAAAACAAGCATCATCATGCCACTATCTTAATTTAACTATCTACATATAAGATTTTCCTCTGTAACATCCCTTTCCAGCTGTCCAATTTAAGCGATTTTCATGAAAGAGGCGTAATTTTAAAACTTATAATCCAGCGAACCTGCGAATAGTAACGAACAAGTTTAATTGTCTTAAGGGTTTTGCTCCTCTTTCACTTCAATTTCTATAGTTCACTTTCAAAGATCCAGTGTTGCTGACCAAATTTCTTGACAACTGCTTAAAAATGTGTATTGCAATATACCAGCTGGTAATTGTTGTTTGTTGATGTTTAACCACAGTCAGACTGGATACAGTCCCATTGTAATTAACAGAACAGTGATTCTTGATTTTCCAGTTGATCCTACTTCTTATTTTGTGTCCTGCCACTCTGGCTGGGCACATGGAGACAATGTATTCCTGGAAGGCGGTTGACTTTGTTTTTCCCTCGGAGGAAATCAGGACCGAAAGTCTCGCCAACGGAGATTTCATTCCTGAAAACAATCTGATTATCGACGTTGACACATGGGCAGGTGAGTGAATTTACAATGTTTTTATAGGCCTACATTAGAGTAAAGCATTTGAAAATGACTGCCTCTTTACAGTTACATAGTCAATTTTCCTTTTAGCTATGATGCAAGTTATATTTTTGGGATGTACATTTTCATGGTGAAGTATATTTGCTTTGAGACATTTCTTCAACTTCTTAATTCTAATAATAAATGTAACTAAACACGGATCATCTCACACTATTCTACACTCATCTTTCACCACTCATATTTGGATTCAAATAAGCACCACAGTGTCATCCACATTTCAAATGATGATGACAATGATAATAAAAATTATAATAAAAAAACCTTACATCTTACAGGTATAGCTATTTTTTAGGGATCATGTTCTAGATCTTCTTCGTTGATAGTTATGCTTTGAGTTCATAAAAAAATAAGTTTTCAGATAAATACCGAGGTACCTTTTGATTCAATTTATCTTGTAACTATACGATTTTTAAAATTATCATGACCAACTAGAATTATTTAGCCTCTGATATCATTACCACCTCATATACTACAATACTACCTATAGATTCATCATTCATGAAGACAATTTTAAGAAAATCAGTCATACAATACAATACAATATGCATCAGATAAGAAGGCTTGCAGTATACAGAGTCAATGGGCGTACTGGTGTCATTTTTGAAATTATGAGGCACAAAATTATGATAAAGTAGTGGAAACGTTTTGTTCTTATCTACCAGGTGCAAGTTGTAACTGCACCTAAAGTATGCAAATTGTATATGTTAACAGTACAAGTATGACACTGCTAATTGTTAGATTGTTCAGAATTGTGTAATTTATATTCACATATTTTGTGAAAAGTGTTTTAATGTGATATCTAAGATACGGACTAAAAAAATGTTGTTTAAGATTAAGAACGAGACTTAATGATACTTCTTACACTAGGTTTTGCTAATAAGTAAAAAATAATAAAATAAGTGAAAATTTTGCTAATAAGTAAATTTAACAGTGAAAGTAATGACAACTTTCCTACAGTGCCACTCATCCTTCACTCATATTTGGGTGAAGGATTTGGGTGATAAATACGCACATAGTGGCGTCCCCATTTAAATAATTGATAATTGAATTGAATTGATAACTTCTAATCCAATAACCTATCATAAACATTCCAACATTTCTATCCGTATTATTAGACAATTTGTTTCTGAATCTACTTTGTTACCACACACTCTTTCCATTATTTCATTTTCGTTTGTAATAAAAATCAGGTTTGTACAATTTAATTCCATCTTTGCTCATACACGAGTGGGCATTCCACCAGGAGGAGCAAGGGACAGTCATTAACACTTTTATTTATAGTTAACATTGGTACATGAACTCTTTTTAGGTTTCTAGGAGGCGCAAGGAGGAGAAAAGTTCCACCACAATGCAATGGAGAGGGGCACAATTGTCTTACGGACCCATAGCGCATCACATGCAAAACACGGGCCTGAAGTTTAGTGAAATAATCAATATAAAACAAACAATATTCACTATTTCAGAACATGGAAGGGACCGGAAGATGTTTGTCACAATGCCCAAATTCAAGGTAGGGGCTCCAGTAACCCTTGCAATGGTGACTGACCAACAACGAGATAATGTGACTCTCCTACAACCCTACCCGGACTGGTCGTGGCACCAGGGTGACTGTGATGGGATAAACTCTGTGTTCCGGACTCACGTGAGTTATCTGGATGTGTAGTAAGTTAAGGTTTTAGATCTACTTAATAACTCCCAGAGACATCAAAGTGGTAAAACAGTTACTACAAGTCTGTTCACAACATTTAGACAGCATGTAAGGAAGCTTACCCATGACATCTTTTCTTAAATTAATGTATTTTGTAACTGATTGACGTTTTGGCAAACCTTAGCTGTTGAGCTATTGTTTTAAATTTAGTATCATGTGGAGGGGGAAAATGTCTTCCCCTAAAACCACCTAAATTTGGTGAACGGAGTATAGTATTAGGTGACCTATTAGGATGACTATACTGAGATATGAGTGTACATAGTGAACTTCAGTGAAGTGTTAACCATGTGTATAAATACAAGTAGATCTTGATACTCTGATAGATGTGGACCTACAGAGTCAGATTAACAAGAATTTCGAATTACCAAGGGTACAATGCTAAATACCTATAATCAGAAGGAAAACAATAAAAAACATAATTTCATAAAGATATAAGCTATGTAATGTCATTGTTGGATGGCCCACCAGAACTAACAATTAGAAATACCCCCGCAGCAGCAAACCTGCAGCATAAGCGAATTTCCATTTGCCTATGATTATAATTTTACTAAAATATCTTCTTAAACATGTCAGATTTATTCCCTATTAAATAACAAAAGTTTAATGAGTTAAATGAGTTAAATGAGTTTAATGAGAACATGGGTTTGCTGCTACACGAAATTCAATTGTGTGTTATTTAGTAAAATATTAAGAGTTTAGTACGAATTAAATTAATGTTTCAAATTTGATCAAAATACTTCAATTAACAAGAAAACTACAGCAGTTTACTTTTCTTCCCCTAAAATATCATGGGTAGTAGCATTTTCAAGTTACAAATATATGATGGACCGGCTACATATCCTCCGTTTCACAATTATTATACACATCTGGTTCACTTTATTCTGTTTCATTTTCATATATGATTTCCTCTGTTCCCCAGGTGGACAGGTGCGGAAGGCTGTGGGTTTTAGACTCTAGTGTTATCAACGTTTTCACCACCTTTGAGAGAAAATGTCCCCCGCAAATATTGATCTTTGATCTCCGTACAGATACTCTTATCAGTAAGTTTACATTGTAGTCTCATATAATAAAGTAGAGTCATACAGTTTCATTTGACCCAGAGAAAATATGAATTGATGAATGATGCAGATACCTATCCTTACAGGTTTTTAATGGGGAGTTAATTTGAGAAAGCAAACCTGTAATAACCATTGCTATGTTAACCATTACCGTAGCTATTATTAGCATTGAATGAGTTTAATTACTACTGTAACAAGTACAGTAGGTCTATGTGGTTTGAACTAAAACTTTTACAGGTATTGTGAGTTATCTTAGAGCTTTTAAATATATTTAACTAACATTTTCTCGGGGTTTTCCTAACCCAGCAAAAATAAGTTTAATTAACAGATTAATGTCTGAGGCTTTAAATTTATAGTTTTAGTAGATTATGAATGTTTATAGTCTTAACCTTGTGTTTTTTTCCAACAGAGCGTTACAGGATCCCAGATTCTGACCTGGACCATAGAAATCTTCTGCTCAACATCGCTGTAGATACAAGAACTCCAGACTGTAGTGATGCTTTTGCTTACATCTCTGATGCCGTGTCCTACAAGCTGATTGGTACTTATAGTTGAATCAATCACAATTCCTGAAACGTAAAAGTTGCATTCTGTAAAAAAATTTTATCTAGTATGCCTACTACCAGTTTTGGTAGAAGTTGACATCCAATCTCCAAGCTAAAATTGTAGCCATTTTTAGACTTACCTGAACACTGGTTGAATAAAAGAAAAAGCCAGTAACCTTGGTTGAAAACTAAACACAGTTGTAATCTATCATCGGGCTTTTAATAAACTGTCCTGTCCAAAGAAATAGTTGATCTTATTTAATAATAAAGCTTTTTAGTTCATCTTGTCTATTCTATCAAAGATCAAAGGTATCTTGCATTCTTTTGTTCATCTTCTTCAAACTATGCATTGATATAAAACTTGTAATTTGCTGTCTGTTACAAAAAGTCTGTTGCTGTCTTCATTATTAATGAATCAACTAAGGGCTTGGGAATTTCACTCACAATTTAATACTTTTCATAGAATAAAATATATAAGAGATATTCTCAGTTGAATAGATAGAAAAATGAATTTACCTTTGCTTCATAACATCAATAAGTATTTTGTCGATGTACAAATTTCAACTAACGATAATAAAAAATGTAAAGCATATTACCTCAAAACATCAATACAAAATAAAAACTATGGAAATTATTTAAAAAAAATTAAAACTAAATAAAACATTAAAAATTACCTCATTTGATCCCTGAATGGCTATTGATGTTTGTTGAAATTATGGGAGACATAATGGTCCTATGACATGAGTGGTTAAAGTGCTCGCTTGACAATCAAAAGGTCACCAGTTTGATCCTGAGAAGAAGTAGGAAGCTTTTTGATGGCTTGAAACTGGACCAGCTGTCCCTGATAATTGGGCTTTAAATAAAATGATCCTGACGAAACAGCCGATCTTAGTCAGTAACAAAGCTACACAGATCATCCCACAACATTCTACACTCATATCTGAGTTAAAATACGCACCTAGGTAGGTTTCCCATCTTATAATGATAATGCTATAACAACACGAGTTTGATTCATGTGCTAAATTGATTTATTACATGACTGTATATAATTTAAACAAAATACAGTGTAGTATTTGGTTGTTTCTTTTATAAATATAATTCAACATATAAATAAATAAATCCATACAAATAGTTTTAATTTTATTTCCAGTGTATGACTCCGCTAAAGACAAGTCCTGGAGAGCCTCTGGGGACTGTTTTGGTCCTTACGAAGAAGCCTTAAAATTCCACACTGCTGATAAACACTACAAGCTCAACTTTGGAATGTTCGGCCTAGCTTTGGGTTTGTATGAGTTTAAAGGGTGAAAACAGAAATGGGTCATTATAAAAATGTCATACCTAGTCAAATTAAGCCAACAAATTAAATGGACGGATACGTGAAATTTTGTAGCTTCTCCAGGAACTAAAATTAAATCTTTGGTGAAGCTTAATTCCAGGTGCTAACAAATTTTGTCTTTCTTCCCACTTTTAGCTCACATTATTTGTGAATAATTTTTCTATCAATAGAAAAAGACTGTACTCAAGTGAGTTAGTATTTCCCTATCCTTTCCTCGATGAATTCCTAAGCAAATGAGCTTAAAATACTTTATTTCAACAGGCAGAGCTACCACAAGACCTGTCGTACGCTTAAGTTGCATACATGTATTACAAAAACTGTTTTTATACTCCTAAATTAGCCTACAGTACTTACAAACAGTGGTGTAGTGGAGCTCTGTTTCTTTCACAAGAACCTATATAATGGTTAGCGAATCATATTCTAAATTGGAAAATGTATGACTAACACCACTGCTTACAAAATGACTCGCAAAATCAGTCAGCGATTACGCAAGTGCAAAATCTCTACTGGAATGCAAGGTCTAGTAAACTTAAAAACTATCACCAATGGCAAATATTTCAAAAACTCGTTACTACTATTTAAACTCTTTAAGTTTTTACTACTCTGTTTGGCAGGTCCTCTCCGCAACAACGGTGACCGCACCCTTTACTTCCACAGTCTCACCAGCGTAAAAGAGTCTTGGGTAACGACCTCTGTCCTCCGCAACAGTCAGCTGTTTCTCGAGGACCCTGGCGGAGCTGCGGACAGCTTCCACGAGTTCAACGCCACCAGAAGTTCACAATCTGCTGCCGAGGTAGGTTGGTGTCGTCGTCGTTAACAGCACTCGTTGATAGTAAAAGTAGCTGTTGCTTGTCAACTGTTTCAATCACATTACTAGTTGAGCAAAAGTTTGCCATTTACTTGTCAACTGTTATAATCTTTACTAGGTAAGAAAAAACTTAACTGCTGCTTGTTAACTATTGTCATCAGCATACAGTGAAAGCAAAAGCAACTGTTGAGTTATTTAATTGTTAACCGGTGATTGTTGTAAAACAGTTGAGATCAAGAGTAACTGTTACTTGTCAACCGTTGTACGTTAACATTTTCTAGTTGAGAAAAAAAAGGAACTGCTGTTTTGTTAACTGTTGCAATCATTACTAGTTGAGAGCAAAAGTAAATGTTGCTTGTTACCTTAGATCAGCACTGGTTGCTACCAAAAGTAACAGTTGAACATGACTTGTTAAGTCGGCACTGTCATTTACTGCAAAATAACAGTTAAAATCAGCAGGTGAAGCAAAATTGTGTTATATTTGTGGACAATACCCTGCACCTTGTGAAGAAATACTAGCGTAATCCCACCAGGATCTTAGGTCAGTATTAATTATGAGTAAGTGTTGGTAGTAAAAGTCACTTTTTTAGTTTAGCAATCTTCGTTACTGCCAAATTCTTGCTGAAACAAAGACTCTGAAAGAATGGCTCCTTTTAAAGAAGTACTTAAGGAGACTGCCAAAAGAAAAAGGTTGCTAAGCACTTATTTTATTGGAGCACTGCCGTTATTAAAAAAAAAAAACAATCGAACACATTTACACAAAAGCAATTTTCAATTTGGCCAATCATGGACGCTTCGCCACCGCCAACAAGCCGCAGACTTAACCCTGATCCGCATGTTCCTTGTACCAGCTCTGAGCCCAACTGTTTTGGGTTAGGGCATTTGAGTTAAACTATAAGAAACACTTGTCGATAAGTTTTGTAATAATTTTCACAAATGTTTTTTTTTAGGACATGTCCGATTGTGGCATCATGCTCTACTCCTTGGTGGGTGATAACTCCATTGGTTGTTGGAACTCTCGTCTGCCTTTTGAGGAAGAAAACATGGACATTGTAGCAAAGGTCAGAGGAAATATATGGTACATTATAGGGTCAGTCAAATTTCTTGTAGGAAACCGTTTTATTAACATGGGTAATGTTATTAACAATCAAAATGGAGCCAACAATCAAACAATGAGCCTTAAGTTTTGTTTTATTACAGATTCGCGAGCAGCTTATAAAATACCTATCTTCATTTTATGATTCAAATCAATGTCAGTGGGGGAGGGTGTCGCAACTACCTCTTGGGTCCATATAACGCATCACATAAATACTAATTGCGGGTCTGGCTGTTGGTAATACTTTTTTCAACACACTATGATGCTTTAGCTGTTTTATACGTTAATTGGCAGCTGAGTTGTCATTTTAGCCCAGGCAAATTAGACATATGCTCCCCAAAAAATCGTCTAAAGCTGGAAAGTGTTTTAATACCTTTTGGGGGTCCCAAATAAGACTCCTGTGAGTTTGCGACGGATTCTGACGTCTGCTTAAGTTTTGGTAGTCGAAAAACTACGAAAATTTTGCACTTTTTTCAGTTTTTCGCTTATAACTCCTAAATAACGAATCCTAAGGAAAATTTTGTTCAAAGGTGTCTTTTAGTGCATTAAATTCCGCGTCGATTGATGTTAAATACGTCAAAATCGGCCGAGCCGTTTAGTCGCTGTAGCTTTTCAAAGTTGGGATATTTTCATCAACGTGGCCAAAAGGTTGATTATTTGACCAGTTTTCGGCTTAAAACTCCTAAACGACGCATGCTATACAAAAATGCGCCTGTAGTTAGTTTGGAAAACCCAAAATTCTGCCTAGAATTATGATTATGAATGACTAGATAGTGTTTTTTCATGGTTATCATCCAGAGGTTTATCCAAGAATGTGTGAAGGGAAGGGTAGCAAGACCCCCTATGCAATTTTAAATCTAATATTGTTGAGGAGGTTACAAAAATTCTAGGATTCGTCCTAAGCTCCTATTTATACGATCCCATCTCTGGACACTCCCGAATGATGTTATTCGGCAAAAATGTTATTTTTTAGCTTAATAAACGAAAGATGATAATGGGACGGATGTACATAGTTTTACTATGTATATAGCCTATTAAAAAAAAGATTGGGATTTTTCGTAGATTTTACCATATAACTTTTCTACTTCTCATCATTGGAATCTTAAGAATAAGGATTCATTCTTAGCTCTTATTGGTCTTGCCACAAATGGTGACATTCGGTACCATCTTTTTCGTCAGATATCGAATTGAGATAATCGTGCCCCTTGCAAGTCTTTTAGACAGTAGTGCATTATATCCCTGCATTTCATATGGAGCGAGAAAATGTAAACCTTTTTAACATGTACACGATGGTCGAGATAGGTAGACGGAGTTGAGAAGTTCTTGTCGAACCGGTGGATTAGCCGTAGTGATGGGAGATAACTCATTGACGTTAATTTTCCATACCTATCTCTCTGAATTAAGTACAACTTTAAATGAGCTCTAAAGGATTGGTGAATGAGCAGCCCCTTTTGTTAAAATCAAAGTCAAAATTAGTTGAAAGTGTCCTCTAGAAGAGACCAACCCTCACTTGATTTGGATATTTTCTGCTCCCAACCATGTATAGGGCCAACCTGCTTCTGCAACTTCGCCAAGCGTTGTAACCCGTCAGAACACAGTGAGATCCACATTGATTGGAGTAAACAGCATGAGTAGTTTTAGGCTACATGAATAGTTAGATTTTCGACTCTTCTACATCACGCTTTCTTCATAAAACTGCGCTAGTGGGTACGGACCTATTTTTAATCCAAAGTATGATTCAAATTGAGGCTTGGATTTAATGTGGAATATCAAGTGTTGACTGAGGGGGCAGATTCTTCTTTAACCTTTGCTGTTGCCATCACAGCTCGCGATTAATGTCACCACTTCCTTTTATTCTGCACAGTTTATGGTCATTATAGGCTTGCCTATTTACGATTTTCTTGCAAGCTGCGCCTTTCCATTATGCTTTATACATATCTCGCGTTGATGCTATAATATGGGATAACTGCTGAGCTGATTGAGATGAGCGAACTATTTTCAGTAAATGGATCGTGACACTGGAACCATTTGATAAAATTCCTTTTTGGTCCCACCGTATCCGTGGAGTTTATATTGTCAACTTGCTGATAATATGTTGAAGAGTTGATCCCACAATATACCTTAACTTGATGGGTAGCATTCACTGCGATGGGCCTGCCAGCGAACCATGGGGCTAGATCCACATCATTGATTCCCCTATCTCGGAAAAAGCTCTCCACAGTAAGATGTTGCTCTCATGAGCACTTACTTGTTCATAGGCCATGCTGCAGGATCCATGACGTCACACTAGTGGATAGATTCACTGCCATATCCCCTATGTTTTTTGTAATTAGGCTGGTTGTTTGCCAGATTTCAATGGTAAGATTTTAAACTTGACAAGCATCTGATCTGGTGTTAACAATCAATAGCGGTTAAATGGTGAAGCCGATCTTAATGAATTTGGAAAACAATCTACGCAGACGTTTATGCTCTTCAAACTAACTACAGGGACATTTTTTCTATAGCATGCGTTAGAAGATGTAAGCCAAAAACTGAAAGATGAATACAGAGATAGATCTATATAATGGGTGGTTGGGATGAATTTTCGGAACCTCAGATATTAGACTTAAAATTACATAGGGGGTCTTACTCTCATCACACCTTATTAGACAAACCTCTAGATGACCATGAATATCCTCATGGAATAGACCACTATCTAATAATTCATAATCCATTTAAGGACAGGATCTATGTTGTTACCAATTTTATTAAAATTTCCCAACTTTAACTTTAATACTTTTTTTCTCAATGAAATAGCGTCCATACAAAGTAGGTAACAATCAATTACCGTTATTGATTAATAAAAAAAACATTATACGCAGAATTTTATGTTTTCCTAACTAACTACAGGTGCATTTTTGTATAGCATGCGTCGTTTAGGAGTTTTAAGCCGAAAACTTGTCAAATAATCAACCTTTTGGCCATGTTGATGAAAATATCCCAACTTTGAAAAGCCACAGCGGCTAAACGGCTCGGCCGATTTTGACGTATTTAACATCAATCGACGCGGAATTTAATGCACTATTTGAACAACATTTTCCTTAGGATTCGTTATTTAGGAGTTATAAGCGAAAAACTGAAAGAAGTGCAACATTTTCATAGTTTTTCGACTCCCCACAGGAGTCTTATTTGGGACCCCCAAAAGGTATTAAAACACTTTCCAGCTTTAGACGATTTTTTGGGGAGCACACCCTATATTTGATCTAATTTGCCTGGACTATTTGGGGGCCGAGCAGGTTTTTTAATTCCTAGGAAGGCAAAATCAGCTGCCCGCTTACTTTCTTAAAACATTAATGCAATACACGATCAGTATCCGATAGCATTGTAATAGAATTGTTTCATTGTCACCGCTGCCTAGCAACTATTAATTGTTATTTTTGCAGATTTCTCAAATTATTTCTTCACATAACCTTTAAAAGTTGTAGTTGTGTTGACTATCAGCAGCAGCTATCAGTGTGCATTATTATTGTGGTGAATGGTGGTAATAGGGTATAGTGTGATGAAAAATAGCGTTCGTGGCTAGAGATATACAAGGGCTAGGCCACGCGAGCTCAGAAAGTGATGCCAGGTGGCTCCCCACCATTCCGCCGCTGTGACGTCACGGCGATACCTCGGGCTCCCGGCACCGTATATCTTTGCCTGTGTGAGCGCTGGTATTACCGCACATTTAGCGTTTATTAAGCTCTATGTTGGACATTTTTTATTAGGTATTAATGTATTTTATAAAAGTAATTGATTTTCAAATAGGATTACGTATAACATCAATTTTAATAAGTAAAAAATTAACTTTAGTAGGTATTTAAGGATGGGAGTGGAATGTAAAGCGATGGCTAAGAATACTGTAGTTATTGATCCAATGCATTAAGTTACTGTGTAATATCAGTGTTCGTATTGCTCGAATGTATCTTAATGTATGGATTATTAATTGTATTGATTTATTACTTATTCATACCTTTTAGGATTCATTGAGGTTATATAAAATACATTGAGGTTGTATAAAAATACATTACCTATACTTAGTATTTTGTAACTTTTACAGGAAGGAAAAGAATTTCAATAAATCAATTACATTTTATTATAGGCCCTACATATTTCAATACATTAAAATAACATATAGGTAGTTGCAAAAATACATTAAGTTGCCTGACTAACTAATCTCAATCTCTGTTGACCAATAACTAACAAGTCGAGTTTTGGTGTGATTTTACTTTATCAGTTTACATCGTAATTATAAGTTGTAAATGTTTAGTTACGATATTATTTATTGTGCCTCGACTGTAATGTGACATTACTTTTAGAAACTTGAGACACTATTTTTTAGCCAGTTTTTGTGAACTTCATTGACTGTTTACCAACAACGAATATCGCGGGTTTGACTTAATCACTTTAATCGTATTTATTAGTTGTAAAAATTGTACTTATTTAGTTTATAAACTGTTTTATGAGGATATACTTACTTAATTTGAGGTCTGGGACATTACATTTAGTCCGTTTTTTTTAATTTCGTCATAATTAACAAACGATTTAATCGCCAAATGAAAAAGGCACAGCAGCATTTTATAGAAAAAACTATAAAATATTTATTTTTGTATATTTGCCTTTATAACTATGTATATTCATGAAGGGGAATAAGTTTAATTTCATTTTATATAGTTGGTTTGTGGGGTTTTAAAAATAATATATACGTGTGAATAACAAAATGTTTTTCTAGACAAATATAAACATTTATTAAAAGTCATAAACATCTATTGAAATGATCAGTATTGACATAAACAATTCTTACTTCATTTGATATCCAATATTATTGCCTAAAAATGTTTACTTTTGCTTTATCTCTTGATAATACATTTATTTGGTTTTATTTGAAATTTGTTGTGCAAAATCGTGAAACTTGTCATTTTATTGTTTTTGGGCCATAACTTTTTATAAATGGTAATTGGAATCTTTTTCCATTTCCATGTAGGGAAATAAATTCCAAACAATTTGTATATCTTATGAAACATTTTTGGTTCATGCAGCAATTTTTCTACCTACTGACAATATTTTCTACAATACTTTAAATATTTATTTTGTTGCCATTTTAAAATTCTTCATTTCATTACGAACACTTCAAGTTGGAAATAATAAATACGGTTCATAGGTTTGATCTGTTGGTTTAGTTTATATGAATTTTCGTAAATATGACTGCAAAATCGCCAAAAATGCCTTGCCACTACAGAGTTCGCCCATTGCAAGTTGGAGGGTTAACGAAACCCGCTTTAAAAATCACACTATAAAACTAAATTATTATAAACACAATTTTAATATGCGCGTAGATGCCGGGCGACATATGCACTGCCGTGCTACCGTCGCGCCTCGCGCCGATGTATCTCCGCTACGTCATTGTGGAAGGGCGGGGGAGGGGAAGTAGGATCAGGCGGCGACCGCTAACATCAAAGGAGTGAGCCAGCCCTTGTTCGTACCACGGACCGAAATGGTTTTGCAGCTCTCAATCGTTTTAAGTTCTCGACTTCGTCTCGAAATTAAAAACTATCTCGAGCTGGCAAAACCTAATTTTGGGCCCTAGGTACGAAACATACTGATTTATCAATCAGGTGGAACATTATTTATTTTATAGTGTGCAATTACCTAGAGCCTTTCCACTAGTTTACCCTTGAGATAATCCCAAGATGTTAAAGCCATGTCTCACGGGATTTTAAATTTCAAACTTTCATTTTTAAAGTAAATGTATTTTATTAGTAACTAAATCAGTTTACATAGTTACTCTTACTCCCATAGTCATTTAAACCCAAGAAGCGATTATGTAAACTTTTCATGTCTTTTTCATCTAACTTTCCACCTCTTTTTTGGGAGTCCAAGAGGGTTTTATCTGAGTTTTTGGGTAATTGGCTGGAAGCAGATGGAGGAGGGTAGCCACACATAGTGACCACCGACTGGATTCTGTGTTTTGTCAGTCCTAGGACTCATATGTGTTGAGGATGGTTGGATACAGAGAGAAAGGTTTGGCCCAGGATGGAGCAGTAGGCAGGGTGTGATTATTTTATTACTTGTATTTTTACATTCGTAAATTTTCTGTTCCATGACGGCCGCAGTGGGCTTTTTCCTACCTCAATAAGTTACCTTATCAAAAATAATTATTATTTTGAAAAATTTTCTGACTGCGCCATTACCCTCTCCCTCACGGTAATCCATTGGAAAAAATATGATTATGGTACACCTAACATATACTAACAGTGATTTACAACCACGCATAAAATTCATCACCAAATTGTAAAATAGCCTTACTCGTGCATCAGAGTTTGTGTTGGATCTATTTTTGTTTTTTTTTTGCTCCCAACATTTATTGTGAAGCTGATTTACATTAACGGGATATTTCTAGGACGATGAAAGGCTTCAGTTTCAAAGTGGATTGAAAATCTATGGGGATGATGTGTGGACGTTGAGCTGTCGATTTCAAAACTTCTACTTGAATCAGGTCCCCAACGAGGAGGTTAACTACAGAATTAATAAAGGAAGATTATCTGAACTTGTGAAGAATACCAGGTACGTTAGATTCATTTTGGAAATATTTTATTTAATTTTAAGTTTTGTTGTTCATTTTGTATATCGGTGTGAAACAACCAAATTAGAATTTTATAGCTGAGAAATTGGCAAGAGGAACTACAAATAGTTTGAAAATAAAATCATAGTTTATTAAACAAATAGGCTATTAAAATTTATTTTACTGTACAATTTTTATAAACTTATTTTGAGGAACATTAGTTTTAATGAATTTCCCTATCATCTGACATTGCAATGTTGATATTACCATTATTGTTATTTTGTTATTTATTTATTGACAAAGCCAACACATCTAAGGCGAAGATGAAATTTTTTTAATACTGTACATAATACATTCAAACTCTTGATTCAAACAATATTCAATTTATGTGTTGGCCTCATAAGTAATCAATACAGTGGCATTGTTATATTTATTTTATTTTCTTCTTAATGTAACTTATTTGAACTGTTGTAATTTTTCCTTTGGCAATAAGTTTTAATTTAGCCTCTGCATATGATGTTTTAAGGTCTTAAGGATGTGATGGACCAGAATGGGTTATTAATATTGTGACCATGAGTTTACTGAGTTCTTACAGAATGTGTAGTAGAAAACATGTAAAATTCAATATCAAAATTTAGCTGGTTTTGGTTTTTAGTTATCTATTTTTAGTTATGGTTATCATTATTCTATGCATTATTTTATTTTAAGTCTTATATAAATTATTTCCTTTTTCAGATGTGACCCGGCTGTTGTGGCAAATTCTCATGCATCTGCAATTGAGTTTCACTACCTTTGATGTTCAATATGTTGACTAATTTAAAACTATCAGGGAGGTAGCATTTTCATCGTAGGGATTACAGATTCATGTTGTAATTCTCTTGTTTATACAAACGAGATAAACACTAGTATATATTTTCCCCAATGGCATGAGACATGTAGAATTCATAGTTTCTAAAATCTTCGAAAACAATAGCACGAGAAATTAAATATTTCAACCATCCTTAAGATTGGCATTTTTACAGAGACAGATTCCAAGTCCAGAGATTTCCTAGTCAGTCATAGGTAGGTATGTTTGGCTTTTGAGAGCGGCGATCAGCACAGTACATTAGGCTACTATAATTTCCGAACTAAAATTACACTCCTATACAAAAGATTAACCCTGATCTTAAACTGATATGATAAAGCATCATAAGTCCAATGAAGAGTCCCGTAATATACCAAAGCGATTCCCCACCACATGTAAATATAAACCCATGCCAGAAAAAAACGAGAGTTCCTGCGGATAAAAAATACAATACGCATGTAATTGATGAAATGTAGCAAAACGCTAATGGACTATCACTAATTTCACAAACCAAAACAGTCATCAATTAAGTCATCAATACTATTAAGTTTTATCAATCAATTTAAAAATTCAATACAACATTATTGGTCAGGATTTTCCAGAGACATTATTGGACCTGGAGCATACTCCGTTCCCAGCATTTAGGTTGTTTAAGGGGAGTTCCCACACCACTTCTTTTTGCCTTAAGTATATTGCAGATGATTGACGTTTTAACAAATCTCACTTGTTGAGCTATGTTTTAATTGTAGGATCACGAATACTTGAACAGAACCTCATAAACATACACAAATTACGTTGCTGGCCCGAATCCAATAGGCCTACTAATAGCATTAACATAAAATGGTTTAGACATTTCCGTTTAAGCAATGTAATTTAATAATTTTTTTTGCCAGAAACATAATTTTTTTAAGTTTATGATCCATCTTCTGTTCAAGTATTCGTGGGTAGAATCAAGACGTGAAGGGGATAGATTTCTTCCCCCAAAATTTCCAAAATTTTGTGAATTGATTGAAGTCAGCTGAATATCTTGATTAAACTTTCCTGAATGAAATAATGTTTTCAAAATTTTTTTACACTACCAGTTACTGATACTGTTTGTAATTTAAAAAATGAATCCTTTAATTTGATAGTCTAATCCTGTAATGCAATGCTAAACTATTACGGGCTGTGTTTATATTGTTAACTAATTGTTAAATATGTATGAGTTTATTTATTTATTGTAAATTTAAACATGCATGTTAATAGAAAACAGAGAGTGTTGTTTTCCCTATTCTGTTCTACAACAAATTACATATCAAGTACATCACTACCTTTTCCAATTTTATTTGAGAAACACTTATTTTTATTTCAGAACATATCAATTTTGTAATTGAGATTAGTCAAATATATTTTAGATTTACATTAAATGAAGTTAAGAACAGTTAGTTGTATTTGAGAAGGTATCAAAATTAATTTAAGAGCAGTAATAGTATATTTTATCACTAGGGCCGAAAGTGACTCTTTTTGACCCGGGGTCAAGCAAGGGATAAAAGTAACTTTTTGCCCGTGTGGTGAACTATATTTTTCGTCATATTGCATCATTAATTAACAAACAAAGCTAGAAAAAGAATTAATTTTTATGTGAAGATAACCTCTCAAAATGACTTCCAGATTGTTTTTAATTCTGCGAATGCAAATAAGCAGTCGTATAGTAAGTGATTCAATAATTTCGTCTATTTCGATTGTGTTACAGTACATTATCTATATAAATAAAATTAGAGTTTTGTCTGTACATTGCGTAGAATTATAAATGTTCCCTATCAACAAAAATTTTTGGGCATTGGTTGGCCCTACAAACTGTCTCCTACGGTTGGCCAACTGTATGTATTGGCCAACCTTGCCTCCGTTGGGGCACACCACCAATTTCCAACCAAGGGCCAACATCTGTACAATTTGTTGAGCCAACTATTATATTTAGTACGAAAATCATAATTATCAGTTGAGTATTTTGATTAAATATTTCATTAAAGCAAATTTTGAAAGAACCTAGAACAAACATTCTCTTCTCCAGACGGGTCTTGAACCTGGAACCTTAAATTTATGAACCTTATACTTGACCTCTGAGCTATCTGTGATTTTTGGTGATCACCGTTTTCAAGCAGGGCCGACAGTTGCAATGGTTGCAATACTTAAAAATATTTTTGATATGCCTCATGATTCTGTTTAATCATCAAGTTGTCGAATTTATTTCTGGGAGTTGGAGAGGATACCGGCATTTGACTATAATTTAATTCATTACTATTAATTCATTACGTTTTATAATTAATTGTTATATGATTAAATAATCTTATCCCTTAAATTGTTCAACTATTAAACATTTTCTTAAATAAAGTTTAAGAGTTTTAATATAAAAAAATTATTTGCATTATTGTTATTATATTTTAAGTAGGTGTTCTACCACTATTCGCAACTATCACAGCATCAGACACCACTTTAAAAGTGGGATGCTTTATTTTTGGTCAGGTTTCAAATTGGCCAGGTCAATTTAAATCAGTCAGCTTGGTAAAGTCTGCCTCCCCGTCTGCTATCAGTTTGGTCACCTGTCCAGTTTCAAACATGACTAAATTAAAGGTGAAGGCGTCAGAAGATAAGGGATTGGCTACATAAATACGTCAATGGATAAGGGAACTAAAAGCAAATAAATTTAAAGCTACATGGCGTTTAATAGCCCTGGTAAAAGCATACTAAAAAAAAGGAAGAAAATAATGAAATCAACCACTGAAGGAAGAAGAAGAACACAACACAAAAACAAAACAAAATAAAATGGTGAATCGGATCGGCATCAGATCAGGTTAGGTTAGGTAGGTTCAGGCAGTGAGTGTTGTTATTCTATAACCTCGTTCTTGCTTCAGTCAGTATTTTACTTAATGAAATTTTATATTTGTATTTACAATTTTTTTTTAAATGGGCCATATTACTTATTATTAAAAAAACATTAAATATTATATGAACAATCATGGATGTTACTAGGGAAAGTAAGTATGGTGAAGTAGACTAGGAGCCTAACTTACTGTACTCATTCAGTTAATATTATTTTTTACGACTTACGCCAAACCTAAACACTAGTAGTCTAGCTTAGGCAAGTTAAAAAAAACCGATTTAAATTAGTTGACACTAAAATAAAAACCTCCTGATTTCCAACTCATTTTAGTTAACCTGGTACTGTAGGTAAACATAGGTACCGGTAGGCCTAATAGACAAATTTAAGTACAGTCTGGTCTGCATTTTGAGAAATAAGTTATGCCTAGCCTAGAGCCTAAAAGAAACCTAATTTAATTGAAAAATGCAGCAACACCTAGGCCTAGGCTAATATAAGACCACAACATAATCAGGTACAGGTGCTATGGTCAGTTGTTACTTATTCTGACAAATCCATGATTAGAGATAACCTAGGCTCAATCTAGGCTACAGATTGTAGTATATTTGATACTTAAATCTGAAAAGGCGATTTTATATGTATTTAATATAGGCCTTAATAAATAAGTTATATCTTGTAAAACAGCACTTCTTGTAGAAAATCAGATTTGTATAAACACAGAGGATACGCGTCCGGTAACCAGACGTGGATTAGGCGTCCGGTAGTGACGTTACCGGGTTGTGGGGTCCCGGAACGCCATTACCACAACAATACGATGTTCGGCCAGCGTTGTTCGTGGTGTAGTGGATAGAGTGCTTGGCTGATATCCAAGAGGTCCCTGGTTTGAAACCCATCGGTTTCTTTAACTTTTTGTCACAGATTTTGCTTTGAATGTAATTTCTTCATAACTGTACCGTACATCTTTTGTTAGAACTTTTGGCATTTATAATTTTATGTTATGAAGAGAATTGAACCTTCATTTGATTTTTTTTCATTATCAGCAAGTTTGGTTGGTTAGGTTAGGTTATGACAGTAACTGCAGGACGCCTAATCCACGTCTGGTTACTGGACGCGTATCCTCTGCGTTGTATAAAATCTAAATGTGTGTTTTATAACTTACGTGTGTCCCTACATTACACCATATGTGATGTCTATGACGTCATTCAGGTGATTTTAATTAGTTCAATTCCCATTGGCTGCCTTGACCGTGCCATAGGCCTACCTGTGTAACTTATCTTACCACTACTCAAGTCTGTCCTAGTCCAGCGACCGTCTGTGCCGCCCGTGGTATTAACTAATTAAGCAGGCTATTTTTTTTTTTTTTTACTTTAGTCCCCTCTCCTGTCAAGTTAAAACTTTACAGTGGCGACATAACACAGACTAATGTTTATCTAATGTAGGTAAGTTAGGCCTAATTTAGCCTAAACATAATTTCATGAACAGAGTAAACTTAATGTAAGTTAATAGGCCTATACAGTGGCAGTGAACAACTTAGGCCTACCATTTACTTAGGTTACAGAAAACTGCAGAGAAAAAAAAACTACCAGAACCTATTTTTAAAGTCTCATTTGATGCTGTAAGTTAGTTAGTTGGAATCTTATTTTTGCAGTTCATCAAAGACATGTGATGGAAATATATCCACATTAGTTAATGGTTATAAACTGGTTAATGTTTATGGTTAATTATATTAAGTACAGTAACCATTTAGTTCACTCTACTATGGTGCTATACCCTACTTTTTGCACTGTGACGTTGAACATGTCAAAAACGTTTTCCGCGGTTAAGTTTAACTTTAACTTAAGTTAGTCTTTATTAAGTTAACTTTTTTGTTTTGTTACCTACTTTTCATTAAATAAGTAGGCCTAACTTAAAATTTATTTTGGGTTTGATAAGTTAAGTTAGCCTAGTTTAATTTATTATAATGAAAACAAAAACGTAAACAAATCATTACCGGTAATCAATTCAATGTTTACATTAGGAAAAACATAAACAGTATTTTGTAACTGATTGGATTTAACATATTATTCATCGGATAAAATATTGTTTGTTCTCTGCGGGACTGTACCCCCCAATGATCAAGGACAGTTGTGTCCAGTTTTGAAATGACTAAGAGCTAGGCTAGCAGTTTTTTCATCAAGATGGGATTCAGTTAAGGTTTGCAGAGAAAGCGATACTCATCCCCTTTAAATTTGAATGGAAGTGTCAGTTAAAAGGGGTTATTGTTTATGTTTTACTAGCTAAGTAGTTAATTCATAACATCTTTTCTTTATATTTATTTCAGATTTCCGAAAGATTTTGCCTGAAATTGAGGAGACAATAAATAGATGCGTTTTTATGGCCATTGATGGAGAATTTACTGGATTATCGTCAGGACTCGAAGAAGCGCTATCACCTTTTGATACTCCGGCTGAGTACTATCATAAAACAAAGGCAAACTCTATGGATTTTCTCTTTATACAATTTGGTCTTGTAGCATTCATGTACAACAAAGAGGAAAAGAAGTATGTATGCATTTTTTTAAGCTAAAAAATATGTTATTTTTTTATGGGAGTTTTAAAAAATGAATCATTGTAGTTTACTTGAATGTCAGATAACCTTGCAAAATAACTTATTGACATTTTTTATGCCATAATGAAGTTTTTAGGTTAGCGATAAATATTTGTACGGTATCTAGGTCCTAGCGAGATAACTGCTGTTTTTTTTTTCAGTGGGATTTTGAAATGAAGTTAAGTCAAATGCTTTCACGGGAAAGTGGTCCAAACCCATTAAATCTTTTGCGGACCTGCTGGAATTGAACCCGTTGTGAATGTTGAACTGATGAACTGCAATAAGTCTTCGTGAAATGCTAAATTTAATAAAAAAAAGACAAATGCTGGCAAATACTGCCCAAGATTTTGGATGCGTTCACTTATTCATCTTTGGGGCAAAATAAAATGTAATCTCAATTAAACATCAATTTTAATTGTAGTTTGACTCCAAAGACGGATCGGTGAAATACATGCAAAACATCCATCAGTATTTTCAAAATTTGCTTTACATTTAGGGTATAGCTTTTATTTGAAACTGAAAAAAGGTAATGTAAAAAAAGGTAAGTTCCAATTAACTTACTGTGAATAAAACAAACAATTTCAATCTTATTTTCTGTTTCAGATACACAAATCGAGCGTACAACTTCTACATGTTCCCCAAACCTATGAGTAGACAAGCCCCAGACTGTAGGTTTATGTGTCAGACCTCTAGTTTAGATTTTCTGGCTTCGCATGGGTTCGACTTCAACAAACTATTCCGACAAGGTATGTTGATTCCTTGTGTTCACGAATAAGCCTTCATCAATTAACCAATTACTCCATTAACGAACATATAGGCCTAAACATTAAATTACTGTAGTCATTTTTGATTCAACTCAAAGTCTAAACAGTATTATAGTTTTAACTTTACAACTAAAAAGCTGTATTAATATGACTCTGTACCAGTAGGCTACCTTATTGTTAGTTACTATACAAAGAACTTTTATTCCAAAAATGTATAAACACTATTTATTTTGTTTCTTGCATAATCAGTCTGTAAATAAATAAATAAATAATCAGTTTGTTTATTAGCCTTAATCAGTTTTGTTTCCCTAGGCATTCCGTATCTAAACAAGAGGGATGAAACTGCAATGAGGACCAAACTGGAAGAAGCGAGGGAAAAGCGGAAGTCTTTTTCAGTAGACAGAAATAATTCTTTTGTAGAATGTCCCCCCGAACATAGGGATGAAGTGAAAAATGCAGTGTAAGTACCGTAATGCTTTTTTCATAGTTGTTCAGTGGAACCTTAACAAGACCCCCTAAAACGAGTGGCCCTTGGTAACAAGTGTCATTGTAAAATAGCCTTGAGTTTTATTACCCTTAATTACATTTTATCGAGTAGCTTGATAAGAAGTTAACTATAATAACATGTCTTATTTGAGTAATTCTCACATGAGACGTGTTACTAAGGTTCAAATGTGATTCTACCAAAGAATATTTACACCGTAGGCTATGTGTTAATAAGTCACGACTTAGGTACTTCTGCATCTCTTAACCAATTCATACATAACCCCACCAATTCTGTGCTGCATCACTCAAATCAATAATTTATTGCATAATGTTGTTTATATTTTTATAGGCTAAGTTTTGGGAAACAGAATCTGAATCGAGAACTGACCGCATAATGTTGGGTATTTAGTTTCTACCAACAGATTTTGAATCTAGGATTCTGCCATATAATGTTGATTCTGAATCTACCAATTGTGTGATTATATTAAGTTTGTTTCCGATTCCATCAATTCATTTTGGAACACAAAATTGGAATGAGAATCGACCGCATAATATGGGTTTTGTTTGCTAGACTATGTTGGCTATAAATCCATTAATAAAAAAATACAATAATTTATTTAACTTCTGCTCTTATAACAACACTACAAAATATTTTGGCAACATAGGCAGCTTTTTCATTTGTTGTACAAATGCTATTGTTAAAGATGTTTTAGACAAAATCAATTTACAACATTGAAAATATTGCGATATCACTTTGTTTACCACAGATCATTGAATCTTTGACAAGAAATTCCCCTCAAAATCCTAACACAAGGGACCATAAATAAATTTGATCATAATGCATGCAGTGTTTGTAGGTCTATAGGCCTACACAATTTGATCCTAGGTTAGCCTATTTAATTTTAAAATGTTCATGTGGAATTTGAATCTAGGTCCAATCTAAAAGAAAAAAGGTTTAAAATAACTGTCATGTCTAGTTATCTTGTATTTCATTGATAATTATAGTCACTAAACAAAAGCTGATAGGCCTACTAGGAGAAAATATTGGTTAAGTTTTTTTGTTAACACGTTCGCTGCTACGGACGTTCCGGAACGTCAGCCGGGCCACGGCGCCAGGAGCTAAGAACGTTCCAGAACGTCACCGTTCATTGTTGTTTAACGTTGCTATGGATAAGCCAGCACGTCACAAGCGTTCTATATTTCTTTGCAGCTCGTGGGGACGTACTTTTCTGACAATAAAAAATATAGTTTTTCCAAATCACCACCAGGGTCGTTTGGAACAGGGCTTTGTTTTACCTCTTTCCTGCTAGATAGCGATACTACTTTAACGACTGTAACCTGGGTAGTGCTGCTATCTATCAGAATCACTTAGTACTATATCCAAAGCCAGTTTTATTGCAGAACATTGCCATCCAGTATAACTACTGTTGTTTTTATTGTAATTCAGTGTATCGGTGGCAATGTCACGCAGCGGCCGAGCGTTAGTTCAGCAACTGGCGCCGTCCCGGCATCTAGTGCTCAGCAGCGAACGTGTTAAGATAGTTTATCTGAGTTAGGAACATATCTATTCTTTATTGGGATAAGATAAGGAGAATATCCATGAATTGGTGTATTAGAGCAGGCTAATTTTGCAGGATTATTTGTTGAACTCATATCCAGTTGGCTAATATTTAGTAGGCTATTCAATTATAATACAGTGGAATAAATTAAATAGAAAAGAAAGATAATTCCTTCCATTCCATTTAATTGGTGAAAACCCAGAATCATAAAGAAAAACATATTGTGTTGAAATACTTAAATGATAACAGACATAAAACGTCATAACATAACCTAAAAAAATAAATAATAGAGAAATAAAAGAATATTCCTGTGTCAATAGGTTAAGCAAATATTATAAACCCTACTCATGAAATCCAGCTATTGGCTTTATTTTACGTTATCCCGTTATCTGTCACAGTGATTTATATTTTATCGTAATAAGATCCCGCCAATGCATCATCCAATAATAAGACCTTGAAGACTATAAAATGACCTATTCTTTTATGTAGGCCTAGCTTTTTTACTCTATTTTAGCAGCATTTCCGTTATCCTTGCAATAAAGTTTACATTTAGACTTAGCTCAGTAATTGGGCTTTGCTGAAGTTCCAAACAGGCTGAAAGTAAAAATATAAAACATTTTCTTTTTCAGAAACCTCATAGTGGACTTTCTATCCACCAAACAAGGGGGGCAAGAGTTGGTTTTGCCGCAGACGACGGCATTTATCCGTAAACTGGTCTATCAAGAGATCCACAAGCGATACTCTACTGATGAGATGCACGTGGAGACCAAGAACGGAGTTATGGTGGTGAAACACCCATTGACAGAGGAACAGAAAGCCGAAGAGGAGAAAAAGAAGATGGAGGAAGAAGAGGCAAGCATAGATGACGCTGTAGGGTTCTCCACTGTCATCAAACTCATATCACAATCAGTAAGTAGTTAATCTCAGGAGTATGGATATCTATTGTTTTTAAATTACTAGTACTGTGAACATGTTTCAAAGCCAGAATGTTACAATAACAGTGAAATTCCTATGGTCTGAACATGGACTGATCCTATTGTTGATTACTCAAATTAGGCCTATTCCTAGATGAGATAGAATATCGTTAAGTCTTTAACCAGTGGTTTAAGCCAGGGACGTATTTAACTATCAGCCTCCCCCTCCCTCATCAGCGCGTTGACCAACCACACTAAGATTACCCCACATGCCCTGCCAGCTGTTTTTGTAGAAAAGTAATCAGCAATTGCATGCTGCATCAACAAATCTAATAACATTTTGATTGAACCCTTGATTACAGACGTTTTTGTTTTGCCGTTTTCATGCAAAACGCGATTCTGTTTTGCATACATGGAATGCAACGTTGTTGTATCCAATCAGAAGAGTCATAATTGCGTTTTGCGGTGCGTAAACGGTCGACAAGAACGTCTGTACAAGGGTTCTTATAGCCTAACGCTTTTCATTGAAAACTCTTATTCAGATATACAATCATTAAATTTATTTATTTACAAAACTGTTTTATTTTAAAGCTAAATGATTCAAAACAAAAAAGTAAGTATAAAAAAGTAAAAGGATCTGACTTAAAGTGTTCAGTGAAAAGTATTATAAACATTATATATCCATGACAGATCCTACTTTAAAGAATAACATACAATTTTGCATGAGTTAAGTAGTTAGTTCACACTTTTCTCCTTGATTTAAACCTTGAAAACGAATCAATAACTGAACTAGACCAAGGAGTTTAGCAGTTAGTTCTCCTTCAATATTCAAGACTGCTAGTTAAAGAAGTCTTTCTTCAGAAGATCGACTTCTTAAATAATATGTTGCCATTTCAAGGCATGAAAACGACATTTCTGGTGAGCAGTTTGATATAGCTGTGCTTGCAAATATCCTTAAGCTACATCTACATTTGGACAAACTGATTTAAGATCTTCTTCTCAAAAGTTTTTCAAAAGCCTTGGCTTTGAGTTTGAGTTTAATATAATTTTTCTCTTCATCTTAGCTGGGGTTTTCTATCTTTTTCAAGTCTTGCCTTTACACTTTCAATATAGGATTTGAGGTGTACAAACATGTTAGTTTGAACAACAAGAAATAAAAATATTGACTTCTAAATATTTAATGCTTGTAATAATGATAATAGGTTAAATACCTTATTTACGTCTTCAATCCAAAGTAGTCTTTTATGATTACTATAGTTTCGGGGCTAACAGCTCCATTGTCAAATCTTCTTGTCTTTGTTAAATTACAGTGAATAGCATTGGTCATAGTTGAAGATCACATAGACATACACTCACACTCGAAACATTAATATATACAAGTGACATTGAAAATTTGTATTTTGGCTGGCCTAAACAAAAATGATTAAAGTAGTGGTTGTACGGACCGGTACATTGACTGACTGATTCATGTTATGCGATACCCTGGAGACGTTGACCTTGGCTTTGGGGGAGGGGGGAGATCAGCTGTTTGTCACTATTTCTATTGTTCAATGATTCAATGCGATCGAACAGAAAGTTGGAGTTGAAAGTTAGTTTTTCATTTAACACATCATTTGGCGATTTTTTGAAAGCTTTATAAATTTCGTAGCTTTCTAGGACGTTCCATCACAGGGCCTTTATTACATTTATGTAAAATTTTTAATCCTCCATTGGAACTTTTTATGGAATGGTTTTCTTTCTGCAGGTGTTCGGCAATCTTAGAACGCTGTGAATGCAATTTAGGTTTAGGGAGATGTTCTTTAAACCTTTGTCTAAAGGATCGACCTTATTGTCCTATGTACATACTAGGGCAATCATTGCAATTTATTTTATAGACACCCGTATCGTCCAAGTTGTTATTGATATTATTACGCCGATACGTGTTTAAATGATGTTCTATCTTATTTGAGGTTTTGCATGCCAGGGTGATATTTTTATTTTGTTTCCTAAGTTCATTTTTAAACTGTGGGAAATACTGTTGAGATAATTGTTGAATAAATTAAGTTGTCTTGCATTACCGTTGAAAAGTACAATTGTGTTGTCCAAATACCTTTTGTAAAACAATATCTTGTTGGCAAATTTGTTGTTGTTAGAAAATGTAGACACACCATTGCTTCGTTCGACATTATTAATTTATATACAAATGTCCCGATTCCAGAAACCCTTGACATAACCATGAATAATTTATTAAATGATTCAGAACTTAGCCCTGAAGCCATAAATGAAATAATAACCCTTCTAAGATGGTCCTAGAGCAGAACTATTTCACCTTTGATAATAAATACTTTCTACAGAATGACGGTTTGGCCATGGGTTCACCCTTATCAAGTATTCTTTCTGAGATATATTTGAACCACTTTGAAAATGAACATATATTTTCTAACAACAACAAATTTGCCAACAAGATATTGTTTTACAAAAGGTATGTGGACGACACAATTGTACAGGGTGAGGCAATGAGAACGCTACAATTTGTTTTACATGTCACATGTTAATTGTTGCAACAATGAATGATCAGCTGTGCTTAAAACATCAATTAAACTATGCCATTTTAGTAAATATTATGCCTGAGGCTATCAACACTGAGATTTTGATGTGGAAACCTATTTATAAAATAGTGGTTCTTGTGCAAAACCCCAGAGATTGTTTGGACCGTATTCCATCCTTGGTCAACATTGCGCCGTTCCAGATTGGAAAACAATGTTGAACTGGGTAAAATTATTTAGGATAATCGCTTTAAAAAAAAAATAAAAAAAAAATAATCGGTGGGTGCCGCAAAACTCTTTGTACACCAGCAAATGTTAAAAGAATATGAGTCCCAGTAACTCAAAGTAAGAAGAGATTTGCCAGGAAGCTTTTGTTGTTTAAAGTTTTACGTTGGCTAATTTTTTTGGGAGGGAGGGGGGGGGGGGTTGTTCTAATAAGCTACTTGACGTTCTAGGTTTTTCAAAGTCACCCGACATTTTTGCTTGAACCGAAGCTAAGGATAGTCCAAAAACTAAAGTGATTCCTTAAGAAGTGCTGGAGGAGTATTTGATGGAGTTTCAAGTGGCTAAAAAGGAATGTCAAGTAGGACAATGAAGTAACTTGTAGGATTTTGTTCTCAAGAAATGGAAAAATGACTTTGTTAAGTTAAAATGGCAAAAGATAAGCTGTGTTTTGGTGTGCTATTTATATCCATAGGGTGAATATTTTTGAGTTTGTACTGTTTATAAATTGGGGCGCTTTCATTGCCCACCCTGTACTTTTCAACGGTAATGCAAGACAATTTAATTCAACAATTATCTCAACAGTATTTCCCACAGCCTCAAATTCACATTGGAGATCGAACAGAACGATTCTATTAATTTCTTAGATTTTACATTATTAAAAGACAATAACAGCTTCAAATACAAAATTTACAGGAAACCCACGGCAACTGATCATACGATACACATCACTTCTAACCATCCTCAATCCCACAAAATGGCTGCCTACAATAGTTTTGTAAACCGACTATTGAGGGTTCCTTTAACAAAAGACGACTATGACAACAAATATTTCATTTTAAAACATATTGCAGTGAAAAATGGTTATCCAAGTACTATCATAGATAAACTAATCAGTAAACAGAAATCCAGAACCGTTAAACTAGAATCTGACAAGTCTGGTCAAAAGTTCGTATCAATTGAATATGGCAATGTCCTCCACTTCACTATTAAAAATGAACTTAGGAAACAAAATATCACCCTGGCATGCAAAACCTCAAATAAGATAGAACATCATTTAAACACGTATCGGCGTAATAATATCAATAACAACTTGGACGACTTGGGTGTCTATAAAATAAATTGCAATGATTGCCCTAGTATGTACATAGGACAAACAGGTCGATCCTTTAGACCAAGGTTTAACGAACATCTCCCTAAACCTAAATTGCATTCACAGCGTTCTAAGATTGCCGAACACCTGCAAAAAGAAAACCATTCCATAAAAAGTTCCAATGGAGGATTAGAAATTTTACATAAATGTAATAAAGGCCCTGTGATGAACGTCCTAGAAAGCTACGAAATTTATAAAGCTTTCAAAAAATCGCCAAATGATGCGTTAAATGAAAAACTAACTTTCAACTCCAACATTCTGTTCGATCGCATTGAATCATTGAACAATAGAAATAGTGACAAACAGCTGATCTCCCCCCTCCCCCAAAGCCAAGGTCAACGTCTCCAGGGTATCGGATAACATGAATCAGTCAGTCAGTGTACCGGTCCGTACAACTACTACGTTAATCATTTTTGTTTTATGCCGGCCAAAATACAAATTTTCAATGTCACTTGTATATATTAATGTTTCGAGTGTGAGTGTATGTCTACATGTGATCTTCAATATGACCAATGCTATTCACAGTAATTTAACAAAGACAAGAAGATTTGACAATGGAGCTGTTAGCCCCGAAACTATAGTAATCATAAAAGACTACTTTGGATTGAAGACGTAAATAAGGTATTTAACCTATTATCATTATTAATCTTTATCAATCCAGGAGGCAAAACATGGATAAATTAATGCTTGTGTGTTAGTCTTAGACTCAGATTTGATCTCTTGGTTTCAACCACAAAAATCACTATTCATACACCCCTTATTTATTTATTCTACTTGAATCACAACAATTACTTTGATTAACCTTTCTCTGTTCGCAGCGCAAGCTGATAGTGGGCCACAACATGCTGCTAGACCTCTGCCATATGATCCACAGATTCTGTGAGCCACTGCCAGACAGCTATCTGGAATTTAAGGAGATTCTCCATAGTGTCTTCCCATAGTGAGTATATTCATAGAACTACGACCATTGAGTAGGGTAGCTGCTGTCATCATGTCGAGGACTTTGTAGTTGGCTCTGATTCAATTGATCAAATGATGATTTGGTCAATAAATGGATGATGAGATGAGCCACAGACTCGAGCTGGCGATCGATATTTCTTTGGGACAGTTCCTGACAAGTCTCGCCTACTGCAAAAAGTACCTTCAGGTGATGGGGAAAGTAAGGTCAGTTCATCGTGTTTCTCTTATTGTCGGAGGGGGACGATGATGCTAATCACACTTTCTTTGAAAGCAGGCGATTTGATGGACAGAGAACGGCAATCTCAATGGTGAGGACCGAGGGGGTTTGCTCCAGATTCCGTTGTGAGTGTTATGAATGGAAATGACAAATCAGAGTCAGTAGCTTCTTATATTAAAGAAGGCCTTTGTACAAAGCGAGATAAGGGTTGCCTGGGTGATCTCTGTGATTCATTATGTTGAAGAATGTGACCTATCAGGGCAAAAGACACTCGGCTAAGCTGAAGTTATGGTAAAGTGTTCCGGTCTGGATCCTGCAGCCCGAAGGGAGTTTAGTAGATAGGACTTGATATTTGCAAGGTGAATTCTACAACAGTGTTTAAATCATCCACTCTAGTTTGTTTTAAGAGGAATATTAAAAACTAGTGTACATGTTGCTCGAATTCGAGCAATAACAAAGTATTACAGGAGTTATTTAAGATTGAATAACAGTCATATTTACAATGAGCTTAAAATATCAACTCAAATATTACCGTTGTGTAACTCAGATCCTGTTTATCTTCGTTATTGATAAACCTAAAGGAGACGTAGGAATTGGCTAACTCTGGAACTCGCTAACTCAGTCGTGTTTCGGAACTGGCTAACTCTGGAACTGGCTTACCGTCCCAGTCAGGAATTGGCTAACTCCGGAACCCGCTAACTCGATTTTGTCCCGCGGCGGAATTCGCTAACTCTGGAAGTCGCTAACCCGGCCGCGCCCACTTCATGGAGCGTTGCCAACCTTGCACGACGAAATAGTCGTACCCTTCCGTAATTCAAAACGTCAGTGTCAATATAAAGATAATTGTTACGGTATTGGTTTTTATTATCAAATCCATTAGGGGGAATATAATAGCTACGTAGCCCAAAGCAATTAAAATACAATTATTACATCATTAAGCAGTTATTTATTATGCTGGTTCACCTTGTGATTGTTTCTTGATAATTGTAGAGTTATATTTTAAGTTTTATCCAAGAAAATGGCAATCTTAAGGTAAACCAACGTAATTAATTCTTTGTTCTTGAAACTGGGAATGCCACATAAATTCAGGTTATGGTTTTGTATTTTGCTGTTCAACGTCCAATGAATTGTGTTATCTATAATATTAAAACGAAACAGTGTTTTTTTATTTCACGATTCTGAATCAACCACTCGACGGATTTTCATGATTTTTGTGTTGAAAGAAAGATAATTTTGAGAACTAGGGAATGTCGAAGCCATAACTTTAGTTTAGGGTCCCAGTTTTTTAGAAATTAAGTTTTAATTTTTTTTAAGTCTAGCAGCCGACGCTAAGATTCTAAACTAGATTTTGGCATAAAATAATTTGCTTAAACATAACAGCTGTAAACATTCAGCTTTTGTATCACAAATTCAGCATTTGGATAAAAATGTAAAGACATACTTAGGGTTGACTTATTTATACTATGTGTATTGCTACATTGATACGTTCAATTCTTCGGTAAGAGGATGACAGATTAATTAAATATACATAGTAAAATACTAGGATGTTCAAATTATTTTTTAAAGCAATCTTCGATTTGTTTTAGATCAATATAATTTGTTTTAACAGCTGGTTAAATAAAAACTATGGAACTACGAGGTTATTTTATTTACTCTTATTTTGTCATTGATTATTGGCAATAAGTAAGATTAGTAGAGATAATTAGACCACAGTTTAAAATAGTTTAGACCAAAATTAATTAAACCACAGTACAAATCGAGGCTCTGTACACGAGTCTTAATAAAAATGGATGAATGCAAATTTCTTTTCTGCTCCACTTTTCAAGGAAAGATTAGAAAAATAACAATGTTTACATGTTTTAATTCTTCATGGTAGCTTTCTGTTTACATTTAATGTTTGTCTGCCTTAACTTTGTTTGGATTAGGCCTGGAAATATTGATGTCATAAAAAGAAGATCAAGAATAATCAGGAATCACGATTTTAAATTACCACCATAACCTCAGCCGGGTTTTATACAAAGATAAACAGATGGATGACATAGATTGAACACAACGTCAACATTGACCTAGGATACTGCAATTAGACAAACCTTCCTTTTATGAAATTGTGTTCAGTTGTGTTTACGTTTGGGGTGCCTATATCAGCGCCCCCAAACGTGAAAATATCACTTTTATTTCAACTATGCATATCGTATAGGCCTATGATGGAATAGAAACATATTTGGTCACACAACATTTGTTTACAAGATGATTTTTCACATTAAAACTGCAAGAAACTGTCTATATATGTGTAAACTAGCTGATCTGAATTGTACACGGTTTTAACTGACTACTGAATTCCCGTACGTAGGACGGGCTAACACCTCGTATTATTTATATCTAAAATGAATACCAGTGTTGTAGGAAAATAGCAGAACATGAAAATTATTGAGAATAGTAGGCCTACCATTTAAACTACGAAGAGATTGTAAATATAAGTGAACTCTCAAACACGGATACAAAATTTAATCGTGATGTAATTGACCCTTGTCTAATAAAGCCTTTAACTGTGTTTTATAAGTAATTCTTCAAATTAAAGGTTCGTTGTTGAGTCGTCAAACCTATGTGTAAAAATATCACATACGTTTCATAACAGTTAATAGAATAATTGTAAACCTAGGCAATTGAAAACTAAAGCAATGTAAACCTAGGCCTACATGCAAAAAGCTAGTAGCCTAATCCTAAGATTTGTTTAATTTATTATTAATAATGTTACATGATTTGGTGTTGGAAGGAGGATAAATTTAAGGAAGGTAAAGTCAAAGTTATTTTAGTTTAGTGTTTCACTTTTGTAGATGTCAACTGTTTATTCTTTTTTAATACATAGTAGCCGTCGCTATTCTTTGAGTAAGTTTTAATGTGGTTTAAAGTGGGTTTATAAATGTCGCAAAAATGTTTACTTTACAAGTTGTTTACAAAAGTATGCCTATCTATTTATATGAAATCAAATTATGAAAAACAAATCTTCCCCAAATGGGTTTCAACGATTAGATTGAAGTATCTACAATCCTAAAATGCTATGAAAAGGGAGGGGAACAGGTCCGTGACGTAGGAAAGTGATGAAGGAAGTAGTAATGTGAGCAGTGTGGAGTGAGGGAACTGGAAACCGTTTGTAGCAGTTAGATTAATGTATCTGCAATGCTGAAATGCTATGAGAAGGGATGAAAGCATGCCCACGACATAGAAAATGGCGAAATAAGTAGTAAAGGCTAGCAGTGTGGAGTGTGGGCAATGTTTTTGGCAATTAGATTAACGTATCTAAAATACTAAAATGCTATGAAAAGTGATGAAAACAGGTCCACGATGTAGGAAGTGGCATAGGAAGTAGTAAAGCATGATCATATTGTGAGAACCATCTGTGGCAGTTACATTAATGTACCTTCAATCCTAAAATGCTATGAGAAGGGAAGGAAACAGGCCCCAAGACGTAGGAAGTGGTGAAGGAAGTAGTAAAGGTGAGCAGTGTTGAGTGTGGGAATGGATTAATGTATCTGCAATGCGAAAATGCTATAAGAAGAGACTGTAGACTGTAGGTTAAAATGAATACGAAATACGAAGCACGAATTGATACATATTTCGATACATGCAATCGTTTACAATATAAATTTACAACTGAGTTGACAACAGCTGATTTTTACTCCATTGAGGCTAAAAACTATTTTTACTTCCTAAAGAGTAAAAATTCTTCTTTAGACCCGCAACGCATGCATTAAAAACGACCGATTTTACTGCAGTATGATAAAAACAATATAATATGAACCCTTGATGACTCCGCTCAATTTTGTGGATGCCTCTGCGAACGCCACCTAGTTATGTTAAGCAGGTGTTCGACTTTATCTAGTACTCAATCATCTAGTACAACTATCACAACATCATCTGATTACATTTATTATAGATCAAATTTTCTCTACAACCGTCTTAAATATTCTGCTGCAGTGGCGTAGGCAAGGCGTGGGGTTTGGGGTCATCTCCCCCTTGACGAAAGGATTTTGTCCATAAAAGATCATAAAACCTCATAATAGTCCTAATACTGTATAATGTACATTATTGTGATTATTAATTTGCTTTTCGCATAGTCAAAATAAGTTACAACTACAGTATTATTGCTCAATAATATTAGGCTGTCATTAACCTCTTCGTTCAGTAATAAAAACTGTAATGTTTAAAATAATAACTAACGCAAAGTTTTACCCATTGACCTTGAAGCTATCAGCCGATTCTTTGATATGCTTCCATTTTATGTTTGTCAAATAAATTGTGACGTTTCAAAAACAATAATGTGGGTCGCCGGAATTTTATCCCCCTGGAATTTTACCCCCTGGGCAAAGCTGACGTCACTATGACGTAGTAACCTGAGTGGCCAAAAGTTTGTTCGCGGCCGGAATTTTACCCCCGCGGATTTGGAAGTCTAATGAAAATAGTCAGAGCGTGATTAATTAGATTAGCGATAAAAACCGGAATTTTACCCCCTGTCCATATAACTAGCGTTTAGGCAACTGAAGATGAACGGGCCGGATTTTTACCCCCGGAATTTTACCCCCGGAATTTTACCCCCCGGAATTTTACCCCCTGGCTGGTTTTAGAAATTGAATGATTGATTTTCTTATTTCTGTTTTTAATTAATTGTAAACATTTCATTATTTAGTAGCCTATCTTTATTTATTTATTTTGTAATCTCAACTAAGTAAACATAATTCGCTGTTTTATTTTGATCATATTAACCAACAGTTGGCTTCAAAGATCGAATCCTGACACTCGAATCTCAAAATTAATATTAAAACCCTGTTCGATTAGTTAATGTTACATATAAATTAAGATAGGAATTAATAATAAAATGTTTACCATTAAATTAAAACTGAATGACGATAATTAATCATTCTCACTAATTTATATCTGGCCAGGGGGTAAAATTCCGGGGGGTAAAATTCCGGGGGGTAAAATTCCGGGGGTAAAATTCCGGGGGTAAAATTCCGGGGGGTAAAATTCCGGGGGTAAAATTCCGGGGGGTAAAAATCCGGGCCGTACATTCTAGGTTTTTATAATTTGATGTGTTCTGATTAAACTCACAACCGTGAAAATATATGTTTAATTCCGCGTTTAATCCATCGAGCTGATGTCGCGAAACTCAAAAGTTCGCGGCCGGACTTTACCCCCTGGTTTGTGACGTCACGTTTGCCCAGGGGGTAAAATTCCAGGGGGATAAAAATCCGCTACCCCAATAATGTGAGAACCTAATGCATATAAATAATGGTAAAACACTAGTAAAATTAAATAAATATACAATGCATTTCAACACATTAAACTAGAAACACAATTTATAAAATGATCTTGGTATTTTAATGAATAATGTACATTAGAAGAGGTAGATGACAGAAAAATGAGGAGACGTGTTGTTAGTTTGCGAGGCCAAAAAGTTAGTACTACCAGCGGGATGCGAACCCTGCACCTTCAGATTATCAGCCCGACACGCTATCCACTAGACCTCCGATGCCGATGTCGTACTGACGTATCATTTCGGTAATGATGTTCCCATAGCCAATAATCCTCAAATAAAAAATACAGCACGGTGACAAAGATAAGTTTGTTAATCGTCTAGTAAAATTATGATTTGACCTGGGCAAAATTGCTTCATAAGCCATTGAAGTGATAAAAGTGTTTTCATTTGAGCTATTGATCATTAAAATCGGACGTGTTATAGACCAGCTACAAACCCTAACACAATATTAAATTTAACTTTGTAGAAACAAGTTTTTATTAAAAGATGTATATCTCGGGTTGCTAATATGTCACCAAGTTCTTTCTTGTGTCAAATTACTCAGTGGATGTTTGGTTTTAATTGTATGTATCACTTAATAAAATCTGACAAATTTTAAATGAGTCATGCATCTTTATTTAACAGTAAATTATTTCTTTATAAAAATAGAATCTTCCATCAAAATCAAAAAATGAAATAGTTATAAAAGTGTTAAAAGTATTATGTAAAATCATTCAGAAACATTTATATGGACAACAAAATTAATCTACGCTAGGTACTTATTATTTATATCATAAATTTAAGTTTATTGACACCGTGTATAATAGACAAAGTTTATTATAATAAATTCAGTATTAATATCAGTCAATAATATTTTTACAGTGGCTAATTCTTGGTTGTTTTGAACAGCAGACACTATTATAATAGGCCTAATACTGATTCAATTTATGTAAGTAAATGAATTATGTTACATTTTCCCAGCAACATAAATAATGTAGCAACATTTAAATTCCTTTGTTAGGCTAAAATAAAGACGAAATATTGTCATAAATTGTTCCACGTTTCAGATTTCAATTATTAATATTAATGTTACTAGGTATGTCATCTACCTATACAAATACCGAGCCTATTTTATTTTTGTATTACCATTACGACTCGAAATTCTTTCGGTAATAATCATACAGAATAGTGATAACCACGAATACTAGAAAAATACCGGTATGGATCATAAAGAAAAACAAATGATGCTGTTGGCCCGAATCCTGTACTAACAGTATTGAACATATGTTTTGGCAGTTCCATCTAAGCAATGTTAAATAATTTTTATCTTCGGGCCAAAAACGTCATTTGTTTATGTTTATGATCCATACCGGTATTTTTCTAGTAATCGTGGTGATAACAAGTATAATCTTAAAGAGTCATATTCTAGCCTATCAAGGACAAGCCTTCAAGGTTACAAACCCAGTCTACAAAATACGAATTCGATAATTTTATTACACAATTTCACATGTTTAATGCAATTTATTTGAAAAAAGGAGCAAATTACGGCCTATGAAAATAAATATTTCATCAACAATAGAACCAAACGAAATATATTTTTACAAACGAGTAAACAACCATTGAAATAAGAATATAATAATGCATTTTCCACGCTAATAATAATCATAACAATAATAATAAACATAGTCTATTTTCAATATAATTTTATTTGACATCAACCACATTGCTCGTACTGCGAATTATTCATTGGATACGACATTATGGTACCGATACGATCGTAGGTACTACACTTTCGGTAACATTGGCCAACAATCTTCGTGCTTTGCTCCTATTGGCCGGCGCACGAGGCTTCTGATTGGAAGTTAGCGAGTTCCGCCGAGGGACCGAGTTAGCGAATTCTGTCCTAGTACGGAAGTCACTAACCCGGCTCTACAGCGGGTTAGCGGGTTCCGGAGTTAGCCAATTCCGAAACCGAACAAGTTAGCGAGTTCCTCTCATCAACCAAATTTTAAGATAGGGCGTTTAACATGGGGTTAGCGAGTTCCAGAGTTAGCCAATTCCGCGGACCCACCTAAAGCATTCCGGACGGTTCTCTCCTTCTCAAAATGTCTCGCTGTCCAGGCAACACAGGCCATTAATAGAGGGCCAATTGAGAACAAAAAGTCGTTTTGGGGTAGTAGGGCGCATTTGTAACCTAATAGTGTCCAGGTTCAGGTTCAGACTGTGATGAGTTAAGCCTTTGCCACTGTTCTGTAGCTGCGGTCGTTATCACGATTGCGCTTCCTGTCTATGTTTCGTTGTCGTTGCGTCAGAGACATTTGGAATAAACAACAAATAATAAACAAATTATAGCTACACAAAACAACGATAAATGCACACATTTAAGTTACAATCATGCTAACACAATCCATCATAGCGACACAAAACAACGATAAATACACAAATTTAAGATACAACCATACTAAAACGATCCGTTTTGGGGGTTATGTTTACACAAGCTCAAATAGTAAATAAATGTACTCAATGTGTTTCATTGAATTAAAAAGTAAATAACAGCAATAAAATTATACAGCTGATCAAAATGTAAACAATTATGTTCTTCATAAGGATAACATGGGAACTTTCAAAGCCACTGGGGCAGAGCCCAAGGGACTTTTTCAAAAATGTAAGGCCAGTTTGCAAATCTACTCGACACGCTCTTTCCAATGAGACGTCAATGGATAAAATCGGTTAAGAAATGGCTGAGGAGTTCAACCGACAAACTTTCGTGTAGCGTATTAATTATATAGATATTCTATTGTAAAGAAGTCTGCTGCTGACTCAACACAATGAGAAGAAAAGACAGTTAACAAATGTTACAAACTAGTGGCTATGGGTTTGTCATGATTTGAATTTTACATCATCTAATAATTTGTATACATTATCACAATTTGTTGTTAAGCATGAGAAAATCTATCAATGTAAACAGTAAACACTATATTTTTTGCTTTTAAGTTCTACTAGTACATACCCTCTCAAATCGTCCCTCACAGGACCAAAACTAGGTCTGATAACCCCAATTGCCAGTTAACATGTTCAATGAGGTGACGGGTTATCTCGTCATCGCTGGCGCTCCCAAGCGGCACGCAACCAGTATACTCATCACAACAAAATTATTGCCTCGATATGAGCTGAGCTTTCGACAAAGGATCTTGTTTTTCTTTTTGCTGTATTAAGAAGGCCTTTGTGTTTCCTCGGGCTGCGTCGTTCCTGTCATGCACGGTTTTTTGTTATTTGTGTGCTTTAGTGTGTTATATGACTTAAGTGTTGTGCAATAGTGAATGATTGTGGCTAATTCTTTACGGATTGATGACTTTCTCACTGAAGATGAACAAGGAGATACGGACAACAACCGTTTACAATATTAACTAAGGATTACCTGTGGTGTCATGTGCGTCGGTTCTACATGGCAGCCAGACGGGTGCGGCACAAGACTTTCTGTCCCGAATTATGACCTCATATATCTTGTCAAAAATTGAAAATTTTGACAAAATAACATCATCATCCAAGACGACATTTGGGAAGTTAATTTTAGTTTTCATATTTTAGCCGTACAAGCTATATAGCCAATTTCTTATAGAAATAATATTTTTGATGATTATTATAAAAGATAAATTCAGCTGTGTTTTCAATGCTATATTTTTTAACCGTACCAATGTTCGCAGCATTCTAGATACAAAGTTCATGTGCGCCACTAGACCTCTGTGTGATAAAGTTCCGTCAAGTGTTCTCTCACATTTGTTGACCACTGTCAGCGAGCCTCCATTTACGCTGTTGACTGTTGGTGAGTCGAATTAAACTTAAGTCATAACAAATATTAATTAGAGATAAAATATAATGGAGTTGTCAAAATCACAGCCGTTTGTATTGGAGTATTTTGTGGACCTTCTTCTATGATGGGGACTGTAGAAAGTCAGGTGGTGGACTTTGTAAATTACTGTGTCTTTTACTCAAGTCCACTACCTGGTTTTTTGGCTTTCTTTGGATCCTCTTTTCTAGAGTTTTCCTTTAACCAAAAGGATATTTAGAAGGTAGTAACAAGATTAAGGGTTTGGAAAGTGTTACTTATAACAAATCTTATAACAATAAATAGTTCAATAAATATGCTACCGTACACACAAAAATATTTTTGGCCAAGTGGTCTGTGATAGTTTATTGAACATTATGTAATAAAGCAAACAAACAAGAAGTTGGTTGTACTTTTAATACAAACATACGTGTATTGAAAATGATCCAGTTATACTCACAATTAATCACTATAGCAATTAAACTAACAGACCATACCTATCTACTGTAAACCATAAAGTACTGTTGAAATGTTGAAAGGGCTGGTTTAAATGTAAATTAATAACACGTGGATATTTTATAAAAAGTTTACTATTTTATAAAAAGGCATTTATATTTACATTTCAAAATTACTTATTCTGAATAATAATCATCGTATGAAGCAGTCAGTCGTTGGTGAATAAGTTCAAAAACTGTTTTCATTTCTCTATTAGGTAGTTTGATTTTAGTTTGGGGCATTACTTTACTATGTTTTGAGATAAAAGAAAGGTATCCGGTTTCCAAAAAGTATTGTAGAAGTAAGTAATACTCTTTGACATTGTCTGGAACTGTGTTAGATTCGGTGTTGAACTCTTTAAGCATTTCTACCTCATATTGAGTAAGTGTTTGTATCCTCATAATTGTAATGTTGCCCCCTTTCAAAAGTTTAGGTATCACAGAGTCCCTCATTACATAGTGTGGAAACAAATACCTAAATAGTATATTTCTTGTTTTTTTCGTGATCCAGTAGACATCAAATCTTTTATGTCTAATGTAGGATAACACAGACCAGGGGTTCAACACTTCACATCCATTTTGTAAAGACTTGTAACCTCCGTACCACTTTGTTACGTTGTGAATTGCACCACTTAAATGAAACCTTTCCAAAAGTTCGCTGGTTTCAACTTGTGTAAAACCAAAGAAAGGAGCAAATTCACAATCCTCCATGAATTTGAATGTTTTGAACTTGTAAGGACCAGAAAATTGTGAACCTAACTTGTAAGACATTGAATTAAAAATAATTGTTCGTTCCACATTTGTGTTCAAATTCACAGTATTGTCTAAAATTCTAAACAGTATCTCAGAAACAACAGTAGGGTCAAGGTCTGCTTGAAATATCGTTTTTGTTAAATAAGAATCAAAATTATCTATCAAAATTGTCACGTTCTTTTGGTAGTGAAAGTGAAGGAGGGAGGACAAAAAGTTTAAACCGGTTTCAAATTCTTTTACCTCACAGTCAAGGTATTTTTGAAACTTAATCTTTGAAGTGTTTCCAAAACGAGTGGAATTTAGTAAATACGAATGCTCTTGGAAAGAATGTTTCACTGATGTTTTAAGTCCCTCAACAATGTCTCGATGGCTGGCCACCAGTTCGTTGGGTTTCAAATTGTAGTAAATTGTCGGATGTTGACACATATGTTTCAACACAAAATGTTGTTCTTCCCAAATTTTGGTTCCCACAAAGTAATCCACCACATCCCCCTTAGGTTCAGTGTTCCCCAAAAACAGCTTGATCATCTGCAAGTTTGTGGTCTTCCCAAACTTTGACGGTGCTGAAAGGTGTATGAAGTCATGTTTCAAAATCTTCTGCAGTAGTAGCGTCTTATCGATAAATATAGTAGAATGCCTTATCACTTTGAATCTATCTGAGTCTTTCACTGTTTTGGACACTGCACTTTTATACTTGATCAAGATAACGACACATAACATCCCTTTGAGTGTGGCACTAACCATAAGTTGAGATTACCCAAACCCACATCCTCATTGTGAAACTGATGTGGAAACCACATAAACATAGTCAATTGTAAAAACGGGCTTCTCTCTGGACTGAGACATTTTGTTTCCAGCGAATCAGTGAGGTGATTAAAGTTCTATCTCTGATTTGGTTTGGTGATAAGACAACAATATTATTTACTTTGAGATTAATATACTAACCGTAGAACTATGTTTACTATTAAGGTATCAATCTCAGAATAAACGAACCTATTTTGATTTTTGATCCTTGGAATATCTAAAAAAACTTGGGGGATTTCAACAGCTTTTTTTTATATTTTATTTGTAATTCTTTCATACTAAATGCCACTGGTGTGGACACTATGAAAGGAATTAATAGAAGTCCATGCTACAAAAATAAAAGATTGATAATTCCAAATCGGTTTTCTTAACAAGTTATTATTGTCTCCTAACAACTGTTATTCTCATGCTACTATGCTACTTATTTTTTCTACAATATTATAGTCAAAATGTTGTAAAAATTTGAACTCCTCGAGTCTGTATCTAAAATTAATTACACCTACTCTTAATAATACTTCCTTGGTTTGAAAAAAAATACATCTATTGCTACAAACTTACAAACACAGCATATTTTTACGGTTGCTTGGTTAAATTTGTACTAAGTTAAGGTCACAATGAAATGCATATGAAGTAGCTTTATTTTCATTTTTTTTAGATAGGTATAACTTGATTTTTTTTTTGTAGCTAGTTATACTTCCTAGGTATAAGTTTTACATTTTGTGTGTTTAGTTTGTTTCTTAAATTTTGGAGGTTTGGTTTCGTAATGTGGGGTTGCTTTAATTATATTATTCCAAATATTACGACAACTGTTTATCCTTTTGCTCAGATTTACAAACTATCTGAACTGTCCGTTCTAAATGTTCTGCTTTTCTTGCGATTTCATGGCACCGAAACACAATCTAACCAGAAAACACTAGCCTAAAATTTAGTGGATATTGAATTGTATGTTAAAATTGCGGTTTAGCCTATCAGAACCACAGTTATACTAACTTTTTGTCTCTTTATGTCCTTATATCAATTTCTTCTTATTAGAACCAGAGGGAGAACACGCATATTCACGTCTGGACCAGAAAGAACACGAAGCTGGTTTTGACGCCTACATCACTGGAACCATTGCTATTGCTCTCTCCAACTATTTAGGTGAGTGCTATGGTCTTGTATCTGACTCACAGTTCTTGTAAATTTAAATTTTGGATAGTATGTGAATAACGTTTAAAGTGATTGCAAAATTTGTATGATCATTCTTCTACTCGTTCTTATATTATGAACTGTCATTGTGTGGACATCACATTGAGAGAATTGGCCAGCTTCAAACTTTTCAGGTAGCTGGACAGCTGAGTGGTAATAGTGTTTGCCTTAAAATCAATTTTAAGAATAATTTTGATTCTGATGCAGCGAGACACAAGAAAAACAAGTCTGACATGAAACTTCCCTCAGCAGACGCTCCTCATCTCAAGGATGTTATCAACAGGTGTGTTAAACTGGCATGTTGTAATTTCAAAAATATTTTAATCCTCAGCAAATATGCAATGTTTATTTTTTACCTTCTCCTCAAATGGAGTTTTTTATGCATTAAATGTTCGTTGTGATATAATAACTCAAGCTGACGAATTTACCTTAACCATTTAGACTCCATTGGCTTTTATAAGGTACAAAACCATCACCAGCAACTATTTCTGCAAGCATAGCTCAGATGGTCAAAACCAGAAATTTTGAATCTCAAAACCGAAACCGAATCTTTAAAAAATCGGATCCCAAATCTTCAATCTCCAAACATAAACGCAAAACTTGTATGTTTAGTTACCTGGTCAAGGTTGCTAAAAATACAGGTAATAATTTACTACTTATCCAGACATAATAACATAAATGATTATGTGACTATGTGACTGATAAACTTTAAATTAAAAAAAGATAATTTTTTATAAACAACTGACATTAAAATAAATGAAACTCTTGACACTAACATTAACGTGAATATTAGATTAATTAGAACTTAATGGTCAATATTTATTTAAATATCAATATGAAACTGAATTAATTGTATGTTGTTCCTGTATTTAAGATGTCTTTTGCAGTTCAGAATACAATTATTTACAGTATCTGTTTCATTAGTGTTAATGGTTATCTGTTCCACCAGCTTGTGTAAAAACAGTGTTATTTATGATAAAATAATAAATACTCATCTGGGTCTGAAACTCACGTAATATTGATACCCACGGGATCATCATCGTCATCATATTTGTCATGATCATTGGGAAGTTGAAAAGATGAGAGTCTGAATTGTACTGGTATATAAATAATAAATCTGTTTAAATTATTTTCCCTTGTTTACAGACTGTTCATGATGAAAGTGTCAGATTGCTTCATTGACCTGGAACAAGATGATCGTAAGTTCCCATTTTGTCATTTTTAAAATTTTAAACTACTAAACGTTTAAGTTTTGAGTTCTCAACCTCTTTAAATGTAAATTCTAGATTTTTAATTTTTATAGTCCACCCTACGTTTGTTTGTTTTAAGTACCCAACTACTTTAATCATCAAGCTAATGACAGATCACTTAATGAAATAAAAGGTAAATCTTCATTACAGGCGAGTTTAAGTAAATGTTTATATTTTAGGAGCATTTTTAGAAAAGGGATAAAGTTAAGACCACTTCTCTGTTGATATTTGAGTCCAGGGATAATAAATACACAAGTACAGTAGTAAAGTAATCACCTCATTACAATCATATTTTATCTTAGTATGGGACTTCTTCAGAGAGTAAATAAATGAGAAGACAGCTCAATCGAAACCCAATTCCTGAAGAAGTCTTTTCTGCAAGCCTCAAAATTTAAACTTTCTCACATTAGCTAGATGAAATTGAGATACCAGCTAGCTGCTACAAAGAATATCCACATGAGAAAGATTACATTTTTTGTTCTTTGTTTTCAAGGACTACAGGTTGATGCAATACTTTTGACATAGTTCATAAAATTAAAATACAGGGTGGTTACAAATGAAATAGACAGTTTGTATTTAATTAAATATTACAGTTTGTCTATTTAATTTGTAATCACCATGTACATACAATTTGTGGTTGTTGCATAAGTGAACTGAAACACCAACAATCTGTAAACAATTTGAGCCTTATGGAATTATCTGAGTTGACCATTGTGAAACATATCATTTTCACATTTACTGTAGAATATTGTTCCTTTGCTTCATAAACAACTTGAATAAACACAAGAAAAAATAAAATTCCTGCCAAGTAGGGCTTTGCTTGCACACCACCAAGGAACTTTCACACAAGTTTTGATTTATATTTTGTTTCCAGCTGAACCAAAAAGAGACGCAGTATTCCACGTGACATTTCCCGAGCAGTGGAAACTCACAGACTTATCCAACCTGTTCAGCCCTTACGGTGAGGATTTTCAAATATGATCACTGTCTATTTAGAATCTAACCTCTTCGAAAGTGCTAAACGTCTACTGTGAATACTAGCTGACTTCTCTGTGATATAGACAAGATGTGTTAGTTGTCACAGCGATTTGAAACCTTAAGATACCACCTCTTTATGTTTTAATTTACAAAATGGTAACCATTTCTATCATAAACGGTGGCTGGATCGAGTCTATGTTGCCTGAACATGTTGATTTTTTAATGCTGATATAAAAATTAAATTTCTAGATATTATATCTCTCCTTACTGTGTTAAATCAGCAGATTGCCATTTAATTGATTCAATGTTTGGACCATTAAAGACAATGTTATTTTAACTCACTCATAATCGGTACTGAAAGCATTAAAAATATAGCCTACTACAAGTTTACATGTTGAGTATTGTATGACGAGGTATGTTTACGTATATTTGGTTTCAACCATAAATTGTCATTGGGTTTAATCCTGAGGATATAAAAAATAAGTTATTGGGGTAGATTAGATATCTAAAATGAAGACACACGGTGTGTGAGATGCCTGTGTGTATATGAGTGAAGGAATGTCGAATGAATGAGATGATAGCCTGTGACTGATTAAGACAGGGTACAGTTTCAAACCATAAGAAAGCTGCTAAATTTTCTCGGGATTGTATTGGACTGCTAGGCGAGCATCATAACGACTTCACTATCCAGCTATATTCACACAGCTATTACAAGTTACTAGTAATGTTTTTTTCCTACAGGTGGTGTATATGTCTCCTGGATCAACAGTCGCAGCGCCTACTGCAGTCTCAGTGACAAGTCGCAGGCGTTGAAGGTGCTGAACTCTCTGGCACCTGCTGCTCCTGCAGGCGTCACTGTTCGTAGCTACTACGCTCATCACAACCTGTTACAAGCGTCCTCACCAGCCACGGGCAGCCGCCGGAAACTGAGCGCAGAGTGAGTCGCCAGGAAACTAGTATTTTAGAGTTTTTAAGAGATTATTGGGGACACTTTCCATCACGATTAGTACACATATTGGGATCTGGAATTTGATCAAATACTTAAATGAGAGAACGTACATAAAAGATAAAAAAGATTAGTACACAAACAAACCAAATTTATAGGTTATTTAAGAGATTGGTGGAGACATTTTCTATTGCGATTTGTAAAAGCAATTTTACATGACTTTTCAAGATCCACAAGATCTAGTGAGAAATTACCTAAGACATAAAAATACAATTAAAAAAACCTGAAGATGGAAGATCACAATTTTAAAACAACGAAGTTAACTGAATAGTAATAGGTCGCACGCTTAGAAAGCGTGCTCCTCGTAGCATTGGTGCGAAGAGAAATACCGAGCTGTGGGAGTGAGACAGACTAAGGCTTTTCCCCCACTCCGCTGCCGCCCCACCCCCAACCTTTTATAAATATTAACAGCAATTAAATTATACAGCTGATCAAAATGTAAACAATTACTTTCTTCATAACTTGAGAAAAATAGGTCCTGCAAAAATATTGTATAGCCTAAATCGCATCAATATTTGAGCATCATGAAATGTTATTATATCATTGTATTTGGTAACACAGGATTCCAACTCCCACGACACCGTGGCGGCGTCGTGTCGGTGTCGTGTTGGTGTTGTGTCGTGCATTGTGAAAACGGCCATTGGCGGAGAGGGGGAACATACCTCCCCAACATGCGCTAAAAATTTTGCCCAGGTCGTTCTAAGCGGCCGACCTATAGTCAAATTTAATCAAAACAAAAGCCCTTAAATAAAGTGTAATAGTAACAAACAAAATTAGGAGACAATGACATTTGGGCACAAGATTGTGGCTAAGTGAGGTTGCAGTCTTTTTACACGGACTCACCCAAAGGCCAAGTTTAATAGTTGATCGTTGTAAGTGTAAGTTTGGTTTCTTTAGTACTCTTGTGTCCTATATACAATATATTGTTTTCTTAGCCCAAAGAATTACCTCATGTTTATTTATATATCCACCCTAACGGATAACTTTTGCTGAAAATATTATTCATTTACCATCGAGTAATCAACAATTCACATGTTGTTTTCAAATTGATACATTAATTTGTGCTTTCAGACTGACGATCAAAAGACCAAGCGTCGATCCCATACCAGAAGAGGCTGAAGACAAAGGTATGTATTGATAATTTTTTATAATTCTTTGTTCATACTGAGAATAAACTGGATCCAAGGATCTAAGTAATCATAAATACAGCATAATGTTAATGTTAGCAGTTACCTAATGTTTTTTTCCTTAAGATTTTTAATGCAGTTTTTTTGTTACATCCCTCTGCTTTTTAAAAGCAGATTAGAGACGGATCAAAACTTGTATTAGAAAGTAAGGGAAGAAATAGTTAGTCCTATTACACTATTTGTAGAGATATGCAGGCCTGAGCAATCGATTGAGCCGAGCCCGAGCTTTTTTATAACATGAATTTTATGTAACACCGTTTTATATGCTAATTTAGTTAACTTTATTTAAAAATACAGTTTATAGCTTAGATTAATTTAATTAATATTTTTCATGAATGGATTATGAAATATGATCTAAGCTTAAAATAAATGTTATCAATTAATCAGTTTTATTTGATTCAAAAAGAGGAAGTTTATGAATATTAGTGTGGTTCAAGAAAATATTTAAATATCAAATATAACTTCCAACTATAAATAACTTGACATATTAAAACTATTTTTTATTTGAAGTAAACATTGCAATGTTTTTAGGATTTTTTGTTAGGATAAGAGGCTTACCTGAATTGGAAAGAGTCCAAACTAGCATAATAGACACCCAACTTTACATTCATTATATACACAAAACATTAGAATATTTCACTGTCACTGAAAGCATTTTGAACTAAGGAAGAGAGTTTTCAGGGGCGGACTGGGTACTCTATTAGGGCGTAAACCTTGACCAGCCCGAAGGCGCCAACCGGGGGGCCTGGGGGGTATGGAATACCCCCCTGTATAGAGGGGGGTCCGGGGGTCCCCCCCAGGAAATTTTTTAAAAATTATACCTGTAAACTCGCATTTTTAGGCAATCTAGAGGTATTAACAGTGGAAAATCAGAAATCTGATAACTGACACTATTGGTCAATGTTTGGTTTACAAAATTTAGACTATTTACCCACACGACTTGGCGCTATTCTGACAGTAAATATCCTAACAAAAATAAAAATACAAATGATTTTCTTAGGTTTTTTCGTACCGTATTATATTTGTGTATTATCACTATTTTCCCTTGCATGACTTGGCTGCATGCATACAATATAAATCATGTGCTTCCTGTTTACAACCTGAACCTGCAACTGCTGTATTTTTTGGCACTGTAAATAACAGAAGTTATATATTTTAGATTTCTATGAATTTTTTTTTAACACAAACAATATGCTTTCACTGTGAACAAAACCAATTTATTGACTTAAACTGTTTTAGCATTACATTAAGTCAAAACTGTAACCCTAAAGTAGGCCTACCTAACCTATTTCCTATTTCTACAAACGAAATGGAAGCCATAGCCTGGAGAGAACTACGAAGGTATTTTGGGCTGGCTATCTGTAAGTAAAATAGGAAAGTTGACCAAATTTGTGCCATAGTGCATATTGAAATAATTCATTAATAGGCGGTAGCCACATATTAAAATACTGTTTACTGTTAAAAAACCTTCACTGTGTAATGGTTAAGTTAACAAATACACTGTCACTAAATCTAATTTAAATTTTGTAAAAGTAGTGATTCTACAATATTACTTTCGTTCATGTTTCCTGTGTAGGTAAAGAATATAAAAATAAATTGAAGCTTTCGACACAGAGACACAAATCAGACACTCACTAAAGAGAGACACATTTTAATTGGCAGCTCACACTCTTTATTTATTTATTACATGCACAGCAAACGCCATTTTACAAGAGAGTTGAGTAGACATTGATAAAAATTAAATGTGACTTAAAGTGAAATAGTTATAGTGTGAGCAATAAATAAATATTTTAACAAATATGAAATAATATTAAATTATCTTCACTAGTTGTTTACCACAGACGACATCGTAATACCGAACCGAACGATGTCGGATGCAGTCGCAGTGCAGTTTTTTCGGGTTCGGCGTAAAATGACGCGGGAAGAGGACAGCTGTTTTTAAGTAGCTCAGACCACAGAGTAAAGTGCCTTCCACTCGGAGTAGGCCTACACGTACGAGAGAGAAGAGCTGATTTGCTCTCGCTGGTCGACAGTGTCTATTCAGGTCTCACACCCGACTTTATGTTTTGCTATTCACTGCTGAAACTTTTACTCTAAGTTTTCCTCTTGATTTCTGAAAATACGTCTCATCTCATTTTTAAAAAATTTTTATGAATTTTTCCTTTAACGAGGGCGCAAATATTGGAATGTTGAGAAGGCGTATCGGCCCACCGGCCGGTGGGCCGGCGGGCCAGTCCGCCCCTGAGAGTTTTCTTTGAATCCATATATATAGAGTAGACCACCCAATATAGACCAGTCCATCTAATGTAGACTGGCCACCATATTGGACCTAAAGTAATATTTTATTTATTTAAGATAATTGTTTCAAGTTGTTTTTAAAGCAAGCTAGTCTTATATAGAAAGGTAGAGAATAAGTCAAAACAACAAATAGCAGATCTTGACAAGAAACAAGGAAAACCAGAGTGTAATATGGAGAAGACTGACCAAGGGACAAAGTACATTGTTATCTAGAACAAGTTTATCTCTATGAGCTGCAGACAAGCCAATTTTTCCTGGCTTTTGCAGCAAGCTTTGTTTATGAAATGTTGTAATATTTTTGAGATTTTACAAATAAAAAAAAAAAAAAAAAAAAAAAAGAAAACTATCTCTTCCTTAGTTGAAAATTCTGTCAATGACAGTGCAATATTGCAATGTTTTGTTATATAATGTTAAGTTGTGTGTCTATTGTGCTAGTTTGGACTTTTCCTATTCAGATAAGCCTGCTAACCTCAACAATAATCCTAAAAACCTAGGGCCCTTGTGCTCCATGCCACATCCTGAACATTGAAATATATTAGCATAAAAATTATTTTTTGAAAGATATCTAAGTGAATATTTTATGACGAAGAAAAATATTTAAAAATCTAATATATTTGGTGTGATTTCCATTTATCACTGTTGTCACAATCAGTGATCGCGATAATCTCATTATCATCTCCCGTGGCCACAGAAACATTGTCATCATCTCCCTCGATTTAGGCAATACCTTGTTTATCACTAGCGGTCACAGAAACATCATCGCTCACTTCCATCACGTAAAAATCATCATCATCTCCTGATATCACGACCAAATATTGAACATCTCTTTCTGTCACGGACACATCATGGTCTTCAGCAATCGCGGTAAAATTGTAAACATCTTCCTCAGTTGCTTAAACATATTCATCCTCTGCGATAGCAGCAAAATCCTAGACATCACCTGTGGTTGTGTAAACCATCATTGTATTCTACGATCGTGGCAAAAGCTTAGACATCTCCCACTGTGGTGTAGAAATAATCAACATTCTTTGCGATAGCGGCAAAATCTTTGACATTACTGAGGTTATGTAAACATCATCGTCATTTCCCGCAGATACATGAAACGTTATCGTGGTCATTTGTAATCATGGCAAAAGAGTGAGTTTTTGATTGCAGACGTGTCCTGCAACCACGATTATAAAAGCTTGGATTGAGTTTGATTTTTCAGCATTGTGCTCGATCTCTCGAGCTTGTAGGCTTCGCTCGAAAATCGAGCCGCTCGCAAACCTTTACCATTTTGATCTTAAACTACTCATTCCATTCTTTGGATCAATTTTGTAACTTGAAATTTACAGTGAACACTTTTTCTAATTGAAAGCTTAAACTTTTGCAGTCAAGATTACATTTTGAATTATTTTCAGGAACGCCTGTAGGAACACACCTTAAAAGAAAAAGAAAGTTATCAGAAAATAAAAACGATACGAAGAACATTTTTGAAACAGCAGTAGCAAGTGAGAGTAAAAATACGACTGGTGCACACAAAAAACTTAAATTGTTTGAAGAAAGTTTAGATTGGGGGTAGTAACTGTCATAAATAAATCCAATTTTATATAGTTTGATTTATTTTTATCCTGTAAAAATGGTTATCTCTTTACAATAGTTAATCACATTTAGATTTTTTAAGTGTTTTTGAATACTTACAATTTTTTTAAAGAATTAGGCAATTTATTACATAATTGGTTAAATATCCATCCATCAAGGAAATTTTAAGCAAAGAATAGTAGTTCCAACACATTACAGCTTATGTAGCAAAAAATAATTAGTTAGCACTGTGCTCAAAGTTTTTATTTATTTTGTACCACTCCAAAAAGACAAAGCTAGAGGCCTATTCATTTTTCAAATAAACTGTTGAGTGATTTTTTTTTTATTATTGGATGAACGCTAGAAAAATGATATCACTGTTAGTCCAATGGATAATGCCTAATGAACTTACAATATTTATACAAATATAATCACAGTTCAATTCAAACTAAACATTGAAGAGAATGATTTTTAATAAATGATTCTTAATTAACTACTCCCAAGTCTCAACATGGGAAAGAATTTGGTTAGTTTACAATAGGCACCTCAGCATTTGCTTCCAAATGTTTGGTAACAATTTGTTCGATGTTTAGTTTAGACACACACTGTAAGGATAAGTAAATAGTTAAATCCTTGATTTGATGTGTAACTCACAAGGAATCCTACAATTCTGTGAACCGTTTAACCTTAGCCGTCCATTATTCATTTGTGGTGGGCATCTCCCTCCAAACTGTCATATACAGGAACTTTTTATGAATTATTGCACTCTAGACCTGACCAAAATGGGATTCAAATTCTTAATTTAAAACCCCTAGCCGTATGGACGTCTTAGACCAGTGTTTTTCAAATTATTTTGGCGTAGGACTTTAAAAGCAAAAATAAAGTGTACTACCATTGATTTTCAGATAGTGAAGAAGACATCACTTCACGTTGACGTTAATTTTTATACATGGACTAGGGTCAGAAATTTTTCTGTATAAAAAAAGAACATAGTTGAATGAACCAATCACAATGTGTGCTATTCTATTTTTGTTAGAATTTTACAGTGATAGTTGAGGTAACATAAAAGATGCTTTACTTTACAATAAGCTGTCTTCATTTTTTTACGTCAGAGGAATTTAATTTAAAAAGTTAAAGTGAGATTTAGATATTTTAAAAAAAGTTGTCCAAACCCATTAAAGCTGTGTGGAGTGGATGTGCTGGGAATTGAGCCCACCCCTCCTGAAGTCCAGGGCGCTAACCAGTAGGGACACAAACACGGATAAAATAATTCAAGGATAATCCAAGGATAATGTTATTGACTCTGTAAGTTGGTGTATTCGACGTAAAATTACATCAGTGTTCTCTGTTTGTTTTTGGCTCAATATTCAACTCAGTTTGTTTTTTATATAAAAAAAACAAAAAATCTGGCTAGTGGTTAAATTCTCCTGCTTACTCACATTCAATCATGCAAAATTGTCAAAGCTGTATAATTGAATGATATTCCTCCGACAAATAGTATCGGAAACAGCTAAATAAAAATACATGCTTTGGCTTTTTATTGGTGATGAAGACTCGCCTTACATAAGCATGATTGAAACAAAAAGGGTTGTGTTATCCCCTTTTTTTGATTTTAAAACCATAATAGATAATTTTTTTAAATCTGAAAACTTTCTCACAACAATAATTAAGTTGAAATGAAGTAAAGGAAGTTTTTATTACGCAATCAAAATCATAAACTCTCACTCTAATCATAAATAACAGAAAATTGTGGTAGCTACCAAATTTTGAATGTTTGATTTTTACAGAAAAAGTGTTTACTTTTTTGTTACAGACTATACCTTTGGGACCAAGAAGACTGAAAACTCCCTATATCTATATTTAATTTTATTTTTTAAATGGGTTTGTATTCTATTACTTTGGTTGATTTTTCCTACTAATATTTCGCTCCTAGTCTCTGCTTGGTTAATTTCATCTGGTAGGGTGAGTGTACCAGTGATTAAGCACCAACCAGTGAATGACCGTTTCATACCCATCGTCGACTATACCTTGGGGACCAAGAAGACTGAAAATTCCATGCATTTATATTTAATTTTCATTTTTAAATGCTTTTGTATTCTTTTAATCTTTTACTTTGGTTGATTGTTCCTAATAATATTTCGTTCCTAGTCCCGGCATGGTTAATTTCATCTGGTAGGGTGAGTGAACCAATGATAAAACACCATTGATTGATTGACCGTTTCATACCCAGGGCCAATTCTGGACATTTTTTTAAGCGAACAACATACCGGCGTCCCCCCCCCCCCCTAAACATTTATGGTAGTAAGGATTATCTCTGGATACATTTTAAAATACGAGTAAATATAGATGCTTAAGAACGTCCGAAACGTGCAAATATCTTCCGAGCTAGCCCAAAAAGATATCGGAGCGGGGCCCGACGTACAATTCCATTTGTTTTTATTTGTGGTTTGTTAAGTTATTTGGGAACAACAATAAATCAAGAACCGGTAGTAGGAGTATGCGCATGAGTTACAATATACGATTTACCCTAACGTTAACTGAAATATTAACACATTTTTAACATTTTTCATCGTCCTCAAACTGCATTAGAGTATCATATTGTATTTACTCAGCATACAGTGATTATGCCGTTCAAAATACAGTAACACCCTAAATGGTGTTGAAGAGACTGTAAAATGAATTAGGGTTACTGAAAATAGATCCGATAAAAAGTTTAGGTAAAGTACAATTCTCAAGCCAAATACAAACTATTGATATGTAACAAACTTAATTCATAAACAACTCAAGTTAAAATTACAAATGTTTAGGTTTCATCAATTTCGTTTTTTGGTATTTCATTAAAATTAGTAAGTAAACTAAAAAAAGGTTAATAATGTAACTATTAATGCTAATTAATTAAAGCTAATTAATAGTTATTTGTGTAACTAGTGTGCGAAGTGGCACTTTGCTGCACATGAGAAAAATGTTTATGCACAAGCTGCAGGCGAGTGCGAAAAGTTTCGCGAGTGCAGCAAAGGCACTTTGCGTAACACATTATATTTTTTCTAGAGTTACTATAAAGCATATAAATAACTAGTCTTTCAAACATTATACTACACGTTTTTAGGTTTGGTTAAATCCAAGCGTTGACTGAAATGGGAAATGCTGCGCCAGCTGATTGTAGTTGTTGTAGTATCTTTAAGTGTTGCCAACTTATTTTCAAGCGTACACATATTACATGCCTAATACAAGCACTCTGTTTTGTGTTATTTGGTTGGAATACTGGAATGCGGCAAAAAAATGAGTGCTGCCAAAGTAAAATGAGCACGGCAAAGTCAGTAAATGAAGTGGCTACTTGGCATACTATAATCAGTGTATGGAAGGCCACGTTGTCAGGTAACCGTAGGAAAATACTTATCTTAGTTTCCGAGATATGATAGCTCTATCTCTTGAGTAAATTTATATTGTATTTTTGTAAATATATATTAATATATTTTCGTCTTTAAAAACTGCTCCAACAGACATACACTGCTGAGGTCAAAACAAGAACAAAACTCAAAACACTGGCAACTACCAAAAGTTAAAATTAGGGGTTGATGGCGACGAGGGGTAGGTATGATCCATAGTCCAAACAGAGAAAGGTGCAGACCAACTGTGTAAAAAAGTATATCCCCTTGCACCGACTCTGGCGAAGCCTGCAAAGTAAACAATTTAACAGAATCTCTGAGAAGCAGGCTTTCTCTGAGCCACACACATCGCCCTTGTTAGCATTGGAGGTTCAGTTCTTATAGTGTTATATATTCAATACCTCTAGTCTCCTGAGGTCCCGGGTTCAAATCCCGCCAAGTCACCAATGGATTTATCTAAGTGATAATGCCGAAACCCCTAGGTTTAGCCTCAAGTAACGTGAAAAACAATCCCGGGCTCGTGCCTAGTGTCCTAGGAAAAATAAAATAGTCTCCTTCTTAAATACTGATCATTGGATCATTAGGTGCCCCCTTCTGCTTAGCGCACTACACGATCATGTACTTTGCTTAAACCAGCCCTGTTCAATACCACTATAACGTTTCGTTCAAACAGGTTTGGTTGTATTTGTCATGGTTCCTTAATTATTGAGGGAAATTGCTATATATTTTGTGTAATTCACAGAAAACATGTTAAGGCACAATTCTATACTCAATTTAAGATCAAATTCCTAACCAACAATTATTTAATCAGCCAGTCATTTACTAAATCAGAACTTTGGGTATAACCAGTGAATGACAGTTTTGGTTAATAACAAGATTTGGATACATTTTCTTGTTATCTTTTGAAATTTTGATGGATTAACACGTTCGCGGCGGCACGTCAAATGGCGGGCGAATCCCCAGTGTTGTGCAGCCCGCAGCGTCAAACAAACCCGATTGCCGCTTGTGACTGGCTTTCCAATTTCGGTCTGACGAATAGCAAATAACGTGCGTGGATGTCCTGCTTTAAGACGAGAGTCGACGTAGTTCGCTAAACACTCACAGATAGCAGCACTGCTTGGAACATAGCCGGTCCCATTGGAATTGTATTGCCAAATGGAGGGAAAAAGGCGGGACAAAAAGTAGAATTTTGAGATTGCCAGAGGGGGATTTTCGGGGAAATTTACTACTAACCTACACCACAACAAAATACAGTATACTATTGAGCAGTGCTGTGCGAGGCTTCAAGTTTCTAGCTCTAATCCTGGCTTAAAAATAAATCATTTCGTACTGCATTGCAGCTTGGGAGCGGACGCACCCACCAGGATGGCATTAGGGTTCCGTGTGGGAGCGATCGCTCCCATGCCGCCGCGAACGTGTTAAGTGCTTTGATAGGAATCACATCATAAGAAATCACATGGATACACTATAAGCGGAATTTGATCTCAGGTTAAAGTTTATGGTAATTTGAAAATTGGGTACCTATTCAATAGAATCTGTTGTTTAATCAATCCTGAAATGGTTATTTTTATTTGTGTACAGTGTCCTGGCTCAATGAGAGAATCTTTAACTATTGGATAAAGGTTTTGGTAAAAGTTTAAGATGTAATTTTTAATCTTCGGTCATTCACTGGTGCAATGATTTATGTGTCATGAATTGTATTTGTCAACATTTTTATCGAACATAACACATTAGGTTTTACCATAGATAAAACATACTCCCTTAGTAGATTTCTCATCCTTATGGACCAGCTGAAGACAATTTTATTGTTAGTTCTGTACGGTTTATGTAGAGGTCGTGTTTTGTTTACAATTTGTTTCCCGTTATTACAGTCATTTTAAACCTCGTTTAACCAAATAATACGATCTAATCATAAACAATAACTTGTCCCCTAGTTATATAACCAAACAGTAAAGCACAAATCAAGAAATTAACCCTAAAATAATAGAAACAAAATTTCGTCGACACTAGCGTCCAGTGTGGCATACATGAACATACATGGGCGTACATGAACTAGACATGAAAAACGAGCTTCAAAATTTACAATGGGATGAGAAGTCTACTTGTGTTGGTTAGTCTATGGTTTTACCATTACAAGATAATACGAACTTTATGTTTAAACTAGGGATGGACGGGATTGAATTTTTAGTTCGGGACGGGACGGGACGGGATTTTTATTTCCTTCCCGATTTTCGGGACGGGACGGGACGGGATTTTTTTCTGTGCATAAAAAGAAAGTACTGTATTGCAGTTACCAAAAAAGACATAAGAAATCAATTTTTACCATTTGTGGCACTGATCTATAAAAACCAAAAAATGGGTAACAATTTACAGGTACCTATAGAAACTTGTGACTCGCGGGTCACGGGGTGATCGTCTGTATGACTCGCGGTCACGGCGCGATCGTAGTCATGACTCGCGGTCACGGCGCGATCGTCGGTATGACATCGCGGTCACGGGGTTATCGTCGGTATGACTCCACGGTCACGGCGCGATCATCGTCATGACTCGCGGTCACGGCACGATCGTCGGTATGACTCGCGGTCACGGCGCGATCGTCGGTATGACTCCACGGTCACGGGGTTATTGTCGGTATGACTCCACGGTCACGGCGCGATCGTCGGTATGACTCGCGGTCACGGCGCGATCGTCAGCATGACTCGCGGTCACGGCGCGATCGTCGTCATGACTCACGGTCACGGCGCGATCGTCGTCATGACTCGCGGTCACGGCGCTATCGTCGTCATGACTCGCGGTCACGGCGCGATCGTCGTCATGACTCGCGGTCACGGGGTTATCGTCGGTATGATTCCACGGTCACGGCGCGATCGTCGGTATGACTCGCGGTCACGGCGCGATCGTCGGTATGACTTGCGGTCACGGCGCGATCGTCGGTATGACTCCGCGGTCACGGGGTTATCGTCGGTATGACTCGCGGTCACGGCATGATCGTCGGTATGACTCGCGATCACGGCTCGATCGTCAGCATGACTCCGCCATCACGGCATGATCGTCAGTATGACTCCGCGGTCACGGCGCGATCGTCGGTAGGACTCCGCGGTCACGGCGCGATCGTCGGTATGACTTGCGGTCACGGCGCGATCGTCGGTATGACTCCGCGGTCACGGGGTTATCGTCGGTATGACTCGCGGTCACGACGCGATCGTCGGTATGACTCGCGGTCACGGCGCGATCGTCGGTAGGACTCCGCGGTCACGGCGCGATCGTCGGTAGGACTCAACGGTCACGGCGCGATCGTCGGTATGACTCGCGGTCACGGCGCGGTCGTCGGTAGGACTCCGCGGTCACGGCATAATCGTCGAAATGACTTCGTCTCCTGCGTTCGCGGACCTATCGCTCGCAATAACGGCGTTATCGGCACTCGCGAAGCGGAAAAATCGCCGACGATCGGACCAAATCCCGTCCCGAAAAATTCCCGAGTCAAATGTAATCCCGTCCCGATAATCGGGAATATTTTTTTCCCGAAAAATTCCCGAAATTTCGGGACCCGTCCATCCCTAGTTTAAACTATTCCCTTAATAGCTTAATAGCTTTTATAGCATTAGGTAGCTTAATAGCATATTTCCCCAAGTCAGATACAAGGGGAAACTCTATTTTAAACAGTAAATCACTCTTGCACTCACTCTATTATTCTGGATCATATGGTCATTCAGCCTACTAGGATACATTTAATAAAAGTTTACTGTTCCAACTTTTAACTGAAATAACATTGTAAAAGCATAGTCAAAAAGGATTAAATATAGACTGTCAGCCGTGCTGTGGCTACCAAGGTTACCATAGGTTCTGGCGCACACCGCTGGGAGCGCCGTGTAGTTACAAAACGTGTACGCCGTAACTACATGGCTCCCAGCGTCAAGCCACGGCCACCTTTAACTCCAGGCCGCGGCCTTGTAGAATTGGTAACGTTGCAAGTAGGGTTGTTTAGTGTCAGACATCCCATAAGATAACATGGCAGACAGGTGACATCAGCTCATTAATTCACGCTTTATTTATTTAAATTTATGAACATAAATTTATTAAAATATTGAAAATAGAACATACAGAATTGAAAGTCAAAACAATATGAATTTAAAATCTATATCTGTACATTTAAAGCGGAGTCAATATTTTCATAGTCCAGTAACCAAGCTTTAGTAAAAACAAATACCATTAGCTGCTTCTAAACAAATCAGCTGTTGCAACCCTACCAAAGGCGGCCTTGGTCATGCGCCAGAACCTATGTTAACCACAGCACAGCTGACGGTCTATATTTATTTCTTTTTGTCTATGGAAAAAGTAAGCCAAAGTGGTGTATGATTAGCATCTTATCTATAAAATTGTAAATCAAATATATTTTTGTAAAGTTTTATATATTAATAAAATAATCTTTTACACAAAAATGTATTTGTCCTCCATTTAATTTCTTTAGGGGTTAAAATAATTTCTTGGAGCTCTGTTGCATGCTTGATAGTTTAGAATGTGAAAAATTGTTTTAATACTTTAATACTTTTCAATGAAATGGTGACCATACAAATAAGGTGTTTTAAGCCAAGTATGAATGGAGATGAGTGTAGAATGAGTGGCGCAATCTTGTAGTCTCGTTAGTGATAAAGGCCGACATATTCCTTAGACACAGCTGTTAATTAATAGCCCATACAGCTAATGGCAACTAAGGGACCTACAGTTTATAGTGGAATCCGAACGACATTTTTGCCTTGGTATTAACAAATTGGTCTAATTATCAGGATAGTACTGCGGATAGTCGTAGTACTCACTAGTGTGGACGTTAATCAACACCAGGGAGTATCACATCCACAATGCATGCCGATAAATATCCACAGTTCGTGACCTCCTAGTAGCTGGATTACAGGACGTCGCCACAGTCCCAGTCAAAATTTAAAGGAACAAAATTAATAACACAGAGAGGGATGCTGCCATTGTTTATTGTGATAGCATGAACTTATTTGTTTCAAATCAAATCAAATCAAATCAAATCAAAAATTCTTTATTCATATTGTATATACATACATGAATAGTGTCAGACTATAACTAATTTGTATGCATTTTGATTTCGATTTACAGAAAAGTAGAAACCGCATACAGTTTCATTTTTTTATTTTTTTCCACCAGAGCACCTCAACCTTATTTATTTAGTCGTTTTTACATTGAAAAAACTCTTCAAATGAATAATAACTCGTTTGCAACAGATGATTCTTAACTAGTTTTTTGAAATTATTTTGGTTTATTTTACTTTTTAATTTTGTAGGAAGATGGTTTAAAAATTTTGATCCCATAAAGGTTCCCTTTTTTTCAAAGAAGCTGAGGTTATGTTTTGATAAATTTATATCATTCTTATTTCTAGTGTCATATGAATGGACATTTTTTCTAATTTCCAAATTGTGTAGTTGATTTTTGACACACATAATACATTCTACTATATACTGATCATAGACAGTCAAAATATGTAGTTTTGAAAATTTATCCTTCACAGTTATTCGTTTGTCCAAGTATAGCATGATTCTTATAGCTTTTTTTTGGAGTTTCAGAACTGTATCTAAATTTTGTTTAGACGTTCCTCCATAGATTGCCAGACCATAAGACAGATGGGAATGTATATGCGCAAAATATATTGATTTTAGGGTGTCCAGGCTACATAATAGTGACATACGCCTCAAAACATATAACCCTGAAAAAATTTTTTGTGTTATGAATTGTGTATGATAATCCCATTTAAAATATGTGTCTACGTAAAGCCCTAAAAATTTAGTATGCTTTAGATTTTCTATTTTTTCGTTTCCAACCAGGATGTTTGGTTCTATTGTTACTTTTCTTTGTGAGGCTGAAAAAACGATTTGGTTGGTTTTTTGACAGTTTAAAAAAAGTTTATTTTTAAGAAAATATGATTGAACTTTACTCAAATTTTCATTACAGGCCAGTTCAAGATTTTGGTAATTTTTAGCTGAAATAATTAGGTTTGAATCGTCTGCGTACAATAGTAACTGGCTTTTGGCTTCTATGTTTGATTTTAAAATTGAGGGCATTCCACGGACATAGCAGAGAAATAATAATGGTCCTAAAATAGATCCCTGAGGAACTCCATGTTTAATTTTTAATGTTTGTGATTTATTTTTAACGACTTGGTTTCCTTTTTTTGAAACTATTTCAACATACTGAGATCTATCGGAGAGGTATGATCTAAACCATTTTAAAGGAACATCTGGCAGGCCCAAAACTTTAAGCTTCTTAAGTAGTATTTCATGAGACACGCTGTCAAATGCTTTTGACAAATCCATGAAGACACTGGCTACCTTATCCCCCTTGTCAATAGATTCAATTATTGTTTCCGCAAACCTCAGCAGAGCTGAAGTGGTTGATTTTCCTTTTTGGAAACCATGCTGTTCTTCGTCTAAAAGGTTATTATTTTGTAAATGCTCAAACAATCTATTATACATCACCCGCTCATATATTTTTGAAATAGCAGGTAAGACAGAAACAGGACGGTAATTACTTCTTTCAGTTTTTTCACCCTTCTTAAAAATGGGCACTACTTTGGACATTTTTAAACTTTGAGGAAAAACTCCGGTTATTAAGGAACTGTTAACTAAGTGAACTAATGGCTTTAACAAGGGTTTTACTGTATTTTTAATTAACTTTAAAGGAACTTCATCGTGGCCACTTGATAATTTATTTTTTAAGGACAAAATGATTTTTTCAATCTCTGCTTCATCAACTGGTTTACATTTAAAAGGATTCAAGATTTCAATATGATTTATGTTGTCCTGTAAATTTATTCCATTGGGCAACATTGAATTATTTGAGGTATCCTGAACAAGATCATCTATTACATTAATATAGTAGTAATTAAACAAGTTTGAGATGCTCAGAGGATCACATACAGCTTCACCATCTATTTTTATTACATTGATTGCTCCTCTTGAGCTATTAACATTTTTTCCTGTCTCTTCATTTATTATCTCCCAGGTTTTCTTGCAGACATTTTCAGATTTTTTAATTTTTGTATCATAAAAAGTTTTCTTAGCCTTAACAAGTTTATTCTTGTAATCTCTATCTTTTAATTTACAGTAATTAATTATATCAACATTACCACTAAGTCTAGCATATTTTTATAGTTCAACTATATCCTTTTTCTCCATCATCAGCTCTTTAGTAATCCAGTTACTTTTCCTTTTATACAAGTATCTTTTGATTTTCTTTTTTGGAAAAACTAAATTAAAATTATATTGAAAAATGTTGTTAAATACATCAAACTTATTCTCTACTTTCGATAAATATAATGGAAGCCAGTTTTCATAGGAAAGAATATTTTTAAAAATATTCATATTATTATCTGAAAAATCTCTACATTCGACATATTCACTGGGCAAATTTAATTTCTTAGATTTGGGTAATGTTAGTTCTAAAATTTGTCCATCATGATCGGAAAGAGATGTTATGATTCCAGTAACATGTGTCAATGACTTATCTATATTTGTAAAAATATTATCTATAGCTGTGGCAGTATTACTGGTTACCCTTGTAGGAAAATTTACTAAATAATTAAAATTGTAGCTTCTTAGGATGTTTTTGAAAGTTTGAACTTCATTTGTTGTAATTAATACATTAAGGTTAAAATCTCCAGCAATAACAAAATTTACTTCGTCTTTTAAAGAAACTAAAAGTTCAATTAACCTATCTAATCTACTTAAAAATTCTAATGTTTGTAATTGAGGTTTTCTGTAAACTCCTACCAGTACAAAAGACCATTTTTCTATTCTATATTTAGCCAGACAACACTCAAAAAGCTTGTCCTCGGTCAGTTCATAAACTTTTTTTAAGGTTAGGGGTTTTGAGTTCAAACTCTTCTCCGACAGAATCATCACGCCACCGCCAGAGGTGGTTGTACGAGAGTATGCAGAAGTAACAGAAAAGTTAGTTAAATTAAATCTTTCTATTTCATATTCTTTCATGTTGTGTTCGGTCAAAACAATTATATTGGGTTTAATTTCTTCTAAAACAACTTCTAATGGTTCTTTCCGGGAATTTAAATGTTGAATATTTTGATGAAAAATTGAAAATGTGTTTATTTTGTTGCTATTTGTTGAGTTTTGATTTTTAAACTTTAGTCTGGATCCTTGAAAACTGTCGGCGAAGAGTTTAAATCCGGTTTAGGGTCAGGAAGGATCCGGTGTGGTTGATTAGTTGATTAGTGGTTTATGAAACGATGGTTCTGCTAAAGAGCTAGGTATAATAGTGCATAGTAAACTTAAAAAAATATTACTGGAAAAATATTTTACTTATTCATTATACAAAAAAAAATTTCTTAGAATGTTCTGGGAACCAAACAGTTAGGACCACCTAAATGTTTCAAGGTTTCTTTTGACTTTTAGGACATTTCCAAACAAGTTCCATTTTGGTAACAATGTATCTCAACTCTGGGCTAATATTCTCCTACTAGATTTTACACATTAAATCCATTTGGCTGATAGAGCAGATAATTTGGACTTCAACCTTTACCTGATTTTTTAAAAGAAATACTTTTACACCACACTAACCTATTTTGACGAACTTCCCACACAAGGATTTAGTCTAAAAAACAGCTGTTTGCTGCCAGCTTAATCAAATGGGGTTACATTATGTACTACTGTACTGTAATGAGTTTTACCTGACACTAATCAGCTGATTACATACTCTCTTAGAGGTTATGACTAGACTAGTAATTGTTAGTCCTTTAGTTGGTGGTAATATATATGGATTTGAACAGATTTATTAGTATGGCTTAAACTATCGTATGTCACTCGTCCAAAATGTGTTTACCGGAATCTTATGGTAATCCCACACTCGTCCGGTAAACACTTATTTTCAAGACTAGAAACATAATATACTATAGCCCCACAATAAATGTATTCTTTTAATACTATTAGATGAAATGGCGACCAAACAGCTGTTTCTGCTGCAATATAAAATTCGATTGATATGAGAGAACAGGTGTTTGTGTGTAAACCTGAAATTCCATCAGTGAAAACCAGTGGTGTAGTGGAGCAGGAACGGTTCATATTCTGCTTTTTCCAAAGAACCTATATTGATAAGTGACCATTTTCTAGACAATGGTAAGCGTTTCTGTACTAGAAAATTTACAACCACACCGCTTTTGGACCGATTCTCTAGCCAAAAAAGTTTAAATACTGATAATCTATATATCAATTTAAAACTGTTTTTCTTTGTCATAGCTAAATTGAGAGAACAGCTGGGCGTAGAAACTCGGTAGAGGTGTCTAAAGAAAGGTCTTGGCCTGTAGATGAGCCATCAAAAGAGAAACGTGGTAAATTCGCTTGGGGCTCTGCCCCAGTGGCCTTTGAATTCCCATCCCATGTTATTCTTATGGAGGAAAAACTGGGTTTTTGTCCCAGATAATTTAAGAGAACGGCTGGGCGTAGAAACTTGGTAGGGGTCTCTAAAGAAAGGTCTTGGTCTATAGATGAGCCATCAAAAGAGGAACAAGGTAAATTCCCTTGGGGCTCTGCCCTAGAAGCGTGTAAAGTTGCCTCTTCAAATTTGTTTACCATCTATATCTATACTTATTTAATACGCAAGCAGGTTTTTTGTGACAATTACTCCTCCAAAACTACTGAACCGATTTACATGTTCTTGGTGTCATTGGAAAGGGCGTAACGTGAAGTTGTGCAGGAAACTTTCTTTTTAGGGAAATAAATAGAGGGTGAGGCCCTGGGGCCCTTTAAAGTTTCGTATTTCTCCATAAGATTAACATGGGAAACAAATATTGTTATGAAACTCCAGCTGCTGTCAGAAATTAAAAGTGAGGAGAAGAACATATGTTAATTGCACTGAGCTATAATTCTAACTGGAGGTAGCACTGAATGTCAAAGATGCGTGTCGCCAGCCGCCATGTTTGCGTGAGGTGGGTGTCCATAAGAAGCCATGTTATTGCTATGACAAAAAAACTCACTGCTATACAACCTATTTATAAGAAGCCATGTTATTGCTATGGTAAGAAAACTTACTGCTATACCAACCTAACAAAATCAGCGACTCGCTTTTGACAGACTTCTGCCATGGCAGTGCTACCTCCAGTTATAATTTTAGCTCAGTGGTTAATTGTAAACAGCCAATAAGTTTTCTAATTTAACAGTTAGTTTGCCACAAACATTTACTTACTTGGTTGAAATGAAATAGTGACTATTTGAATTTGGGTTGGCGTAAATATTACAATGGGAAAAAACGAGAGAGCCTGGATAAATTGATATAATAAAAAGAAAACTGAATTAACACTGTGCTGCATTTCTTAGTAATCATTGAAAGAGACGATGTGCAAACTATGGAAACATAGGAAAGTCATAGAACCACCAAGGGGAAGAAATAGAAATAATGTGTTTTATAAACACTAAAAAACAAAATCAGCTTTTGAAAAATGATAAGATATTTACAAGAAATGTTGATTATATCGATCTGTTATGTACATCTTGAGTATTCCATAATCTTTTTGTCGAATATTTTAAAGTCATAAAAAATTATGACTGTTATTCGTTTTAAAATAACACCTGTAATTCTTAGCAATTGCTCGATTTCGAGCAACAGGGACATAATTCTACACTACTTTTTAATGAAACAGCTGTTAATATTTAAATTGTGATTTATTGAATTTTTCAAAATGAAGTAAGTACAGTATTTGCAATGGGTTTTTCTGATTTTAAAATCGATTTTATTCTGCATCGTGTCATGTTTTGCAATATAATGTTCTATTACCAAATCAGTAGAAAATCCTAATATCACAGTAACTCTTAAAATTATTTCTCAAGGAGTTAACTTATATCTATTGTATGGCTTGGTTTCTAATTTTTTTTTACCACTTCTCGGAGATTGTACGTAGGTGATATTCTTTGGCGTATTTGCATCTGTCAAGGAAACTTGGGTTGGTGAAATTATTACATTGGAAAAAAGTGAGAAATCCTGGACAATTTGATATAGGCCAAAAATAAAACTGAATTAACAATATGCTACATTTCTTGAGCAATCATTGAAATAACCGATTTGTAAACAATGGAAACATAGAAAAAGCCATAGAATACAACCAAGTAGAAGAAAAGAAATAATGTTTTTTTTTTCATTTATAATCGTTATTATAGACAACCTAATGCGGCTATGAGAGGGAAAAATTTGTAGAAACACTAAAAAACAAGATCAGCTTTTTGAGAAAAGATAAGACATTTAAAAAAGATTTTGATTATATCTAACTGTTGTGTAGGTCGTGGGTATTTCCATAATCTTCGTGAGTCACCTGTAATGCTTCGCAATTGCTCGAATTCGAGCAACAGGTACACTAGTCCTTATATATAATACGTGAAGGCGATTTCTACGAAATACTACTCCGCCGTTAATAATGGACGGATTTTTACTTTTTTTTTTGTTTCAAAATAAAGTATTTTTTGTGTAGACGCCCCCTTTCACCAATTCCTGTAATAAAAATCCTCGGGCTTTGCCCCACAGGCCATAAAAGTTGGATTTTCTCCCATAAGATTAACATGGGGAAATCTAAATATTTAATTGGAAACTTTGTCCCCACTAATTTGAGAGAATGGCTGGGCGTAGAAACTTGGTAGAGGTGTCCAAAGAAAGGTCTTGGTCTGTAGATGAGTTATCAAAAGAAAAACTAAGCAAAATCCCTTAGGGATCTGCCCCAGAAGCCTTTAAAGATCCTTCTCAGATTTGTTTACATTTTGGCCATGTGAATAATACTTTTTAATAAAACAGCTGTTCATTTTTAAATTGTATTTCAAACAACTCATATTTATTGGGAGTCACTGAATTCTACCAAAAATTTATTTGCAACGTTATTTTCTGATTTTAAAATTATTTTCCTCTTTATCATGTCATGTTTTGCAATATAACGTTCCATTACGAAATCAGTGGGAAATCCTTTTAACACAGCAATTCTTAAATTATTTCTTATTGAACTATCTTATATCTATTGTACGGGTTGGTGTCTGCCTTTTTCTCCACTTTTGCCTACATTTTATCATATTATTCTACACATATCAAATATTTATGTAGAAATATCTGCTCTTATCGTGTCTGATAAAATCCAAACATAGAAACCATTTGAAAATAACACTACATTTTGGCTCTAAAATATGGTACAAAGAGAAACGAGCAGCTACTGTCATGAGAGAAAGGTCATATTCCCTTTAAACTAGATCACATAATACTAATAAGATACTTTGATTACCAATATGTAAACGTCAATACTGTATGTATGTAACAGCCAATTTACAGTATTTTTGCTTTTTGGAAATGTCCCATTGCTTTGTCATTTGCTTTTTTTGTTGCCAATGAAGCCGCCAAGACCATATAAATGAGGAGGCCCCTAACAGTTCAAGAATAAAAGCCAACTTCACTTCAAGTATTCCACTACACCTGACATTCCGTAGAGAGATTATTTTGACAACTTTATGTTATTGATAGGGCTGAGACAACTAACTGACATCCCCCATGCCAAGGAATTCCAGCTTTTATAGTAACCCCACAATCAATTTCTCAAAACTATGCTAGAGGGTTCATTCATTGGCACAGGAGTACGATATGAACTGACGCGACGTGACGAAGGAAAAATCAAACTTACACTGTAACGGATATTACCTTTAAAGTTAGAATATGTCTTCCCAAAAAATATTTTCCTTTTAAATAAAATCATATTACACTGATGAAATCATAGAAGTGTTTAACTACAAAAGACTCTCCAATACGATTTTAACACTATTTAAAGATTCTTCCAAAGGAAGAGATATCATATAATATACTAATAATAACTCCGATGAGTCCGATGACGTACGGTATGGGAAATATTTTTATCATTGAATGATCAACTAAATTTGGCAACTAACGCAATTAAAATCATTATTGTTTTTACACTTATTACTCTTTCAACAATGCTAAATGCTCAAAATATGTATATTTAACCCAATTCAACACAGTTAGATAAATTAACGTAAGCCTTGAAAGTAACCGTCGATTTCGACGGGTTTCACCTAGTATGGTAATGAATCAATAAGGGTTTAACACAAATAATAACTGTTTATGAATACATTGTAAGTGCTTTATTCGGTTTGAGTTTGTTTATAAGTGTTTTGTTTCGTTCTCTCAAAACATTTCACTTCATAAAACAAACTGGTCTTTACAACCAGGTCTGTTGGTATTCGTTGGACGCTTCCTTTACAAACGGAACAAATTGCGGATTTGTTCTGAATCTAAATTAGTTTCAAACTCTTTCAGCTCTAACAGGGAAGAGTTTTGTATTATTTATTTCTATATTGATTTTATGTGTATTTCTTTATCAGTGGAACTAAACAGTATTAGGGAATTTCCCATAGGGAATAAGCTATTACCGTAGTACTGATGGTAAGACCTGGACCCGGGACCGATTTACTTTTTCGTTTTGAGGTCCCTAGAGGCCAATAACACCATCCGTTCAAATTCATATATATATATTTATTTATGTGTCCGTTAGCGCGATAACTCGAGCAAAACTCATCCGATTTTGATGAAATTTGGTACAAACAAGTAAACCTACGTTTATTCGAACGAGTTCGCGAACCAGCATGATCGGACTATGGGAACAGGTGTTTATGGGGTAAAAGTTGGTTTTTCCCATTTTTAACCCTAAAAACTTAAAATTTAACATTTTCTTTCTAAACCATTTTGTAGAGCTTAAACAAAAATAATTTAGTATATTGAAGCGTTATGATGCGCCTAATGGTTACGGAGAAAATTCCAAAAAACTAAATTTAAAATTCCCATGTTATTCTTATGGAGAATAAGTAAACTGTTGTAGTTTGCTTGTTTATGAACATATTTTGATGACATTTTTTGAAAATGCATTAATTTCATTCTAAACTATAAACATTTAAAATAAAAAACACATTTTTACCCCTCCTGTTACAGCAAACCTAAGTACTCGTTAAATTAATGTTATTTAAATAGGGAATAAACGTGATATTTTTAAGGAGACATTTTTGTGTAAATCCAATCAAGCAAATGGAAATTCGCTTAGTCTGCAGGTTTGCTGCGGCGGGGGTATTTGCATTTAGTATAAAAATAAGTGCCATTGTTTATTTGTATTTTTTCTTTTCAGAGAAACTAACCAAGATCTTTGTTAACTTGCCTTAAATTATGTCAATGGAACGGTTTGAGTTTTTCTAAGCTATTCAACTATGTACTCTTCTGATATTTTCATTGTATTTTTGTCACCCTCATTATGTTCCAACTATGAGTTGGCCGACCTTTAGTGTTAGCATAACATAATTTGAGTGTGTCATCAAAAAAATGATCTATAGTCCTCGACACCCTAACTTGAGGCAGCCCAAGGCCGCACGCTGTATCGGCCTATAACTATAATTTGGTATAACGGTATAACTGAATACTGCAAAGTCTAACCTCCTATGTGTGACAAAACTCTTTTAAATAATTAAATTAGGCAACCAATTCCCTGATTTTTAAATGCAAATATTACTGATATATATTTTTCAATTATAGCTTATTGCAGCTTACAAAAAATCATTAAAAAGTTATACTGATACTAAACTTAATGAGTTGTATTTAATAAATTAAACCATTATAAATAATGGTTATTTTATTTACTCATATAAAATGACATTACATCAACATAAGACAGGACAATCATTGTTACTGTTATAATACTTAAAACTAAAATCTAAGTTTCAAAACGAAATTATATAATTTTAATGTTTAGTCAACTCTCCCAATTTTCTCTAAACCTATTCAAAGTATAGAATGGATTGGATAGCAAACAGTCTTCATATTCTTGGGGGTCTTTAAGACAAGACTAGCTTTACAACCCACCCCCCCCCCCTGTGCTTTACAACGTAAGAGGATGGTTTCTGTAAAAATATATCATATAAGACTACACTTTCAAAACTCGGAGACAAAGCATTGGTTGATACAACAGCGGTGATGGAGTCTTACCTAATTCCATAATCAGTGACACAATCCTGAACAAATAAAAACAAACTAAACCTACCACATAGTTGTGCAAAACATTATATTTATATTTATTTGGATCAGCAATTTGAAATTATGAAGTAAGCATTTGATAGTTCTACCGTACTTGTTTTGATAAGTCAGAACAAACGTAAAAATTGTGAGTATTCTCCTGCCATTGATACCAATCAATATTTACTTTTGAAAACCTCTCCTCACAACTTTGGACGTCCACAGCGCGTAGCCCGAGGTGTACTCAGGGAAGTGAATAAGCCTAAGACATTCCTAGGTATATGGACCATCTATGTGCTTAAGTTGTATGTGGTTGGCTGTATCGGCTTAGTATTTTAGTCGGGTCAGTAAGACAGACAGACAGACAAACCTACACCACCTCAGTTTCATAATAGTATAGATGTAACCGAAGGTTTTTTTACCTGCTTGAACCTCACCAAATAATATACAGTTGTTTTAAAGTTTCACTGTCTTATGTGTAATTATTAAAGAGTTTTATTACATCACAGTTGTTGTTTACACCCTTTCTATTCATAGCAAGAATAAGAGTCATGATACCGTACTGTATATATATATATATATATATATATATATATATATATTATATATATATATATATATATATATATATATATATAATTTAATACCCAAAAGCTGGTTTTAGTTGAATGTTGAGTTAATGAAGTAAATTCGTTCTAAGTTGTCAAAAAAGACAGAAATATTGTAAACTTTATATAATTTTGTAGAAACTGTTTTGTGAAATATTAACCGATGTGAACAGATGTTTTACAAATTGTTGTCATTAATCATAATACCAAAGTTCTGTCTAAATTTTCAGTCTACTTTTAGTCAGTTAGTAGTTACAGTTAAAATTCGTAATGTACTCCTACCTCTTGGTGACTCTAATAATTTTTGGTAAGCAATTTTCTTATATGAATTAAATTTGTAAAAGTGGTTTTTTATTATTTTTTCTGGCTATACAATTAAAGTAGGGATGTAAAATGAACAGAAATAACTGTTCGCATAACATTGTAACTTGCTCTAGCAACAGAATTTAACCATGAAATTTCTTTTTATTCTTAAAACCAATGAAAAATAATTCAGTTTAGATGTTAATTACTTCTAATTATTTTTGCCGGTTAAATTGTACAATATTAAACAATAGTAGAAAAACATTTAATTTAATTCACTGTTTAAAATTGAGAGCAAATATTTTTTCACCACACTATGATGTTTTAGCTGTTTTACATACGTTAATTGGTGGCTGAAAGTTGAGTTTTGCAGGCCATGCGAACTGTCATCGTTATTTGGGGACCGAGCCGGTTTTTACATCCCTAGGGCCGCAAAATTAGCTGCCCGCTTACTTTCTTAAACATGAATGCAAATTAATACACAATCAGTATTCATAGCATTGCAATATAATTGTTTTACTGTTATCGCTGCCTAGCAACTATTTATGATTATTTTTGCTGATTCCTCAAATTATTTCTTCACATAACCTTAAAGTTGTAGTTGTGTTGACTATGAGTGTGCATTATTATTGCGGTGAATAGTGGTAATAGGGTATGTGGTGAAAAATAGCGTTCGTACCACGGTACCGATCGTTTTAAGTTCTCGACTTCGTCTCGAGCTTAAAAACTATCTCGAGCCGGCAAAACCTCATTTTCGGCCCTAGGTACGAAATATACTATATAACAGGAGGTGTATCAACAAGTAGTAACTTCTTGTAAATTGTTAGTCTAAAATTATATCCTGTTTGAGAAATTTGTCAATTGTTAGGAGCAAATGAATAAACAGAGGAAATACAATGTTTACGAATATGTCTATTTGAGTTTGAAAACATAAAGAAACTTTATTGTTTTTACTATGAATCCTGAATATTAAACCCCCTGAATCAACATAATAATTGGTAATAATTTGTTAAGTAAGATCTATTCGACAAATCTATATGTACATTTTAATTTTTTACATACCTAACCATCAAACATTTCATACAATCATGACATAAAATAAACAGTATCGGCAAAAGGAAACATAATTCCTACCTTTTGCTTGTCAAAAACTCTTATAATGGGTTTTTCTTATAATGGAAAATAGCAAGGGTTAAGTAAACAACATACGTGAAACACATGTTTATAACAAGCCATCCACAGTACACTATCAAATTAAATAATACAGTACAAAAGAAAAAAATCTATGTTGTAATGTAACTGAGCAAAGGATGGACATTGTTAAAAATAGTTCCGACCAAATACTGATTATTTTACTTGGCTCTCTCCCACCAAAACGTAATCCCGCAGCACTGTTGTTGGTACTGTATATTTTATTCTAATTTGTTCATGGTTTTACCAAGCAAACAAATTACACTCCTAACCTTCTTCATCCTGACCTTCACCACGGGCGGGCATTAATTGTGCCAACTACTCCAGGGAGCCACCCGATAGTTTCATAACTGCTCCAAGTGGCGACCCTCTCCCTCTAGACTGTATAATTGAGTCGTTTACGTTAGGTTACCTTAGGGTAGGTTAGTTTTGGTTTGGTTAGGTTACGATGACACTTAAACAAGGACATTCATTCTGCCGACAACTCACCCCTACCTGGCCTGGGCTTGGCGCAACTAAGGAACATTTGTTGGGGCCCTTTGAGAGCTTGGTGCAATTAAGGAACCCTTTGGCGCAATTAATGCACGACCTTCACCGCGGAGCGTGCGTGTCCTGCCAGAATTTTTTTTAAATAGCCATATTAGTTTTTCATTTGTAAATGTCTTTGTCCCGTCCGTGTATGTGTGTGTGTGTATGTTTATTAGTAAGTAATGCCAAGGATTTCATCCAACTGCTATTTTTGACAATGGCGGAAACAAGCCAAAAAATGTAAACAACCTACGTACTATTTGAGCTGTTTGTCAGATTATAAGTTCTGTTAACCTATTATCACATTAAAATCTTAAATGTTTATACTAAACATTTAACCACAATCTAGCAAGGCTCAATCCCCTAGTAGATAAAATATTATCCAAATTCAAAAGTACTATAAAATATGTAGTTACTAAATTTCAATCAAAACCTTTGGTTAAAATAACTCGTTTTTATTATTTTATGGGTTTTATGGGGAAAATATCCACTACGATACAAAATCCCAAAAAGATAAAAAAACGCCTAGATACCATGGATTAGTAGCCTTCAATATCGGACCCCCACAGGTGTAGTATGTAGCTCATCCACACTTTTTGGGTTCAGGGGGGCCAAAAGGGATATTAGCATTCAAACTCAAACTAAACACAATAATCATAAACATTCTTTTCAGGATTCATCAATGGTAGCCATCAATGGTTTATTGGTGGCGCTTGTCAGTTCGGCTTCTATCGTGAAGATAATATAGGGCCGTGCGCCTATGAAGGGCTGACTTGCGCACACTGCCAGCCTCGATTGTTTGTGCGCCTGTTTCCAATATTCTTCTCAAGGAAAGTGTCTTACAATGGTTGCCGGTCTGTGGTCAAAAATGGAAAAACTGTAAAACTCTCATGCGCTGTGTGTAATCTGGAAAGAATTCCAAGGTGCTACCATTTTCCAAACGATCTACCGAGAAACTGTGAGTTCCGCTGACACGGAAACAACACACTCTGGAAGAGAAAAAGAAGTGTTCATTAAACCACTGTAGTTATGTCATTGTATTTTATTACCATCGAGTTTTCACCAAACATTATATTATAGTGTCGAATTTGGCTAAAACCAGAGAGCACAGAATAGAATAAAAAATGTCTATTCTGTGCTCTCTGGCTAAAACACAGACAATATCTGTGGCCAAAGTCATTGCAGTCGTATGGTCAAGTAGAAAATGCTCCTCCCACAGCAAACCTGCTGACGAAGAGAATTTCTATTTAATTCTGGTTGTATTTTCACTTAAATATCTAAAAATGTCAGATATATTCCCTATTTCCATAACATTACTTAAAAGAGTTCTTAGGTTTGCTGCTACATGGGAGGTAAAAGAGTTTTTTAGTTAAAATGTTAATAGTTTACTGTTAAATAAATACATTTACCAAATTTGATCAGAATATATCCATAATAAATTAAACTACAATAGTGTTGTTATTCTCCACAATTAAAAGATCGTCTTGGGAATTTTAAGTTGATAGTTTTTGGGATTTTCTCTGTAACCATTACACGTATAACAACTCTTTAATATACAACATTATTTGTTTATTAAGTGTTGACATCCATATGTCACGACGTCCAATGATGTAAGGCACGACGTCCAATGATGTAAGGCACGACGTCCAATGATGTAAGGCACGACGTCCAAAATATAATTTTGAGCTGTCTTACGACATCCAATATGAACCAATCGACTGTTGCACGACGTCCAAATCTCATAATGTCCAAAAGTACAGTAACTACAAGAAACATAGTCTTTCTACAAGCATTGGACGTCATGGGATTGATCGTCGTGCAACAGCGCACTTTACCGGACCTTCTTAGCCTCATTCTACCCCATTTCACAATTAAAGATAGAAATATTTCAGCTATTTCTTATTCGATATTTTTGAACATGAAACAGTTTGATAGGGAATTAAAAATGCAAATTAAAAGTGCTCCTGAAAATTTTTCATAAAATCTGCCGTTTTTGTAGAATTTAAGTTTAAACAAATAAAATTGCCGCCATTTTGTAATTTTAAGTTGAATCAAGATGATTCTTTCTAACATGGGTCTCTTTTACCTTAACATACATACAAATCTTCATAAGGATCGTTTGAAAAAATTCAAAGATAAAAATGTTTATGTAAAAAATACAACTTGGCGGATATCTGGTTAACGAAGCGATTTTGGAAAACATGTTATTCTTGATTTTCTCTTTATTTTGATCTAAGGAATCACTACGTAAATGATGTCCCAACCTATTTTGAACACCCTGTATATATTTATGAATTTGAATGGATGGTATTTTGACCTCTGGGGACATAAAAACAAAAAAAGTTAAGTGGTACCAGGTCTTAACATGAGACCTACAGTAATAGACTATTCCCCACATGGGAAATTTGATAAAGATCTTTGAAAAATGATATAAACGGTAAATAGTAAAAAACGTATTTGTTGTAGATGTTGAATTCACAATTAAAATTGAGTCTGAACTATTTGATTTCGCTTTTAAAAATTAAACACAAGTTTCCTTAGAAACCAGGTAAGAAGATTTCAAACTTTGGCTATAAGCCATTTAGCGAACTAGGAGACTGTTACCAGCTTTAGAGCAAGTTCAGTAGATATTTAACAGGAATTTGTGAAACATTTTGAAGGCAACTGTCTTAACTTGCACATACATTTGTTTGTTAGTCTATACAATTTTTAAATGACATTGGTTCAACAAAAAAAAGTTTAAAACAGATTTTCAACAAAAAATATCCAAAAATTAATTTTGTATGCTAATTTTTTATGAAGTTTGTTAAGACAATAATGGTAATAAACATAATTTCCTTTTTAAGCAATCTTTGGTGATGGAATATCCCAAAATAAATAATCGATGTCAAATAGGTTTGTTAGGACAGTAATGGTAGTAATAAAATTTTCTTCGTTTTAGTTTCAATTTTTGGTGATGGAGATATCCTAATTATAACATGCCATAAATACTACAGGACCTAGTTTACAGAGAAAACGCCCATAGCCAGTGGTTTAATTAAGCTAGCGTTTAAATTTTCAAATAAACTACACGGGGAAACAGATCCTTAATGTTGGAATAGAATGATATTTTAGATCGGGGTATTTGCACACATTAAAAAAATCCTCTTTCCATTTGATTATACTGTATATCAATCGTAGCATTATAAATTTATTAATATAACCATGTCAACACATGTGTTTTGTCTATATATGAGCATTGAAAACGCTCTATTGAATGCGCTTTAATGCGTATTTCCAAATTTTGTAATACAGGTCGTTTTATGGAAATATTGAAATATTCCCAACGTAAAGTATTTTACTTCAAACTTAAAAATTGCCTATTTATTTTTAAGAGTAAATCTTTAGGTGATAGCAGTGATAGGCTTTCTTGAATTTAATTTTCAGAAGTGGTTGTATTTTTATATCTAAACACCGAAGGCGCCAGACGTCGAGGCATATGATGCCAGACTGGATATGTCCTTTATGGTCGACAAGACTTTTACACTAGTCGTAAAATATCACATAAAAGCTTTATTTGAGATTTGGTATATTAGAGAATACGCTTTATTGTTCGTAAGGGTTCCTTTCCACTATTCAGTTCAGATTCGTTTCGATAAATTAATTAATAGGGAAAATTATTAATTGGTCCATTTTGAAATCGACTACTACTAAATTCAATACGAACTATTAGAGTGGACAATGTGTATGAATGTTAAAAGAAACCATTGAGATATAGATTATAACTGGAGTCACTACTCTCTGGTTAAACGTTAAAGAAAAACGTGCCACTGTTTTGGCTGGTTTGTTTTTGGTGTTTCGTGTTGTTAGGTTGGCCGTGTGATCGGTTGGTGGGATGCTGTCAAATAATTCCTCCAATTCATTCTAACCTAACCATACTATTTATTTGGGGTTATGTTATCCGTTATTTCAGGGACTTGTATCAAAAACTTATTTAAGTTATTGCACGTTAAAACCTCTGTATTTAAAGTTATTTTGAAACATTATAAATTGTTTTTGTTTGATAGTAAATAAATACTAACTTATTTACCTCTTTTAAAGCTATGTGGTGAAAATAGGCTAGTCAAGTTTCCTGGTTTGGAGATATTGGTTTAGGCCAATAGCCTTATGGCATTTGATTAAATAACGACCATCGGTTTATGATCTTGTTAAAATGGGTTGCTCTTGCTCGTAAAATAAACAAATAAACTTATATTGCAATCATAACGTTGAGTTGGCAGATTTTTGTTTACTATTATCAACAAAACAGGATGACGCCATCTTGATTTTGCCTCTCTAATTTGACAAGTCCCACCAACCCGATCACCCGGCCAACCTAACAAAACGAAACTCTGAAACAAAACCAGCAAAAACAGTGGTACGTTTTTAAAACACAGAGTGGTTACTCCAGTTATATTATTATAGCTCAGTGAAAGAAACAACCTGTTTTCCCATGTGATTTAGAAATCAGTAACTGTTCCAATCTGATAACAATCCTCAACCAAACAAACACTGGGGCCTACACCCCAGGTATATTTAGGTGGTTATACTACAAAAGACTTCAAGTATTCGTGTTGGTGGCCGAAAGCTACGTATTGCTGCATATGCCAGCTGACATAGTCATTTGGTGACCGAGCTGGTGTTTACCCTAGGGCCGAAAATCAGCTGTTTGCTTACTTTCTTAAAACATTAATGCATATTAAATACACAATCAGTATACAATGCAATAGACTTGTGTTACTGCTGCCTAGCAACAATTTGTTATTTTTCTGATTCCTGAAATTATTTCTTCACATAACCTTAATGTTGTAGTTGTGTTGACTGTTTGTGTGCATTATTATTGTGGTGAATAGTGGTAATAGGGTATAGTGTGGGGAAAAATAGCGTTCGTACCACGGACCGAAATGGTTTTTTAACTTTTGATAGTTTGATGTTACTTGAGTTCGAGTTTTAAGTTCTACTTCGTCTCGAACTTCAAACTCGAGCCGGAAAAACCTCATTTTTCGGTCCTAGGTACGAAATATACTTTTAATTAAATACACCGAACAGCAGATTTTCAGCCCTAGGGATGTTAAAACCTGCTCGGCCCCAAATGATGACGACAGTTAGTTGGCATGGACAGCATAACGTGGCTTTCAGCCTCCAATTAACGTTTGTAAAACAGCCAAAAATCATCATAGTGTGGTGAAACTCCTCTTGTACTCTGAATATATTTGATCGTTTTTAATTATTTAGCATATTCTGGTAACAAGATTTGAACATAGTTTCATGCTTCGTTCGCGAAGTACTTGCAAAGTTCATTAAGCTCTGTTGTTTGAACTTAACTGCTTGAGACTTTGAAGTACCACACTTCAGTGGAAGTCCTCAGGCTATGATGGAATATCCTGTTCCATTTGCATTAAGATATTTCGATATATAGCCAAATGAAAAGCATCAGCAACTATCAGTCATCATTCCATCAGTTTATGGAATTGTGTAATCTGTAATTCCATTCTCATTAATACAAAAATAGGCTATATTGGTTGTTTATGGAAGTGGTAGATTTTTTGGCAGAATATTTTATTTCCTAGACCTAATATTAAAACTGTGCTAATTTGGCCGTATTCTATCTCTATGAGCATTCTGGAGGTCCTGGACCAGACCCCACCAATCACTACTACATTTATTATACTATTTAATTGAGTTACAATTAACATAGTGTTCAGTCATCAATTAATAGTAACAACCATCGTGGCCTTACTTCATATTAAATCACACATTGTGTAAACCAATGCTTTGTTGGATACAAATATTTAAAGGAAACTAATATTACAAAAGTACGAATATGATTCAAACTATTCGAAACATCAAATACCAAGTTTCCTAAAACATACCGTTCAACTTAAAACACGGTAAATTGACGAAGGTGAATTTTATATTAACAACAATAACATTCCCAGTCACGTATTTTGTTGCGAGTTTACCGTTTCCCGTCAAAACTAACCGCATTGAAAGCAGGGAACCTTTGAATGACGATTTAAGGAGTGACTGATTGTATTGTCTTCCAATGGAGGTATTGTCTATTAGTGTCTTTGTTACCTACGAATATTGAATGAGTCCCCTGTAATTCACCAAAATTCTACTTTACGCAATAGTTACACGAATAACTATTTTCGATTACAAAGATAAATCCGTACTCGTATGTATTGGGAAAAATTGCATAACTAATGTCATATTAATCATAATACACTTTGACTCATTGATATAATATTATCTAACATAGCTAGCAAATAATGTTTCTTTATAGTCTCTTAAAAACATGTAACTATAAAAATTTTTCACTTATTACATTAAATATTATCACTAATAATACTATTTAGATCACTACATCAAATCCTATCTAAGGTAGTTTATATGTTATGTTTATCAAACTTTATAGTTTATCTTTAAAAATGATATCACTAATAACATTCTTTGACTTATTACATCAGATATCATTTGAAATTCGTAGGTTTTATTACATTTTGCAGTTTGTCACTTTTCCTCTCAATAATTAGTTTTTCGACTCATTAAAAGTGAATCGTATCTAAGATAGATTATATTTACTACGCATATACGGAAAGTAATTAAAAATACGTCTAATAACAATTGAAACATATATTTACCGTACACTAATGCTGTTAACTAAAAACCGATTATTATATATCAACGATTTATTATAGTTATATTTTGAACATTTTTATGATAAAAGCTGGATGGGTGTCACAATATTAATTATATTTTACGAGTGTTAAACCCTGAGTATTACCACAAACAGTATTATTTAGAGGCAAAGGATTTTAAATCTAGTTAGTTTAGGCGGGAAACAGTAAACTCGCTTCCAACGACGTGGCCGGAAAGCTGGATTTTAAAAACTAGTCAGATTCTATTTACTCGAAAACGTGTGTCGCATCAGCTGAAAATATGTCAGAAAATAAACAAAACACAACGAAAGAAAGTTAACTAAATAGGAGAGGAGATGTATCAAAATGGACAAAGATAGCTATATATTTTAACATATGGACAAACATGAGTTTTTCTTCATACTTGAGTAGACGTTTCACAGCTACATAGACTTCTCGATCATTTACTTACACAAATGGTAGGAATTGTGGCATCCCGGGTCAATAAACGAGAAATATTAAAAAAACATTACCTTGGTCAGACAAAAATTAAAATAAAGACTTCTTCAAGATTTTATTGAAATACAAATTTTAAAAAGGGTAGTTAAAACACTAACTCAAGCACAGATCGTCGGCAGGAAAGGAATGTAGAATTCTTTATAGTGGGTGATTAGAAAAAAAAGGTTTAGGAACACTCACTTAGCGTTCTTCACTTTAGGATATTACCATCGAATAAAAATAATACACTAACATCCTAATAGCTTATGTAAATGAACTGCAAATTCATAAATACTTTCCATAAATATAATTTTCAGGAAGATCCCACTATCTTTTTTCCAAACTTGCAGTTCTCATCTAATTTAAATTTAGACGAAACATTTCTGAAGATTATGGGCAAATTTGTTTTACTGGTGGTATTGTAAAATTCTAACCTTATCGTCGTGCGTTGGGTTTCTGTTGTAATTTGCTGCCCGCAGGTCTACATGCAAATTGAATAACTTTGTTTTTTTCTTAGCAAACATAAAAAAGTCAATTCCCTGGATTCCAATTTAAAACCTTCATTATATTGTCTATCTTCTATAACATTGCGTTAAATCTATCTGCCGAGCGTTTTCAGTAAAGTCCTCTCAAGTCGTGATGAACTAAGTTCAAGCTAGGCTCAAACAATACAGTTTAAATGAGCTTTGCAACACGGTTTCAAGTGGTGTAAACAGATTCTGCAGGTTTTTAAAAGGGATAATTGAAATATTCAGGGAAGGAAATCATCTAAAATGATCGTGTAAAATGATTAAGGCCTAATTATCGTCAATTCTATAGAAATTTTAAATATGCCGAAAGCAACCAATTTTTCTTCTCAAAATATCAATTTAATTTAATGTTATTTTATAAGCAGAGAAATCACTGATTTGAACCTTTGTTAATAAATCGTCTTAGCGAAATCCTAAATACCCTCTTTTTACTCTAGAGGTCAAGGATTTAAAACAACATACTAATTAATTTTGCACACCTTCGTATGTATACTTTTTGTAATTAATCTTTTTGTATGTGTTCATGCTATATTTGGCGGGTTGAAATTTGACATGACATTGTCAGGTTTAATTATTGCCAAAAAGTTATCTTTGGCCTTTGAATTGATTTCCTTTAAAAGCGCTTGTTATTCAATATGAAATGCCACTGGAGTAAACACAAAAGAATATCAAATTTTGTATTATTATAAAGAATTTCCTAATTAATAAACTCCATTCACATTACAAGCTATGTCTAGAAGCTGAAAACATCAAATCTTGTTACTTTAGTAAACAGTAAACTCCCTTTCCTATACGTGACTTGGAAATAAATTCACTTGAATCGAATTGCCTTTCATTTACGTGCCTTGGTGTTTTGCAATCACTAATTGGTTTGCTGAGTTGAATTTTGTTCGAACAAGAGTTTGGATTTTCTGGAAATATTGAGTACCATTGAAATATATTGTTAGTAAGTCATAGGTTGGGCTAAATATTTCTCTAATACGCATGATGTTCCGTCCTTTTGATAAACTATTGGTCCTAAACCAATAATTCACGGTCTCATATCGCTAAAAGTCTTTGCCAATTGGAGAAATTTGAGCCCTAACACAAGCCGCACCCTTTACGTTTAGTTTATTATTATACAAAATGATGTGTTGTATTGAAATGCAGGAACAATAGATTTTTTAAGTAATTATTGTGAGCCTCTTTAATTGCATACATATGTATCGCACAAGCGTCAATCGGTAGGATAAAATGTTTTGATCGCATTATAAACGTAGTGGAACAACGTGAAATTAAACTATCCCAATACTTTCGAAGGACCAACTGAACTGTTCTAAAGCCAGTACAACTTGGTAAGTTCACCAAAGTACTTCAAACTGACGGAGTTTGGATACCTCATATATTGCTTTATTGTATTTCTTATGAATCCTCGTCAAGCTACCATGAAATTAAGTCATAACCCTCAAAATGATTTTTTGGATTATAATTTTGTCACCTATAAAGTCATATTTTAAAGGTAAAAGAGTAATAAATTAATAGCAATGTTTATCGTAAAGTAATGTATGTCATATCGTAACGCATTTAATAGTAATGTGTTATGTATATCGTAATGTTTACAAATTTCAACCCTATAAAAATGCGTAATTTGTGCACAGGTCCTTTCGAAATAGAATAAAATAACAAGAAAATTTTATGGTAAATAACACATAGGAGATGTACAGGATTAGAATATTGTAATGCGCCGCAGAACTATAGGTAGGCAAAATGAGTGCTGAACCCATTTTGCATCTGATTTAAGAAGGCATTTTGTGATCAACATTTTGGAACCTTATTTAAAAATTTGAGCACTGTAATAACCTGTTGAAAAATATTGAATAAAATACGTTACAATAAGTTAATAGTTAAAAGTTAATCTTTATTAGCGAATTTCCCCAGGGCTACAGGAATTTCCCTATAGGGAAGTAAGTAGCTATTACCGTAGGTGGCATGGTAAGACCTAGGCCCGGGACCAATTTTACTTTTTCATTTTGATGTCCCCAGAGGCCAAAAACACCATTCGTTCAAATTTGTACATATGTATATATATATATGTGTCCGTGAACGCGATAACTTGAGTAATTTTTGTCCGATTTTGATTAAATTCAGTTTAAAGGTGTAAAACGGGATAAACGTGAATGAGTTCGCGAACCAGCATGATCGGACTATGGGAACGGGGGTTTATGGGTGGTTTTATGGGGTAAAAATAGGGTTTTCCCATTTTTGACCCTAAAAACACAAAATATGATAGTTTCAAAATAAGAAGGTTACAATACCTGCAGACTGCCTTTAGTGGTCCTTAAATATCCAACAGGATTACGCGTTTCGGTATTTGTTATACCATCATCAGATCCATATACAAACTTGAAGTTTATTGACTCATGATGTCACGTCACAGTTTTAAAACACAGTTACAAAACATTTAGACACGAAAAACTATTTACAGTAGGCCTACTAATTAAAAACTAAAAACGAGAGACAAAAGTGAAGCAATGCATGCATTTCAAATGTCGAGTCTCAACTGTGACGTGACATGATGAGTCAAAAAAATTCAAGTTTGTATATGGATCTGATGATGGTATAACAAATACCGAAACGCGTAATCCTGTTGGATATTTAAGGACCACTAAAGGCAGTCTGCAGGTATTGTAACCTTCTTATTTTGATTTGCATGAAGTGGCCTAGAAAAACAACTAGAACATGAGGTATCATAGTTTCTTTCTAAACCATTTTGTACAGCTTAAAAAAACAAATAATTTAGTATATTGAAGCGTTATATTGCGCCTAATGGTTACGGAGAAAATTCAAAACAATTGTAATTTTAAAAGTTCTAATGTTATTCTTATGGAGAATAAGTCAACTGTTGTAGTTTGCTTGTTTATGAACATATTTTGATCAAATTTTGAAAATACATTGATTTCTTACTAAACTACAGTACCTATTCATATTTTCCATTAAAAAAACACTTTTTTACCCTCCCTGTTGTAGCAAACCTAATTAGAGTACTTACTCTAATTCTTTTTAAAAAGGGAATAAATGTGATATTTTTAAGGAGACATTTTAGTGTAAATCCTATCAGGCAAATGGAAATTTGCTAAGTCTGCAGGTTTGCTGCAGCGAGGGTATTTTTATTTATTGCTATTTACAATGTGTATTTTTTACCTCAAGATAAGAGATGTGTATGTTTACCGTCAAGATAAAATGAAGGGGGGAAACGAGAAAACGATCCAGAGCTCAAGATGGAAGAGGAAAATCTGAAAGAATAGGAAAGTAAGTGTTTGGTCTTAAGGAAAAAGTGAAATAAAAGTTCTTATCTGTCTGTGAAGTGGCGCCAACTTAGGATGGAGGACGGATATGACAAATTACTTGGCTTTATATGACACTGACCGCTCTTTTATGTGAAGACTTATTTTATATAGTTTCGAATATGTTAATACTGCAGTATTGTTTGTTATCCAGCGACTGCAGTCTGTATATATTACAATGTCGAATGTTAGCCTTGAGAAATATGACTGCGTTATTGAACTTGCAAAATAATGGCCAACGTTTCGAATGCGTCCCAACAACCCATCTTCAGGACAAGTAACAATTCAACTCGAGTGTAACTAGTATACCATGAACGTGAAAAAACCACCTTCCATATGGTAATTTAATTTATGGGTAAATGGTAATTTAATGAAATTCTTGTCCAAAATGTTATATTAGTATTAATATATCTGAATAGCTCAGTGGATATAGTTCTAACCTAGCAGGGAGCGAGCTGGCGTAGTGGTTAGAGCGCGGGATCTCAGTCCCTGAGGTCCCGGGTTCGATCCCCGCCAAGTCACCAATGAATTTTATCTAAGTGATAATGCCGCAACCCCTAGTGACTGCGGTTATTAATTTATTTTTTAATTACTATAGGTCTAGCCTGAAGTAATGTGAAAAACAATCCCAGGCTCGCGCCTAGCGTCCTAGACAAAAAACCTAGTGAAACCTGGTTCGACCCTGAGAAAAGTTTAGCTTTGTACAATGGTTCAAAACTTGATAAGCTAACTTGATAAAACTTGATAGCTGTACTTGGTAATCGGGCCAATAATGATCCTGATCTTCAGTAACAATGCCGCCATCTAATCCAATCAGTTCGCTCATATTCACCTTTAAATACACATTATGGTGTAAAAATATATCCAAATATGTCTAAATATTAAATAAAATTTAGGTAAATCTATACTGTGATCAGCGTCAAGAAAGATCTAATTGGGTATAAAATATTCAAACTGGTGGAAATATCGATACTCCATGATTCATAATTAACTTTATGAAGCCACATGTTTCAAGTAATTTCAATTTATAAGCTACTCCCAAAGTAATCGATGTGTCAAAAACAAGATAGAGTTTAAGCAGTATATATTAAATGTAGCATTACAGAGATTCTGTTTGACTTTATACTTAAGTAGAGTCGTAAAATGTAACCTCCCACCCTTATTACCAAACCACTGTTCACACCACACGAGCTAACTTAGTTATGATAGTTATGTATGACTTGTATTACGCGGTATGGCGGGTGGGCCAAATATGTATTGCTAAGGAGGAGTTTAGGTATTAAGTTGTGTTGAGGTAAAATAGTTAATCGTGTTTTCCTTTCTTTTCACTTTAACCTCAAACGTCTTAATTTAGAAAGTCATATTGATGATTACGTCATTTTAGTATTGTTAGAACAAAGAAGAGTTTTAAAGAAATATGCTTGTGTTTATTGTTCTTATTCTTTGTAATGTAGATTTTCTGAAAATTAATTGATTTGACAAGTTTTAAAGTTTAAATGGAACAATGCAGTGAATAAGCTATATTATATTTGAATTATCAATTATGCTATAAATTCACTATGTTTATGAACATTAGTTTATAGATAAATTTTTTCTTTCCCAGTGGTCACTTTGTTTATTCATTTTTAGCTATTTTTTACATTTTAGAACCAAGTTGTCATTTCAATCTTAGTGAATCAAATGATCTATTTTACAGCAGAAGTTATTTTTTACCGTCATTTTTAGGCGAGATTTAAATTTAATTTGACTATCTAAAATAATTTTACATGCTGAAAAACAACAATTAAAGTTAATATTGTAGTTTGGTTTGGATTCTATTTTAAGTTGTAATAACCAGAAATAGTATATTTCAATACTAGTCACGAAAGTGACCCATTTCGAGGCGAAATAGTGTTTACGGAAAGTAAATAATGATATATCTTAAATAACACTTAATAATGTTTTAAGTGTTACAAGACGTTTCATTTATTTACTTTCCGTAAATTTAATAACACGTACAATGCTGATCACGAAGTTAGATTGAAACACTATCGATCCCCGAAATGGTACTTCCCTGACGAGTATTGAACGATACTTTTTATCACGATAAAAAAAATCTTCATCAAAGTTAAAAAAATCTGATATTTCATTATCTATTCATTTATCTAATCTAATCACAATACGGCTGTACAATTAATTTTAGTGTAAAATTCAGCTGATTGTAACTTTGTTGATGTCAGGCAAAGTAATTGTTTGTGTAGCGAAAGTAATGTCTATGTCAGGAAAAGTCAGCTGATCACAATTTTGTTTTTGTATGGAAATTGAAGATTTTCGAAGATCTCAGCTGTATGGAAATGGGATATTTTCTAATAAAGAGTGATGACAAAGATACATTTTGTCGGTGCAGCAATATTCCTTACATCTGAAGAGTTCTATTAGCTAAAATGTAAACTATATTAGGATCGATTGGTACCATTTGCATGTCATTAAAAAGGATAGAAATGAATCAAAGTTGTAGATCTGTGCCTCATAATAAAAGCCATTAAATTATATTCTCTAATGATATGAGTATCTTCTGGGTAATTCAAATGCAAAATATCTCAATCAAAGCTTTTTATAAAATGGTTTAAGTTACCTTTTGCATCGAACGATCCTTGATGTAGTAAGTGATAACTACAGCTGTTTCATGCCGCTGGGGCACATCTTCAGGTTGTAGAGCGTCAAGATAAAATAGCTGTAATCCGTGGATGATTTTGTCAAAATAAATATTACACAAAAATCACGAATAAGAAAACATTTAAATACACGAATTTAACAAACTTGGCCAAGTGACAAACACAACCTGAAGATGTGCCCCAGCGGCATGAAACAGCTGTAGTTATCACTTACTACATCAAGGATCGTTCGATGCAAAAGGTAACTTAAACCATTTTATATTGCAATTTTCGATCCAGAGGCTAACCCATCATGAAATTAGAAAGCTTTTTATATTTATTAGGGCAAAATGACTCCTACATAACGGATTAATACTTTAATGTAAATATTTCTGTGACGCAAATTGTGAAATTCCATAATAGGCCTATATCGTATAACAAATGAATCTATCTTTTTTTATTACAAATCCGTACTATTTTGTCATTTTATTCTCACATCGTAAATAAATAACTTTTAAAATATGTATGGACACTTACACTGTATTCACATAAAAGATAGAGAATATATAAATTAAAATATTAAATTGATTTAATCCAGTTCAAATAAAGTCAATTTTCTGCGACTTAGGTTTCAGCTCATTAGTATCATAATCAGACTCCTTCACGAAAAATACAGTCCATTAGAACTCGCATGTCTTTGTTTTGTAAATTCCGATCGGTAAATGTTTATTTATTCGTACCCGAGTTTGTGTCATGTTAACAATATGTAAATTTGACCAAACAACGTCCAATTGACTGAATATTTCGCACGGGAGCCTAATGATAGCATAACAATGTATTGAAACCTGAGTTACAGAAAATCAAGACCTACAGTATTTATTGTCGTATTATGAAAAATGTTAAAAAAATAATATAGTTTGAAAGAATAATTAATCTACGATCCCTCAAAAATAAAACCAGCAACATTTAGGTACTTTTAATAAATAAGATATTTATTCCACCATTTAAAATAAATTATTTGATGATGATGATGCCTACCTCAAAATATGTTAGTCATACATGTTCAATGTTTGCCAGTACATGGACGGATTTTGCCAACCTAGGACGCTAGGCACGAGCTCGGGATTGTTGCACATGTTTTCAGCCTAGAACCAGGAGATGCGGCACTATTACTAAAATAAACTCTACTAGTTAACCGCCCGTGCTCCGCCACGGGAATATTGTCAGCAATAAAAGAAATAATAATTAACAAATACTGTTTATCTTTGTATTTTATTTAGGGGTTGTTTAATTTTTTACATGAAATAGAACTGATAGTTTGCCTGTATAAACTATTTTATGTTAATCAAACCGATATATTATTTTAACCAAATGAATGTTTTATATTAATTCGAGTTTCATTTGAAAAATAAATAGTATACGAACTGGGCAATGCTGATAACCTAATAAGCAGCTATTTATGATAATTAGATCATTTGCTCAAGTATATTCCTATATTCGTCGTTTTTTTCATTACATTTGTTGTATAGAATAAAGATAGTGACTAGCCTACATGTAAATCACGCATCAGCAGTTGGTCGCATTTCACGAATCTTTGACCCATACTGTGAGTAAAAGCTGTGTTTACGTCGTATATATAAAGATGGGCATACTTTGTTCAATGTTAAAATTAAGTAAGATATAATACAAATCTGCATTTGAAATGGCCAGTTCTTCTTTCTGGTAGTGGTAGTCTACATAGTTTTAAAATCCACGACTCCTTTTCCATCAAATTGGACCGTTAATACCCCCTATTAGCGGTCCAATTTGATGGAAAAGGAGTCGTGGATTTTAAAACTATGTAGACTACCACTACCAGAAAGAAGAACTGGCCATTTCAAATGCAGAATTGTATGATATTTTACTCAAATAGTTTTTTTGGTCTCTTTTTACCCTTAATACTTTTTTTATAGTAGCTTCTGATAAGATTTTCTATAAACTCAAAATGTTGATAAGAAGTTCATTTTACCTTCCCCTTGTGACAACATAAGGAAAAAATATTTGTGTCCCATTTAGTCTGTTCTGACTCAAAATTCATAGATTTGCAGTACTGACAAATCCAATCTAACGACGACAATTCAAAAAAATTGGTATTTTTCAGAAGGGACTTCCAGAGCACATTTAACACCATCACTGGTCTTTACCTTTTTAGTTTAATGGTTCTCTACATGTTTTTTTCGTTCTGTATGTCTCTTTACGCCCGGTTAATGATTACCTTTTCTTTTTCTTTAAAATTGTACTTTTCACATCATGGGGTTAATGATAAAGTTTTATAACGCTATAATGACCCGAGTCAACATTGCCATTAAACATCAAGTCAGAGACTTCTTCGCCAGAACCGAAATCGTAAGTCACAGTTTCTCAAGCAACTTCCCTGTGTAGGCCTACTCGAACAAATATAGTAACTAAAAAAAAGTAGGGTATAGTTCACTGATAAATTGTAGTTCCAAATATCCCAGCGTACTCGCCATCTCAAGAAGGTAAAATTTGGACGTCGAACACTGATCTTGAGTAAGATTAATCACTTACGATAAAATGTTTGTATTTTTACCAATCATTAGCAATTATCTGTACAACTTGCAAGCGGATTTCCCTATGATTGTTCTGGTGGCTATAGAGAATAAATTATATTGATCAAAACAATAAGTTTCCACCCCTACTATGGGTATTATTTCACATTCCATACTCAAACTTAAACTCAATTACCACTTTCCTTCAGATCACTTTGCAGGAAAACTAAAACATTTGTGTGTCCCAGTTAGTCTGTTCTGACTCGAAATTCATAGATTTGAAGTAGTGACAAATCCAATCTAACGACCCCAATTCAAAAGAGTTGGTATTTTTTTTTGTAGGGACTTCCAGAGCACATTTAACACCAACACTGCTCTTTACCATTTTAGTTCGATGGTTCTCTACATTTTTTTCGTTCGGTAGCCTATGTCTCTTTACGCCCGGTTTTTTTTTGTCACGAGCCTGGGACTGTTTTTTACATTACTTCAGGCTAGACCTAGGGGTTGCGGCATTATCACTTAGATAAAATCCATTGGTGACTTGGCGGGGATCGAACCCGGGCGCTCTAACCACTATGTCAGCTCGCTCCCCTCTCTACGCCCGGTTAATGATTACCTTTACTTTTTCTTTTTGTACTTTTCACACCCTGGGGTTAATGATAAAGTTTTATAACGCTATAATGACCCGAGTCAACATTGCCATTAAACATCAAGTCACATACTTCTTCGCCAGAACCGAATGGTAAGTCACAGTTTCTCAAGCAACTTCCCTGTGTACTTTGTGTGTATGTTTCCCACTCATTAGCAACTATATGTACAACTTGCAAGCGGATTTCCCCATGATTATTCTGGTGGCCGTAGAGAATACATTATATTGATCAAAACAATAAGTTTCCGTTCCCTACTATGGGTATTATTTCACATTCCATACTCAAACTTAAACTCAATTACCACTTTCCTTCAGATCAATTTGCAGGATAACGAAAACATTTCAAAAATAAGTTAACAAAAAATACACTTTCCTTGATCAAAATCGTGTGTTTATTAACAGTAACTCCAAGTTTAATAATTGCATTCTGAAAGTGAGGTTATAAAAATAATAACAAATGTCTTACAAACATTAAACAGCTGACGAATAATTTATAAACTGTGTATTATATTCTTCAATAAGAATTGTATTGACTCGACCTTTAAAGGGCTGTAGGTCGTAGCCCTTAGAAAAAACGTAAATTCTAAGGAAGTTCGGCAAATCTACACACTATCCCCTTTAATTTGAGACATAAATCTTGTAGATCGGTCCAGTAATTACTGAGAAAACAGTGTTACAACTGTGTATTAAATATATAGATTGGTGATTTGGCGGAATTCGATCCCGGAACCTCTGGGACCAAAATCCCGCGCTCTAACCACTAGACCAGCTTGCTCCCCGGAGTAAGGAGCGGAAGGTTAAGAAGCCCTACATTAATAAAACTTAGTTCGGCCGCTTAGAAAACTACCTGCTCGCTAATACTAAACCAATGGTAGAGGAGGTCGGCAGGTCGCTTTCTAAGCGGCCGAACTTGTTTTTGTTGTTTTGATTGAACTGCGTTATTAACTTTTACTTAAAGCTTTTGTTAGCAAAGGCCTTCCAATCAATTACAAATTGAATAAGACGACAAACCTTGAAATATTTTTTTTTATTAATATTTCCACAGTTATTTGTTAAGCTTGAAAAATATATTTTGATACAAACACAATTATGCATTTAAAAATACATCTTGAATGGTATGAATAATTTAAATTATAAATATCATTTTTGGAAATATCTCTTATCCCTAATTTAAACTAAAACCTACGTGAGAATTGAGTCAATATCTTTATTCAAACTGGAAAAAGGGAAAATAAGTACAAAAAAATAATTTGTAATATTTAGTGTGCCTAAAACCATGCTTTAATTTGTACATAACTAAATATTACGACACTCAGTTTTATTAATGGAAAGACTGTAGATCTTTCCTAAAGGCATTCGAGGAAATGGAAAAATTAGTACAAGCCTGAAAACAGGAAATAGAAGGAAGCAGAAACTTAAGAATTAAGTTGTTTGTGGCAAGCATGCCTCATTTGACCCATATTTCATCGGCTTAACCTCTTTGCTTTCTTTTACTCACAAAAGGCCCCTTAAAAACACACTTAAATAAAAATATTATTTTATATAAATTAATAATTAAAATCTGTTTCAACATTTGCATGATTTTAAAAGAAGAATCATAGTTAGATGAGCTTTTAGACAATGTTTATTACTCTTTGAGATTTAGTCTCAAAAAACCCGATAAGTTTACTATTTTTGTTGTTAGAACAATTCGAAACTCTTAATGACTTTGCAGCATTTAAATTTTTTTTACAACAATAAATTAATCACGGTATAAACTATAAAGCAAAAAAGTGAACAGTTTCCACTAAGAACTCGCCTATAATCTTTCCGCATTCTCAAATATATCTTGTTTAGACAATAGTAATATCATTAGGACCATAATATACCATTATTGAAAATGGACCAATTAATAATTTTCCTTATTAATTAATTTATCGAAACGAATCTGAACTGAATAGTAGAAGGAACCCTTACGAACAATAAAGCGTATTCTCTAATTTACCAAATCTCAAATAAAGCTTTTATGTGATATTTTACGACGACTGTAAAAGTCTCGTCGACCATAAAGGTCATATCCAGTCTGGCATCATATGCCTCGACGTCTGGCGCCTTCGGTGTTTGTATCTAAAAATACAATCACATGGGTTATAATATGTACAGGGTGATTACCGAGAAACGCATGTTTTTCAAATAACGAGTACTCAGGCAATTCAGAGCAAAAAATGTATTTATGAGTGGAAAAACAGTGTACACAATATGCAATTTCAGAATAAAATTACTTGCAATTTAGCATTTAAAAATTACATTTCTAACGTGGTGGTTAGAGAACATTGATAATTTTACGGGTCGCCTTCTGCTTTGATACAGCGTTGAAGGCGTTCCTTAAAACTCTCTACGGAATTTGCTAGCATATCTCTAGGAATGGCGTTGATTTCCTGGCGAATAGCTTCTTAAAGTTCCTGTATTGTTTTTGGTTTGTTTATGTAAACTCTAGATTTAAAAAATCCCCATAGAAAGAAGTCTGGAATTTTAAGACCTGGTAAGCACTCGGCCAAGTGACACCACCAAAACGTGGGATAACTCTTTTAGGTAATGTTCGCCGAAGGAATTCCATTCTAATGCGAGCTGTATGGACTGTTGCCCCATATTGTTGGAACCATATGTCATTACGTATCTCGACACGTTGATGGCGCAGTTCCGGCAAGAAATATTCTTCCAACATGTCTAGGTACCGTTGTGGAATCACTGGAGTCACTGCTTTGCCGTCGCGGCTAGGACTCTCTGAGCTGTTACAAGGCGCACTCTTTCAACTGTCTCAGGGGTACTAACTGTCCTTGCCAGTCCAGGAGGTTTTCTCTTAAGCAGAGATCTAATTGGGGTTTACATTATGTATCCAACGCAATATCGTGTTACGATCAGGGGTAGAGCCATGCCGTGCAATGTTAATATGTGTATGAAAGTCTCGCTGAGTCTGAGTGACTGATTCACCATTTGCGTAATATCGTCGCATGACAAACATACGATGCTCAAGGTCCCACATCTTGGCAAAAATTGAAACTGCACACTTCCCCCTACACATCGCAACAACTTCCGGCCGTCACCGAACGATATTCCTTGTGTACTACGAAAGTCAAAAACATGCGTTTCCCAGTAATCACCCTGTATAATGTGTAATAATATGAAAAAATTCATTTATAGCAGTAGTAATGTAAATTGATGTTTTTATTATTTGTATCCATAAAAAACGGTCTCAGGACCTGGGGATGTGAATCTTAATGCCAAAAGGAAGAAAAAAGTGTACGTAAAGGTATGCCTGAAAATGCATATTTACTCAGGTATCTTCCATCTTGTTTCTTATACAAAAACATTTTCATCCGTGAAGTTTTTCATCCAATTATCATGAAACTTGAAGCATGATAACGTACACAAGACCCATTATAGAACAAATAATAATGTTGGTTCGATTAAAAATTCAAAATGTCAAAATGGCGACTGTTTTAATTTTTGTTACTCACCCAAAAACTGATAATTTTATAAATAAATGCTAAGAAAACTTTTTTAGCATTTACAATCCCCTATCAAACGATACCAATATCAAAAAGATTGTAAAACAAATTACTGAAATAGAACATTTTTTTAGTTGTAAGATCAGGCAAAATGAAGTGCACCCCGACTGACTTTGCCTTATTTTTACACCAAAAACGTTATGTTTAAGTTATTTTTCGTCCGATTTTATTGGTCTTGGTCTCGTTTGATAGCAAATTTAAAATGCTAAAAAGGTGTATTTAGCATATTTTTTATAAAATATCCAGTTTTGTGTTATTTAAGTAATAACAATTTACCTGCAGACTTAGCGAATTTCCATTTACCTGATTGGGTGTACACTAAAATGTCTCCTTAAAAATATCACATTTGTTCCCTATGTAAACAGAATTAGTTTAACGAGTACTTAGGTTTGCTGCGACAGGGAGGGTAAAAAAGTTTTTTTTTAATGTAAAATGTTAAAAGGTACTGTAGTTTAGTAAGAAATTAATGTATTTTCCAAATTTTATCAAAATATGATCATAAACAAGCAAACTACATCAGTTGACTTATTCTCCATAAGAATAACATGGGAATTTTAAAATTACAATTCTTTTGAATTTTATCCGGAACAATTAGGCGCATAATAACACTTCAATATACTAAATTATTTTTTTTTAAGCTCTACAAAATGGTTTGGAAAGAAATTGTGAAATTTTGTGTTTTTAGGGTCAACAATGGGAAAAACCTATTTTTACCCCATAAAACCCCCCATTTTTTCCTCCTTTTTAGCATGAGGGTATAAATTCCAAAGTCCTAAAACGTTTTTGTAAACACCCTGTACATATATCCATCAAATAAATGTATCAAACACATCAAATCGTGAAGGAAACAAATTTAAAAAAAGAAAGGAAAGATATATCATGAAAGTTTTACAAGTATCAAAATACCTGCATATAAATTCTCGTATGTTTAAAGACAAGGTCCATCCAATACAACAATACTGTCGGAATACCTGCACGTAGCCAATACCTAGATATTGGACTCCAGAAACGGTACGTTCTCTATTGACTGGCCTTTAATATTTATTTTATTGGTCTTTGGTCAAATTATTGTCCTCGCCTCTTAACTAAATAACGTAAGGTTTATTTGATAAATAAGTCCAGAGGCTTAAGCGTTTGTTTTATCTCGCAATTTACATTTCTCTTATAAGTATAAACTAATATTTCGGTATTCAAATAAGTTAATAGATTTTATATTTTCAAACAAAATCAGTTTATATTTGTTTTGGTTACTCGGTGAAATTTGCAAAACATTTATAAAGAGGTAACTTTTTCCATAAGATATCATTGGACATATAATCGTTTCACTTTTATACTGTTTGGCAATATATTGTATGCTGCACAATGTAAAAACTGTCATAAGCAATAAATAAATAAATATTTTCTGCTTTTAGTCACTATTATTGTACGTTGAATTTATGTCTTTTATTCCACATAAACAACAGCTTTCGGGATTAATAAAATTAGATTTACATTGTTAAGGATGAAATTTTTTATTGAATATTTATTTAGTTTTAGATATTAGCCACAGCAACATGCATTAAGTCATGTTATTTTTTTAAACTAATTTTAATTTTAATTGATTTGTAGGCCTACTTATGAATCGTCAAAATACTTTTGGAAACAATTAATTATAACGTACCATAAATTTAAACATCTTAAGTAAGAAATAGCCCATTTTTTTGACTTAATCACATGGAACCTGTTTTACTCCTTCTACTATCCTCCTTACTAATTAAAAAATACCTTTAGCTCATATGTGCTAACACTGGATTTGCGATTTAAATAATTTTGAGACCTCATCTTAATCAATAAAAATTATTGAAAATGTTTGTTGAAACACTTTACAGCTTACTTCAACGAGTATAGGAACCATTCTGTCGGAATTTAAAATTTCACTGGAATCAGAATCACTCAAAAGTTTAATTAATTTTACGCACACAATAAATGGTTGAATTGGTTTTGTATTGCAAACCACATTGTTGAAGGGTTTCAATATTTCGTTAAAAGTTGTCATTTCTAGGCTGACATTTACATTGAAGATATTTTAATGAATTCTCAATACATTAGTCCTAGCTATTTACGTTGGATTCTTCACGTATCCATCCTAATGTAGTACGAAAAACCTGCGATGTTCTTTTAATTTAATCATTCACTCGTTGAGTGAATTGTTAAATTGCATATCGCATATGCGTATTGCATATTTTTATTTGTTTAAAGAGGCTGGAGTATGTAGTTTTGGCCGTTGACGCACAGCTAGGAAACGGATTTCAGAACGTCCAGTTGAATTTTTCCTTCGATTGGTGGTGTTTTTGGGTTGTTTGGTTAGTTTTGTGGATGGTTTAGTATGGTTTGATATTTCATGAGCTTGATAATGCAGCCTAACTTGATGTGATGTTACTAAACTTAATTTGATCCAATTTGACCTATCCAATAAACCGAGGGTAAAGGATGTATGCTTATATTGTTTTGGGTTATGATATATTAACTGTTTGTAGCTATACTTTTGCATTAGTTTAAATAAAAGTATCTTTACAATAAAAACATATTAAATTAATGTATTAGATTCTATATGCTATATTGTCCATATTTGAGTGTAATGCATGTATATAATACACATACATGGTTGCACATCTTGATGTTAGTATGAGCATTACGCACAGTCGCACAGGTGAGAGCGGCTGTGTACACCCAGAAGTGCGATGCCCTCTCTCCACGTGATAACCAAAAGTTGTTTGCTAACTAGCAGATTATATAGTCGGGTGGTATATAACCTCCAAACCTTTGACTCTTGTCAGTCATGGCAGCATCATCAGCACTAACTACTCCTAGCTCCTGGGTCGTGAGTGTCGTCGAGGACGGTGGGTTGGAGTCGCTTGAAGATCTCTACATTAAACTAGAGTATCTTCCCTCAGGGAAATGTTGAGGTAAAACTATTTGTTTAATATTTACCAAAGTATTTACGATTTTATTTTAAAATGTATCTTATGAAATATTTATTTTTGTACTTGTTTTGGTTTATTTTTTAACAGTTTTACTTTTAACTCTCAAAATATTATAATATTTAAAACCAATAAAAAATTTTTTTATTGGTTCATTTATAATTATACTTTTACTAATTATTTTATGAGAATTTAAAATGATAATCCAAATTTTATTTTAAGTTTGTTTTCTTACCAGCCTGAATCCAATAATGAGATATACAGACTGTCCCAAAAGTCCCGGACCGGTTTAATATTTTCTAAACGACAACAGATAAATCAATAAGATTTTGCACATCAACACCACACTTAAAAATCTACTTTTTTAAGGAACTATCAGTTTTCTGTCATATCAAGGGGACGTCCTACAAGGAGTCAGAAGGAAATCTTAAATAGGAGCATAGGTCAATATGCATATCAGTTTAAAGGGCTTGGGTAGCAGAGTTCAATGCCGGAAACCGCGCCTCAAAAGGATCACCCGTTACAAAATGGCGGCCGTTCAAAGATTTCTAAAACCTGCCATTTTGAATCTTTGAACGACTGCCAATTTTTACTCAGGCGTTCTTTTGAGCTTGAATTTACGGCATTGTAATCTACTAGTAAAGACCTTCAATTTGATGTGCATATCAACCTATGCTTACGTTAACAATTTTTTTCCGATTCCTAGGGCTGTGCCCCCAAATGCAAATTAAATGAATCTTTGAACCACTGTCATTTTTGACTTGGTTGTCCGTTTGAGTTCAAATTTGCAGCATTATATTCTGCTAGTAAAGGCCTTTAATTTGATGTACATGTCAACCTATGCTTCTATTTAAGATTTCCTTCTGACTCCTTGCGGGACGTCCCCAAGATGTGACAGAAAATTGATATTTCCTTAAAAAAGTAGATTTTTAGGTGTGTATTTGATGTACCAAATCTTATTGATTTATCTGTTGTCGTTTAGAAAATATTAAACCGGTCCGGGACTTTTGGGACAGTCTGTATATTTGTTTATGTTTTAAAAACAAATTTTTACCATTTGCCTTAAAAAATTATGATTTATAATTTAAGATTGACCATACAAATTGTTTTAGTTGGTAGTAGTTGTAAAAATGAACTAATAGAATTTTATTAATATTTTTAAAGTAATGACTGTATACTTTTTTGTGAATGTATATGAATATATTAGTTAAAGTATTGTACATGATATAATGAATAAGTTTTACATGACATAATCATCATTACATAACATAACACTATACAACATAAAATAATATAAATCCTACTAATATAATAATTTTTTTGAAATATAATGCAAATCGTTTTACAAAGATATATTTTGTCCTAATACTAATTTTTTACAGATTACAAAGAAGGATGAGATCACGTACCGCATCAAACTTCCCTATTGCTCCAATTTCTCTACAATCAAGAGCAAGTTCGGAGACTACGAGTTAGCCGCCAACGTGGTGAGCGCCGGAGCGGACCTCACTGTCCTGCTAACAAAACATCTGGCAAAATTGGAGCGGAAGATTGCTAGCAAGAATGGTCGGTAATTTCGAGAACAATAGTAGTATTAAATAGTTAGGTAGTGTCATAGTAGATTTCATATACTTCTCAATATGGAACAAATTTTGTCAACCATAAAACTAAAACGTTGTATAGTGTGTAATAAGTACAGACAAACTGATAATCACCTTAAAGACAGTGAAAATGGGACGGGGATAAGGGTGGTCTCTAAGCAACATTACAGGATTAGAACTGAGAATAAACAAATATAATCCACTACGGGGAAAATTTATTCTCCTGCCAGCGGATATAGCCACTAAAAAAGCTGTAATAAATGTTCAAAATCATGATGATCATTAAATATGACATTTATTCAAAATTTATTGATAGAAACCCTCAGAGGATAAGCAAATGTATTAATAATGAAGAAGTGGAAACTCGCTAAAACTGGGATATGATTCCATATCCAGTAACACTAAACAATCCAGTGTGTAGGCCTAGTATGTAATATGGGATGTTTAGTGGAATATGATTGTAATGCATTTAGTTAAACTTACACTATGTACATATTGGTGAGACGGTGGCTCACTCGGTAGCGATGTCTTGGGTTTGGATCCTGGTACCTACCACTACTGTTTATTAGTGCAGTTCACCCTTGTACCTTACCCGCTAGATGCATTCCATGACAGATCCATTACCAATGGGGATAGGCTGCCAAACGGTAGGTAGTTTTTTTGGCGTTGACGCACAACTTGGAACTTCAGTGTTTCAGAACGTCCACTTGAATTTTCCCATCGATTGGTGGTGTTTTTGGGTTGTTTGGTTAGTTTTGTGGGTGGTTTAATATGGTTGGATATTTCATGAACTTGCTAATTCAGCCAAACCTAGCATGATCTTATTTAATTGATCTGATTTGACCTATCCAATAAATCGAGGGTAAAAGATGTATGCTTAAACGTTCATTATACAAAATCCCATCTTCTTGATTGTGTTATTGATTTAGTATAACAACAATAACACTTACCGATCTCGCCTAGAGGTCAATACCGGTTCTTTTTGTTCGGGAGAAACAAATAAAATTGAATTTTTAAATATAAGAGTCTGTAATCAGCAACTGGTTTGTGCAGCAAAGCTTTGTAAAACAACAAAATTGATTAACAGTCTTTTGTCGTAGGATTTACATTTGGCTTATTGACGACATACATTTCCTTAGAAAAGAAAGATTTAAAAAGTTTAAAAATAACCAAATATTTTTCTATCCTACAAGATTCCTGTTGACTTGAACCACTTGGCTAAATATATTTCGGATTAACTAAGCCAATAGGCTCTGAACCGCTTTATTACATTTCTGTCTTCTCTTCCACAAAAAGCACTGCTTTTTAGCTAGTAAATTCCTGAAAATTGTGGTTGTAATCGAAAGCTCAAACAAGCTGCAATGACTTCACAAAAAAAAAAAAAAAACTCTGTTTATAAAATTCTCATATTACTAGAATAATAAAGAAATATCCCCCAAGCAACACAAGCGATCTGACTTTTTAAGTGAACAGCAATTTTATAAAAGTCGTGTCGTATTTTCAGAGATAAGCTGCAAAGGCGCCAACATGTCGAGCCCCATGATGTTGGACTGGATGTTATTTTATGGTCGACTTCCACATTTCACAGTAGTCATTAAATGTTAAAATAAAGGGCAAGTTAAGGTTGGTAATATGACAGGATTTTCGTTATAATTTGTACGATTAAACTAATAATACATTGAAAACTTTCATAAGGTCGAATTAATAGAAAAGTAAATACACATTATAAAAAGGTATAAAAGATGCATTATTTTAGCAAAATAGAGTATTAACGAACCTAAGAAAATGAAAACGTAAGCTTGTAGATTTATGTTCAATAAAGTTGTTTATTCATTATGAATATGTGCAACAAAATATAATATTATTTTTAGTATCCAAACATTTATTTGAGTTCTATTTTAAAATTCAAATAGTTATTGTGCTTTAGTACTAAATGGACTTTGTCTTTTTCTAAGACATATAAATGCGAGAATTAATAAAATCTAAAGAATATTTACTGTAGCTGTAAAAATCACACAACAGGCACATTCAGGTGTAGGAACTATCAGAATAACTTAGCAATGAGGTAGTTGAAAAAGGTATTCCGTTTGAATTGTCTGAGTAGCCAAACCGTTCTAAAACCATAAGTAGCAAGGTGTTTGTAGGCGTCAATTTTAAGCGTCACTGGTTCGTGCTTATAACGGTTCCGATAGCCTACTAGGCCCAAAAGCAATTTGGCATTGGATCATCAATTAATTATGCTATCTAACAAAGGTTTCACGTTAGATGGTAGCAAGAATAGGCTTTGTGTTGTTTTCTAGCAAAAACTTAAACCATATTAAGGCGTAAAACATATAATTTGATAACTCTCGAAAACTTGAAATTGATTTAAAATTGTTCGTAAGGGATAATTTTGAATAGAACAATATTTTGTCCACCTACGAATTTCAATGGCAAAAGTAAGATGGTTGAAAATGAATAAAGACAATTTAATCGTACGCTTAGTAGCTTAATAACTCATGCTACATTTCTAATTTAAAGAATACATGATTCATTCATACACTTTACAGCTATAGAAATGGGCCACCTCGTAGAATGTGGAAAAGATAGACAATATAATCGTGTGAAAATTCGGGTAAACGAGGCATGCCATGAGCCACAAACAGCTTTATCCGTTTCTCGGTTTCCTGTTTTCAAGCTTCTTCTCATTTTTGTTTCAGTTCACCCCATATCCCTAATGCGATTATAGTAACCAATTAATTTTCAGAGAAAAATATCACAAATCCAAGAGCACCAACATTAAACGCAAATCTCGTTTATATGTTCTTATGCCTAAATATAGAACAGTTTTAATTACGAAAAATTCAAATATTCAAACAGAATTTGATCTCATTCTTATTTTCCAAATAAAGTAACAAAAACAATAGAACAACAAACATATAATAAATAAAAATCATATATCCTGCGTCCATAAATGCTTCAAACAAACCTAAAAAAATGTTAGAAATATTTTTTTATCACATACGTAGAAAGAAGCTTATTTTCACCCTCGCTTTTCACGTACTAACAAACAACAAAATAAATAAAAAAACGTATTTCGTGTATGTTCAGTTTACTTTATTATATCGTTAGCGATATTTTCATTTAAATTGTTTTACAATATTTCTCCGTATATAATTTACGTTACCTTGTTAATTGTTTAAACTTATCCTCACATTAAGCTTACAGGGGGTTTCGCATACACAGAAATGTTGAAGGAGATACATTTGATAAGGTACAGTTTTAGTTATATTGTGTTAAATTACAGGTTAATTTTTTAATTCATCACTTCAAAATTATTATTAAAGTAATTACACAGATTTCCATTAAAATCTTTGCAATAATTCTGAAGTAATAACATAAAAGTGGCATTGCAACTCTATTAGGGAATAATAATCTTTATAAAGTGCATCTTAATGGCACTGAATAGTTTCAAAATTACTTTGCATAATCCACTACTACTGAAAAATCACACAATTAATTTTTATGACAAGCTTTAGTTAAATTGTGGTTTAAAAAAAATTTAGATACATTTTTATTTCCCCTGAATAGTACAAACAAAACACATGGTGGTTTTCTTATTCTCTTTACAACTAAAATCACACTGAGCTCTCAATAACTTTGGAATATAATGAATTGTAATTAAATGTGGAAATTATATTATTTACAGAGTGATATTTTGATGTTTGCCTTTGAAATATAATCAAGTCAAATAGTAAAAGACAGGCAGTAAAAATTCCACATGATTCAAATTTATATTCAAACAATATTTCACAATTAGGCTACATTTTTTTGAGTCAAACTAAATAATAAAAAAAAAAAACTACGTACTCAAAGTATTTTAAAATATTTAGCGGTTTTGACTTTTAATATGGATAGTATTTACAAATTCCTTTAGGGTTCATAAAGGTTTTATAAAAATCAAGATTAAAATCTCGATAGAATATAACAGAGGATATAACAGAGGTAGCATAATGTAATATCTGAATGAACCAAATTAAATTTAAAATAAGTTGCTTACATATTCCAAGTTCCTAAGCAACGAATAAAAATAAGAGTTTAGGTAAAAACCATATAATTTTTACGCGCTTTTTACAAAGTTACGTTTACAAACTGATGAAAGTCCAGAGACGTTTGCCTGTGCAAGAGAAACCAGTAGTAATGAAGAGTTCTAGAAATTGACTGTCCAAATAGTCCTTCTATAAACCATTAGATTACATCTCACAGAGAGTTTTGGCCGATAGAATTCATGAAAGTAGAACAATTCATTCGAGAGATTAATTTCTTGTGTTCTAGTTATGTGCAACTACACATTGGCGATTGGCTGTGGTAAGCATTTCGCTTTTGATTGAAATTCTGAGCTAACAAGGGTAAAAACAACGTATTTATACTACTGTTAATTATACTACTCTAGGCTTAAAGAAAAGGTTTAAACAATCTGCTAAACAAAATTAACTTTCAACTGTTTTTATTCCTTGAATTTATAAATTTGTTTAATTTGTTTTACTATAATTATTTGTTTCGTTAATTATATTGTTTTTAGTAACTGGATTTATTAATTATTATCTTTTATTAATGATTTTGGTTATATGGTCTGGCAGTCGCATGGTTTTGTGTCCATTATTCGTAGTTCCATAGCTTTTCAGTGTTTTTACAATACAAAAATCATATTGGTGCAGCCTAAGCTACCGTAATCAAGTTCATTTATAGTTTTAAGAATTGCACGCAAAGTAACAGGTAAAGTCTTTAAGATTTATTGCAATTTGAGACGTTAAAGCTTTGTGTGGGATTTTACACAACATAGGATATTCTAATAACTTTTCATAGTGAGATTGTTTATATAATTTCATTAAGTCTATTCTTTTGTTGTATAAGATATGTTTTATAAAACTTAGTGATCATTGAACTAAAAATGTTTGTCAGATAAACCCTATGTATCATTAATACTTTAGAATAGTAACTAGTTTTTTGTATATTATGGGTTCCTTTCTTTTAAATTAGTTTACAACAAAGTACGAGATACTTATTAAGTTAAATATTATTGCAATGATTACATTTTGCTACAGAAATTGTTTTGATGTGAATAGTAATAATTTAGTAGCTAAACCAATAATTAAACTTCATGTCCTGTTATTTATTCAGAATGAAGTTGGTAAATATAGTGAAAATCCTCTGCTCCTAGAATGGATTATGCGTTCCGTTGTTTTAGTACATCATTATCATCAGATAACAAAAAACTTTGTTTAAAATACTTACAAACACTTTAAATAGCTACAAGTAATTGTTTAGCTAATTAACAATAACGAAACATTTTTCTTGTATTGGCTTGGCTAATGCAAGTTATTGTCAGTTTGGCCCAATAAATTACTTATTGACTTATTAAATTACAGGGCAAGAAAATCTGTAGGCTCACATAAACGTGTACTCATGACGATTACTGAGTCTCGATTTTGATGGGTTTAAGAGCTGACCTTTGTCCCCCAGGAACCTTTATCACGACCCTAGTCCAACTTGATCAGTGAATCGAAAAATATATTGGCCAGGGGATTATGTTTATCATGTAATCTATACAGCTTTGTCCTTGAATCTAGTTTATTTAGTTGCACCCTAGAGATAAACATGATATTTAAATAGATGAATTTAATAAGGCTGATTTTTCTGAGAATGGCATCGGTTTTTCATCATACACACCCAATTACTTCAAGGCTTTAGAGTTAGATCTTCGAAAATTTATACAAAACGAGAATAGATTTTCTTCACTGAGAGATCCTTCTCCTTCTACTTGAAAGGCGGTGCAACACTCACTGTGTCACAGCTTATCATACTACATTTAATGATTGATGGAATTGGAAGAAATTAGAATTAGTAGAAAAGAGTAGGTTTTGTGTATGTTTACTGTGTACTGTATCCCAAACAAAAACTACCTTTTCGACTTTTATGGCTATGCCGGGACGTGCCATGAGACAATTGCTCAAACGCGCGTTGCAAGCTGTCATGTGTACCCAAAGACTTATATGAAGAGCGGTACAACGCGCGTTGCAACGCTCCCATGTGTACGTAGCCACTCACACACGCCTATGCTACGTTAATAAAATTGAATCGCACTATTTTATTACAGAGTTCATGAAGTTATTACAGTTTAATTAATAATATTCTTTATAGTATAGAGATTTTTATTTAATTGGACGTATAGGTTAAACATTTTTTAAATATAGTGGTTATTTTATTATTATTATTATTATTATTTTTTTTACAACTTTTATTTTACGCAAATCTTGATTTAGCTACAATCTTGGTGCTAATAATTTTTTTAATGACTCAAACGGGATGGGGGTACATTTCTTATGTAACTTTAGTTTATAATATAATATGAATTGTATTTATTCAAGTATAACAACTTGTATGAGAATCAAAATTTTACTAGTAGGTAAAGAAATTACTTAAGTTAACTGTTAAAAATTTAATATCATTTGTGAGTTGAGAAATTACGGATCCAATTATCCAGGATTTGATGAGCGCAACAAAAGTTTCAAATCAAGTTATCAGTTTGAGACTAAAAGTCAATTAAAACCAATCATTCTTCTCTTCACTCTATTGTTTAATTTCTCTTTTAGCTGGCGTTGTCAATTCACAGATATACATACAATAACGTGTTTTTATACTAACTAATCAATTTAAATTTCTTGCTGTATACTTCTCACCTTGAGTCTGGCTCTGTATGGTGTAAATGTTTGACAAATATGTCAATTTAATTATTTTATATTTTTGTAGTTATTAAATAAAAACTTGTGTTACACTGACAATTTGTCATAAAGTATTTTATAGAGTGGATTATTCAAAGAAGTTATGACACCTTCGAGAGTCGTAAAGTTACTCTTTATAAAGATAAAGCTTAAGAATAAAAACGAGCCACTTAATATATCACGAAGGGATTACTCGATTTTAACATTTGATATTTAGAAAAAACTCAAAAATTATTATTTTAATTTATTAGGAAAGGATATTTTATTCCTAGTTCCACCAAACTGTTATAGTAGTTTAACAACGATTGCGTAGAGATCGTCTTTAAAACACGAGTAAAAAATGTACGTTGCGAGCCTTGACGACTACCTTTAACACTTCTACGAGTGTCTTAAATGCTAATTACGCGAGTGGCGTACACTACTTCACTACTAATAAAATCAAAAAGAGGTTATGTTTTCCTTTTTAACTTCTCATTGCCACTGATTGTGATGCAACAACATAATATTGTCCCAACTTGTCATTCATTGTACACTCAATTAAATTGGCCTTAACAGCAGTTGATGTTCGAGGCATTACAATTTTACTTCTTTCCTTTCAATTTCAAGGATTATTGATCCAAACTTGTACTGCAAAGTAAAAAAAGCTGTTAAGTTAGTAAACAATTCTGTTGAGTAAATGTTTTCATTTCTAAGAACTGAATTTAACAGACTAGTTAAAAAATGGTCATCAGGTAAGTATTTTTACTTCCCCCACTTTTAAACAAGTCGTTTTTGATTTTAAATGATTTAGTTGATTATTTAAACAAGTAGAACATCATCATAATTTTTTCCTCTTTATGTTCAGTTAACAAGTTAATATTTTTTATTGGTTTTATATATTCATTACTGACCACTTAGATTTATCAGGATATTTTTAAGAGTTTTCCCAAAAATCAGCATTCGACTAAGCACTGGTCAATTCATATTTACTAAATTAGTTTTATTCAACTCATAATCATTAAACTACCAATTATATCTTCGCCATTTAAGTCTTTAATATTATATGTAACAGCATTTGTATATTATTGATTCTAGAAAGAACAAATATTTGTCTTGACCAATTGTTTTTATATTTATTTGAAAAGGTAGATTTTTTATATCCTATCCCGACTTTATCATTAGGTTAAATTTAGATTTTGTGATTATTTTTGGTGGGTTGTATTTAAACATTGTATCTAATAAAACCTTTTCATTTTCTTTATTTACATCAATTGGTTTCATTTTAGTTGTTGAATGAAATTAATTATTTTATTCTTAAACTATTTTTTGAAGAATATAAATCCATCTAAAATATTTTATTAATTTCAAACAGAACTTTCAATTTTTTATCTTAAAATCTATTATATCTTTCAATAATATTAGATTTCTTCATTTTCTGTATGATACAATTTAATATTATACTTCTTAAAAACTACATTAAATTCTTTGTTTATAAATTCTAAACCTTTATCTGTGTGTAATAAGTTTAGTGAGTTACGGCAAATTTTAATGCATCTTTTATTATTTGTTCAAATGCTATAGATAAATTTTTCCACCCTTTTTCTTTAAAAATTTCGACCAAACATAATTAGAAAAAGTATTAATAACATTCACCATGTATTTATAACCATCATTCTCATCTTTATAATTTCTCATAATAATTAAATCTGCTGTCTATAAATCATCAATAAATAATGTAATTAGTTTTCTTTTCGGAAATTTCTTTCTGATTAGAGCATGAATTTCTTGAGCTTCAATTATTTTATATTTTTTTATTAAATTCTTTTTTAATTATTGGTTTAACTTCCTTTTTTATTATCCTACTTTTATTTGGTTTACATATTGAACATTTAGTAGCAATCCTAAGCAATCCATTTTTCATTTCAACAATTTCTGGATTAATATTTTTAGTTCTCTTCCTACAATTATGACAATGAATAGGTTCTTACATTTAGATATGAAATATATATATATACAGGGTGATTGGTGCTCAGTGTCAAATTTTTTTTATTGCAAGTACAAAGTAAATGAAGTGTGATGATGCATATAATTAGCTTCCCAAAAAATTATTTTATGTTTTAAAAAAATAACTATGTTTTTAAACTTAATAAGGCAATTTCTCAATTACCTGTATATGGATTTGAGTAGATAATGTCATTTTCGTGTTCTAAATTAAATTTTGAATAAGAATACTAGAAAATGATGGAGGATCAGTTGTAAAAACTCTATTGTAACAAGATGTTTGATACAAATATAAAAAAAAACATTGGTCTATTCCTTTTTTCACACCCTGTAAACAAGAAAGTCTTCGAATATGTTAAAAACTGCGCCATTTTATAAGCTTACCAACCATATGCTACACTATTGAGGTTTAGATATTCTTTTGTTTGTTTTAGTGGTTTGAATACCAGAAAACAGGGAACTTTTTTACTGTTTTTACTGTTCAAGCTGAAACAAAATATTACTTTTGCTTAATACATGGCGACTTTCTATGTTTTAAATGTTAAAGACACCATGTTTTGTAGTCTTCAAACCACTAAAGCGTACATAAGCAGACATAAAGCTCAATGGTGTAGCATATGGAAAGCTTAAAAATGGTGCAGTATTTACCATATTTGGACAATTTCTTGTATACAGGGTGTGAACAATATAATTCAATATAATCAATTCAATATAATATAATTTTTTTCATCGAATTTGAGATAAAATTATACATATTTTTAGCAAATTTAGAAACGTAATTAAACATTTTTATTATCTTTTTGTATCACCCATTCACCCATTCGGGGGTTAAACAGAGATTTTATACGAGTTTTCTGTCAGTATCCAAAGTGCTGCAGGATTGGTATAATACTATCTAATTATATATAGAAATGAATTTGAACGGATTTAATTGTGAAAAATATCATACTACAGCCTAAATGTAAAGGTAGGTAATTAGAAGGTTGTGATTAGGGTCATTAACTTAATTTTCACCACACTGCGATGTTTTTTGCCGTTTTACAAACGTGAATTAGGCCGAAAGCTACAGTTTTTGCTGGTTCCGTAAATTATTTCTTCCCATAACCTTAAAGGTGTAGTAGTGTTGACTGTTAGTGTGCAATATTATTGTGCTGTCTATGTCAGCTGTCATCGTCATTTGGGGACCGAGCAGGTTTTTACATCCCTAGGGCCAAAGATCATCTGTTCGCTTACTTTCTTTAATCTTTAGTGCATATAAAATACACAATCAGTATCCATAGCCTTGCAATAGATCTTATTTATTGTCACCGCTGCATAGCAACTATTTATTATTATTTTTGATGGTTCCACAAATTATTTTTTCACATAACCTTAAGGTTATAGTTTTGTTGACTGTTAGTGTGCATTATTATTGTGGTGAATAGTGGTAATAGGGTATAGTGTGGTGAAAATAGTGTTCGTACCACGGACCGAAATGGTTTTGCCATCTGGAGATCGTTTTAAGTTCGAGACGAAGTCGAGAACTTAAAAAAACGATCTCGAGACGACAAAACCTCATTTTTGGCCCTAGGTACGAAATACGGTATACTATTCTTTATGTTTATGATCCACATTAAACGTATATTGAATTAAATGGTCTGGCTTTAAGAGAATATACAAAAAACCATTTAACAACAATATCACAAAATGGAATTCAATTTAGCGTGTGGATTTTAACTTTACATTGAAAAGAGTTAAACAAAAGCACTGAAATTTTACAGCACAATGTATCTTACGTAATATAAACATATATTTAATAATGACTCTTAAGCTAGATTTCTTTTAAACGTCGCAATTTGTTTTTAATGGTTTGTTTATTATAATCTTGTACAATCTTACCAAATCATCGTGGTTTCTGGTCCTGTTTCAGTTTTCACGTTAAACATACAACTTCAATAACCTTTTAGATAATAAACGTTTCAGGCAAAATTAAGTTTCGCCAAAGATGAGTCCCCAGGAACACTTACATAACCGGTGTGCGAAATGCGAAATGTACCAGGGGGCAGTACCCTGATAATTGTTTGGATAATAGAATAGTTATTTAAGTACCCTAATTTTTTGGAATTTCGTTAAGTAAGGTCGTGGATCAACTGTCAAAAGATATTATTTATGGCCATTCATCATTATAAAGTCCCAAATCTAGAAGGTAATGTCTAAGATTTTATCAAACAAGTTTAAAAAAAATTGGGTTTTAAGTGAATTGTCCATGCAAACGAGCTAGTTCCCTTCATACCGTGAAACTGTCTTAAAATTTTAAGCGTTACGGTTACAGCGTTACAGAAGATTTTCTCAACGCATTTATTCAGCTCGATCTCGTTTAAGTGGTATAAATTGTTATTGCTATTGCATGTAGATCGTTGGACCATTGAATAATTAATTAAACCAGTTGTTTTGCCCGTATTTCTCAACAGGGTGAGAAACCAGAATACAATGAGATTGTTCAACACTGAGGTAAAAATACAACCAGAGGTAGCACTGGCACGGCAACTCTGCTAGAAAATCGAAATTTATTTAAAACTAGCAGTTACCCGGTGTGCGTTGCTGCGCTTAACAACTTTTATTTCAATGGTAATTGTTCTTTACGATAAATAATAAAAAATGTAAACCAAAAACAAAAAAAGAATATTTTTTTTTACTTAATGACCAGTGGATAAACAATGTTTTTTTTTTCATTAGGTGTATAAAAATATAAATTTTTAGGCGTACCTACCTAACACGGGAGCACGCAACATACAGCTGTCCGTGTGAAAATCATACATTTTCTTAATTTAAACTGGCGATAGTCAGGGGTTGCCCTTGTGCCTTATAATGGTGATTGCGAAAGCAACATGCAAAGGAAATTGTAGTCGCTTGAATTCAAAGGGTAATTCGCATGAAATCATCGGTATTCTTGAGATTATTAAGACTATTTGTCCTTTAAATTTACCACTGATGATAGTTGCGTGAATCAAGTTTGGTGTCATATTTTAATCGTCAGTCTGGTTCCGTTCCACAGCTTGGGTGGATTTAAGTTTCGCATTAGTAGACTATTATTGGAGTTTCTTATTTTAATCATTACTGTGGTTGGTTAATGACAAATTGGGAGGCATTTGAATACCTGAGATAGCACGCACGATTATTATTTACTTATTAATTTATAATAAATTGTGTGGGTATAGAACAAAAAGATAAATTTATTAAGGCTTTATAATACTTTGATAAAGGTTTTTATGTTTACATATTTGATAGTGGAAGATTTAATAGCTATTTACATTACAAGTGTAGTAAGAGCGTTTTTACATCACGCAGGTGAATGTTGTGCAACGAGCGAAGGCGAGTTGCATAATTCACCGAAGTGATGTAAACACGCTCTTGCGTAACGTGTAACCTACAAGATTTTACCTGACCCGACAATATTCAGGAGGTTACGAGCAATATGCTTCATTATCAATTTCACTCATCTTCTAACAGTAACGTTCATTTACAAACAAAAGCTAGGTTAGGAAAATTCTTCAAAGCATAACAATAAAATTCAAACACACAGCTGATTTCTAGCGTTGAACGTCGTTGGCTCCATAGAGGTATATTTTTTCAGTTATCCACTCAATGTTATTTAAATGGGTTTCATTACATCACCGAGTGAGTTTTTTTTTCAACTTTACATCACTCGAGAAGTAAGGAAGTTGTATACATCACGCTTGGGATAGGGAAGTTTAACATGGCGGGTTAGGTAAACGTTGTTGAGTGCACAGTTGTTTTGCGATTGAGGTTTAATATATTTGGACTCATCCAAAAGTAAAATAGTTTTCTGTGCTGCATTCTGTGGAAACAGTGTAGCACTATTTCAAATAATGGCTAATACAGAATGTTGTGATCATTCAAACCTACAAAACAGTTGGTGAAAGTAAACATATGCTTTTAAGTTATATTTATTTGTAAACATTGTAGTTCCGAAATTCTGACATTGGACCCCTTAAAACCCTTTGAGGTGGTGCCCTTGTGGCGGATTTGAACCAAACTTCACACAAACCATCCTTGAATAATATAGAATAATGCCTGAAAGTTTCATTACAATCTGACGAGCGTTTTCAGAGTCCATAGGGTATATACATACATACATACTTCCTCTTTTATAGATATATATGTTGTCATGTTTGTACCAACTAATATAATCAGCTCTTTGGATGATAGCTTTACCAATTCTTATTCTCTAGTTCTTAATGTACTGACTACAATGTGCTTCATCCATTGTACAAATAGTGGGCAACGTCTCTCAATGATCTCATTGCCACATACTTTCGAAATAATTTCTCTACTACCACCAGTTGTAGTTGTATCTCAGTGTTATTTCATACCTACACACTCCACTAATTATTATAGAGGCACAACTTTATTATACTGATTGTTTTAAGAAACAGGTTTACCGATTTTCAATTAACCGTGTGCCAGAATCAAAACTTTATCGAAATGTAAACATAGAAAACCTATAAAAAACCTATAAATAAAATGGTTAACTCGGGAGAAAATTAAACTAGGTGTGCGGTTTCAGGTCCGCCAATTGAGCGGGGCGGACACAAAAGTAAACAATTAATATTTTTTTCTAAATAAATTTTGAATTTGAAAATATACTGTGACATAACTTAAGAATACTTTTATACTCTCAATTATCAATAAAATACTTGATTACGCTTGTAACTCTCCTAGTCCAGGACCAGGGTTCTGTGTGCATGTCGTGTATAGAGAATTTTGCTTTTGCATTTCAATATAGGTGTCTTAGGAAGTGTTTTCCACTCGGGTGTCAAGTTCGCACCTGGTACGTTTTCGAGCTATGACGTCATCAAAATACTTACTTACTTACTTGCATACTTGAAGGTATCCCACTTGTAGCATTTCAGCCGTGGTCGTCATTTTGGTTTATATAGAGTAGTAGGCCTATATAATATCTTCATCACTCAGGTATTCATCAATAGAGTAATAGGCCTTTTCCATTAAATAATTCTTCAATTTTTTCTTGAATTCGGTTGGTACAGAGCAACTTCTTAATTCAACCGGTAACCTATTAAAAACTTTACTGGCCAGTCCTTGAACTCCTGATTGGATCAAAGTTGTTCTATGGCTTTTAAGGTGCACGTTGTGTTTGCCTCTTGTGTTGTAACTATGAACTTCTTCGTTCCTCTTAAATATTTCAGGAAATTTCAAAACCAGCAAGGAAGATTCCAGAATTACGACAGATGAAAGAGTCAATATTTTTAGATCTTGGAATAAAGGCTTACAATGCTCCAGGTAATGAACCTTGCATATAATTCTTATAATTCTTTTTTGTAACAGAAAAACTCTGTTGGCCTCACTACATCCTCCCCAAAATGCAACTCCATAACTTAAAATGCTATGGAAACACCCATAGTAAATCTTCATCAGAACATCTAATTCGACCACATTTCTCAGTCTACGAGCCAGGCAGCAGACCACGGTCAGTCTCTCTATTACATTGTCAATATGGTCATTCCATCTCAGATTATCGCAAATGTTAATGCCGAGATATTTAAAACTATTTTGAGGTTTGATATTAACTTGGTCCATTTTAATCAAAGGGCTGTAGTCTGGTTTTTTCCTGTTATAAAAATGTAGAAATCCAGTTTTTCCTTGATTTAATACCAACTTATTATTATGGCACCAATTAGCCACGCTATTTACACCGGACTGAGTCTTCTTAATTGATTCATATGTATTTGAGTCGGACACCATATGACAGACGTCATCAGCATAAAGCCATACCTCACCCTGCTGCACAACTTCTGGTAGATCATTAACAAATAGTAAGAAAATAACAGGACCCAAGTTAGAACCCTGTGGAACGCCGGTATTCACATCATGTTGTATCTCTGACTTGTATCCTCTTATTACATGATCCTCACCAAGGTGTTTGACTACTACCACTTGTGACCTGTCCCTTAGAAATGACATGATCCAATCTAATGGTTGGTTCTTAATACCAAACTTTGACAATTTATTTTTTAGTAGGCTATGATTAATGCAATCAAATGCTTTAGTCATGTCGTAAAACAAAGCATACACATCTTCCATGCCATCAATCCTGTCATGAACTGAGGTCAATAATGAGAATATAGCATCTGTGGTAGATTTCTTTTTCCGGAATCCAAATTGATTTTGCAGTAAGATTTTGTTTTGTTCAAGGTAAGGCAGTAGTCTATTTAGAAAGGCCACTTCAAATATTTTAGAAAAGACTGACTGAACCGCAACTGGTCTATAATTACTAATTACATTTTTCCCGTTCTTTTTGTGAATCGGTATTATTTTGGAAGTTTTGATTCTGTCTGGGAATTTCCCATCCTTGAAAGATTTATTTATTATTGTCATGAGGGGTTTAGCCACCAAGTGAGCACAAGACTTCACAATGGTACATGGAATGTCATCTATACCAGAACTAGGTTTACTACATGTTGATTCAATAATCTTCAAGATTTCTTTCTCATCGGTAGGCCAAAGACTCATCAAGTTGAAATTTGTCTCCTCCACCATAACATCTTCCTGTGAAACATCAACGTTATGGCCACCACCCACAACATTAATAACCTCCTCATAAAAGAATTTATTAAAAGTATTGGCAATCTTCACTGGATCATCAAGGGAATTATCATTTACTTTTAAGCAGATATTTTCATTGACAAAAGTATCTTTAGTAAGGCTATGTACAACTCTCCATGATTCCTTACTAACATTCTTGGATTTAGTAATTTTATTGCCAAAATAATTCTTCTTACAAGAGCTAACCAATTGAGCATGATGTTTCTTTGCTTCGATGTATCTCGCCTTTACCTCCGTGCTATCCGAGCGTCTAGTCATCCAGTAAAGATCAGTCAGTTTCGCACGAGATCCTCTCACCTCTTCGTTTTTCCAGTTTACATCACAATTACTATTTATTTTAATCAAAGATTTAGGGAAACATACAGCAAAATAATAGGTAAAAGTATCATAAAAAACATCAAATAAATTATCAGTGCCTCTACTATCATCGTCTAAAGGCCAACACTCGTGACTCAAATAATATTGAAATTCCTCCATTCCAGTTTTTAAAATTCTTGGTTTCTCAATCTTATATCTAACATTACAGATCATCTCCCACACTAAATCAATGTGCAACCAGCTATGATCAGACATTGGAGTGACCATATTTATACAATTTATGTATTGAATATCATCGCTAACAAATATATAGTCAATTAAGGTAGCTGTGTTCTGTGTAACCCTAGTATTCTTCTTGACTGTATTAACTAATTTATGGGACCTAATAACATCCATAAAGCATCTCCTATGCAAGGTATCTTCGTTGTTGTTGATGTTGAAATCTCCGCAAATAATGATGGGAAGATTAAGATCCTTTATTTGATTTAGAATGTCCTCAAAAATCTCAATAAACTGATAGAAGTTAAGATCATATGGAGGTCTGTATGTAACAAGCAAAATAAACTTAAACTTATCGGAAGTAGTAATCACACAAGCACTACTTTCACATACATCTTCAACCATGATATTTGTAATATTTTCATTTAGTGAGTAGGATTTTACATTAGTATTCTCTTTTTTCAATATGGACACCCCTCCGCCATTTCCATCCGATCTAAATACACTGACTACTTTATTGTAACCATTTATTCTAAAAGATTGATTTTTTACATCATTTAACCAAGTCTCCGCAAAACATAAGATATCCGGAGAGCTATCCTCTATTTCTACTTCAATCTCCTCAACCTTGTTGAAAATTGACCTTATATTTAAAAAACTAATTCTTAATGATGGACTATTCACATTATGTACAAAAGACTCCATCTCCATTTCTTGATGGATGTCTAAACCAAGTTTTTTTTAGACAAGCCTATGTCTGTTTGACTAGGCAAAGGCCTAGGCCTAACAGTACCCTCTTCTGTATGATCAATTCTAGCACCAGACCGGTTTCCATTATTTAGCCTAGATGGTACATAACGACATAGCAAAATTCCTTCAGGCCATGCATCTTCATTAAGTATTCTATTAAAATAATCAGAGCTGCAACCTACCTTGAAAGATGCATAACTGTCATACTTGGTTCTCAGTTTTTCACAAATCACCTCACATCCATCTCCACATAGGCTCATAACATGCAACTTTACTGATTCAGCATCAACTGTGGGTTTAAGTCTTGATATGAATAACCATGAATGCTTAGTCGCTACTTCGAGCCCCTCACTAGGTTTCTGTTTCCCAAAAATAGGTTTATTCAACCTAGGCCTATTGCGTGGTCCACTTTGAGTCTTGCCTTTTCCATCTGTATTTCCCCGCTTATACTCTTCAGTGTTGCTATTACTATGTCTAGACCTTTTGCTTTGTAGGTTTGCTTTGTAGGTTTCTTAACCGACAATGTATGATCGGAGTTATTTTTCATTTCACGATTGCTACCATGTAGGCCTAAACCATTTGTACTCCTTTTACCATTTCCATTACTTGTCTTGTTATTCTGGTTAACTTCACTCAATTGAACTGAGTTTGTCATCTGCAACTTCTCAGCCATAGTCTGAGAATTGATAGGCCTAGGCCTAGTCTTAACCAAACTTTCAACATTGTCAATTCGACAATTAGTCAAATCATTATCTTTAGCCAGTTTAGTAACCATTGTCAATAATCTACTTACTGAATCGTGCAGTGAAATATACTCATCAATATCACCTGCCTTGTTCACCAATTTATCAACTCGAATGGAGCATTCCTCACAATACCATTTGACATGCTTGGATACCATAGTAATACCATTATACATGTCCAAATCAATTTTTATGCAATTTGGGTGAAACCATTGTCCACAAAAACCTTCACAAAACAATCCACAACCATCTCCCGGTATAACTGATTCACAAACCGCACACGGTGCACATGACTCATCATTCTCGTTGTCGACTTCGACTGTGACTGTACCACTTTCGGTCTCCAATTCTTGCATCATATTGATTTCGTTCTCCTTTTTTTTCTTCCGCTTTTCAGTTTTCATTTTTTAATTTGATTTCAATAATTTTCCAACTACGCAATGACTAAAAATACAATAATTCGTACTTTTTCAACTACCGCACATTAAAGAAAAGCTTAGTCAATCCGCCATCTTGAAACCCATCCATGGCGGCCATTGATTTTTTTAAATCGTATACTTCGCAAACTATTTGTCGGAACGGAATGAACTTTTTTTTGTTTGAAAGATAATTTTAAATGCTACCTGTTTTACATTTACATATTTGTTGTATGTTTAGTACATTCTTCGTAATTTTTCAAAAACCTGTATTTTTTAATATTTTTGTGTCATTTTTGTTTGTAACGTTTTATTGATACAATTTATCAAAAACCACCAATGAAAAAAGTTGTAGAACGTTTAAAAATCTTTACAAAAATACCAAATTCGATATGTTTTCCTCAAAAGATTACGTCAAGAAACTAGATAAATCTCATAAAAACACAAATTTTGGCGCAAAAACGCCTATTAGTCCGGCATCTAGGGAAGTTCGCAAGTCTTATAAAGACAGTTTTACCATTCCATGTTGATGTATGTGTCTAAATAAGTGTTTTCAACTCGGGTGTCACGTCTGCACCCACTGCAGTTTCCGGTTATGACGTCATTAAATTGGCGGAAAGGGCTATATTAAAAATAACTATATTTTACATACCATGTATCGGATCGGAATGAACTTTTTTTTTGTTTGAAAGATAAGTTTACATGCTATCTTTCTTACATTTACACTTTTGTTGTATGTTTAGTACCTTTTTCGTTATTTTTGCAAAAACCTATATTTTAAAACAATTTTGTTTTATTTTTGTTGATAACGTTTTGTTAATACAATATATCAGAAATAACATGAAGACAAAGTTGTAGCACGTTAAAAGAGCTTTACAAAAATACCAAATTCGATATGCTTTACTCAAAGGATCACGTCAAGAAACTAGAAAATCGTACAAAACAACCTAATTTGGCGCAAAAACGCATATAAATCCGACATCGATGGCTGTGTACGAGTCATATATAGACAGTTTTACCATTCAATGTTGATGTATGTGTCTAAAGAAGTGTTTTTAACTCGGGTGTCACGTCTGGACCCACTGCAGTTTCCGGTTATGATGTCTTTAAAATTGCTACATGTTACGATTTCACCAACTATTTTACTTAAAATAAGACCAAAACCCTCTTTTATGCAAAGTAATTAGTCCATAGGAATGTTTCCACTATATAAATACCCCCGGTGCAGCAATGATTGATTGATTGATTGATCTCCACCTTTACTAATAAATCAAAATAGGTTACCCTAAAACAACAAAAATAATTAATAAAAAGCCCTTCTTCTCATAATAGAGATTGTTCTAAGTAGATCAACGAACTAATAGTTTTGCTCTACATATTGTAAAATATTAAGTTAAATATTCTACGTGAATAATTTTATACGATGGGATCTGGTGGTTCATTTCTCAAATTACTTACAAAATGTGTTACAGTTTTCGCGATCATGACTAATGACTGCAATTTGGGAGCACCGATCATCATTATAACATAGTTAAGTCGCATAAGTAAGTTCTAGTTTAGTAATATAACGATCCAAAATGTTTGCTATGTAACCATCTAATTACAGTAATTTTCACCAGCCAGAAGCTGTACACTTGCAACATCATTCCATATTGTCGAAGTATCAGCACACATTTCACATCATGTACTTGAGCAAGCTGATTCTCCTGCTTCTGATGTGTGAGTAGATGTACAATGTAGACTATGTTTGTAATTTATGATTGCACCACTAGCTTTACAAATATCAATTAAAATATTTGATGGGTTACCGCTAAATTACGCTGGGTTACTAAATTACCGCTAATTTTTAATTATTAGCATTACTATAAAAATGGCTACTTTTTTTTATTGAACACCAGAGTATCAAAAGACCTTCGAATAATTACTTACTCAAAAACGAATCAGAAGCGGTTTGGGAACTCTATATTTTCTCTCATATGTACTAGATGGAATACAATAATTTACCTATTAATTTGTTAACCGCTGTATTTTGGGACTAGAGTGTCGGGGCTATATTTTCCACCTCAAACAAAGGTTCTCGTAAAATTGAGTTATAAAACATGTTCTTCGTCATACTGCAGCAAAAACAGCCGTTTTTAATGCATGCGTTGCGGGTCTAAAGTAACATTTTTACTCTCTAGGGAGTAAAAATCTTTTATATTCTCTAGGCAGTAAAATCGATTTTATTCTCTAGGCAGTAAAAATCGGCTGTTTTAAACAGTTGTAAATTTTGATTGATCTTATCGATTGAAATTATTTATCGATTCATTTATTATGTATGGTTTTAGCCTATTGTTGTCGATCGCTCAACATATCGATGGTATAATGTACTGTACCATAATCGTCTAAACAGCTGCTTATTTACATTGGCAGAATTGAAAACAAGCTTGAAGTTGTTTTGAGAGGTTATCTTTACATTACAATTATTTCGTTTTCTAGCTTGGTTTGGTATTATGCAATATGACGAAAAATATAGTTCACCACACGGGCAAAAACTGTCTTTTTAACCCTCGCTCATTTTCCAAACTTCAGCTTCGCCTCGATCGTAAAACTTGACTTTGGGTCAAAAAGAGTTACTTAAGGCCCTAGTGATAAAATATACAATTTTATAACATAATTGTTTTTTTTAACTATTTATCATTTTGTTTTTGATGGACAACAGGTCAGTGCTATATTTTTTCAAAGTGGCAGTAATCTAAATTAGAGTGTCCGATTAGGTTTTATGAGAACTCACAGTTTTTTAGTAATAGAAAATTCAATAAAACATCTCTTTAGTATTAACCACAATTCGATCTATTACGTAAACAATCTTTTAACCAACATGTCAAATGTGACTAACCTACTTATAGGCTAACAACGATTGCCATAAAGTTATACTCGTGGTCCTCTATGCGTTTATGGATTATAAATTAACAAAATTCCTATTCATTTAGTTAACCTAAAATAACCAATTCTTGAAGTCTAAATTAAATCATTATGATTTAAATTACGCCTAGATAGGTTATCAATGATTTTTTCGTCGTCTTGAAATATACGGTAAAGGCTATTCTAGGCCCACTGTCTATACTGTCAATATATTTGATAAAACTTTTGCTATGCATAGGAGCTATGAAATATTCCATAGATAAAACTGTTGAATTTAGTTAGTTCAAATCAGATTATTTAAGTCATATTTCAATAGTTCAAAAATGTATTAGGCCTACTACGTAGCCAGCTCTAAATGTTATACCAACACATCTGTCGTAGTAATCTTTTGCATTAAAATTTCACATAGGCCTAAATGTTTTTTATTTTCTCCCCGTATACCATCTTATATATTAAAAGAACTTGGTTTTTCTTTTCCGAGTTCGATTGGCTCTTCTACCTGACCGATTTTCATGGTTGAGGTCTCAAATTGGAGGAATGCACACACAAATCTGTCATCAAGCATCGGCATAGATTTATTTATTATCCCACTCGGCTTCCACGTTAACAATATTTGCTACCCATGTATTTCTTATCGGAGTTAATTTTGGGTTTTCTTTTCCGAGATAATTTGTTTCTTTGAGCCGGCCGATTTTCACGATTGAGGTCTCAAATTGAAGGCATGCACCCCAATTTTTCACATAAATCATCGGAAAATATTTACCTACTGTATTCCTCAACCAAAACACATAATTTGAATTATTTTCTAATTTTTACTTCAATTTAAAATGTACCTTCACCAGTTATAATTTTATAATCATATATATTTTAGTCTAAGAACGTTCAGTAAAATACTGGCTTTTATTTAAGCTATTAGTTATTCAAATTGGACGAGTTACAAGCAAACGCAAGGTGAACAATCAAAATAAAAAGTATTTTTCATAAGGTTTTTATATGATAAAAAATCAATAGCTCCAGTATTGTTAATGTTTATCTATATGCTTTAAACTCAAAATAATAAGTAAGTTATAGGATTTAATTTGAGCTATTGATCGTTTGCATCAGTCAAGTTCAAAAAAATTATCAACTTGATTATTTCTCGGATATTATATTTATTTTAACGCTGCAGAGCAGCACGGGTCCTATAGACTCAAAATAATCATTAAGTTATAGGCTTAATTTTAGCTATTGATCGTTTGAATCAGTAAAGCTCAAGATAGTGTATTACTCAATCAAAAAAATAAATTTGATTATTTCTCGGATATTATATTTATTTTAGTCCTCTAGTCTTACATATTAAAAACAATTGGTTTTTCTTTTCCGACTACGTTTGGCTCTTCTACCCGACCGATTTTCATGATTGAGGTCTCAAATTGAAGATATGCACGCACACAGATTTGCCATCAAGCCCCGGCATATAATTATCTATAGTACCACTCGGTTTATACGTAAACGAAATTTGCACCCCATGTATTTCTTATGGGAGTAAAATTTGGTTGCACTTGCCGAGTTCGTTTGGTTCTTCTACCCGACCGATTATCACGATTGCGGTCTGGATTTGATTGAAGGTATGCACGCACACATTTGCCATCAAACATCGGCATATATTTATCTATTATCCTACTCGGCTTACACGTTAACGAAATTTGATCCCCATAAATTTCTTATGTGAGTTGAATTTGTTATTTTTCCGAGTTCGTTTGGCTCTTCTACCCGACCAATTTTTACAATTGAAGTCTCAAATAGAAGGCATGCACGTTAAGTTTTCTGACAGTCGCGAGTCGCGCCACGTCTTGCGGCTGACCAAAATATCACGCGACAGCGACACTTTTTTGTCGCGTAAACTCACATCCGGTGGTGGGGGAATTAAATGAATCAGTCTGTTCTCAATCCAATGTTGTGTGTTGTGTTTGTGATGTAGAAGTGATTATTAAGTTGTTTAAATATAGACCCTGTAGCCAAAATTAAATATGGAATTAAATATGGTGTTAAATATGAACCCTGTACACGTTAATGACAAAACCCCAGTTATTTAAACAACACATACAATTTACAGTTGGAATTGGGTCAACCCTCTTAAAAATGTCATTACATAATATAATGATGCAATTTATATTACAAATAAAGGGTAAAGATCTCATTTATATACTAATTATTAACATTAATCAATATAAATCTATGGAGAATATACCACATGGAGTACGAAAAATACTACTGTCGCGCCGCGACTGTCACGGTGCATAAACGTGCCATTTGATCCAATAAAACTTGAACCGCGCGCGACACATTTTTTGAAGCTGCGATTCTAAAACCTGTCCCGGGTATTTAGGCCGGTTTTATGCACCGCGACAGTCGCGGGTCGCGTGTCGCGGCGCGACTCAAGTTCTATTGAGTTAAATGGGAGCATTTATGCACCGCGACAGCGACAAACTGCCGCGCGAGCGACTCGGAGATCTCTAAATACCCGCGACAGGTTTTAGAATCGCAGCTTCAAAAAATGTGTCGCGCGAGGTTCAAGTTCTATTGGATCAAATGGGCACGTTTATGCACCGCGACAGTCGCGGCGCGAAAGTAGTGTTTTTCATACTCCACGTGGTATATTCTCCATATATTTATATTGATTAACGTTAATAGTTAGTATATCAATGAGTTCTTTACCCTTTATTTGTAATATAAATTACATCATTATATTATGTAATCACATTTTTAAGAGGGTTGACCCAATTCCAACTGTAAATTGTACGTGTTGTTTAAATAACTGGGGTTTTGTCATTAACGTGTACAACACTACAGGGTCTATTTTGAAACAATTTAATAATCACTTCTACATCACAAACACAACACACAACATTGGATTGAGAACAGACTGATTTCTTTAATTCCCCCACCACCGGATGTGAGTTTACGCGACAAAAAAGTGTCGCTGTCGCGTGACATTTTGGTCAGCCGCAAGACGTGGCGCGACTCGCGACACGCGACTGTCGCGGTGCATAAAACCAGCCTATAGAGATCTCCGAGTCGCTCGCGCGGCAGTTTGTCGCTGTCGCGGTGCATAAATGCTCCCATTTAACACAATAGAACTTGAGTCGAGCCGCGACACGCGACACGCGACTGTCGCGGTGCATAAAACCAGCCTAACGCTGAAGAGCAGCATGGGTCCTATAGACTCAAAATAATAAGTCAATATATCAATAATCAAAATAATGCAGTAAATTATAGGCTTTAATTTGAGCTATTGATTGTTTGAATCAGTTAAGCTCAAGATACTGTATTACTCAATCAAAAATCATAAATGTAATTATTTCTCGTATATTATATTTATTTTAACGCTACAGAGCAGCATGGGACTCTAGTAGTATATGAAGAAAGTATTGTTTTCGTCAAAATAATTGAGTTTGAGTGGATAAATATCCGTTTTGGGTCCTCTTTGAACAAGAAAAAGTGGTTCAATTTTGGTCTGATTTTGATGAAATGTGGTATGTAGGTACTAATCCATGGTATATCGAGGTATTTTTTACATTTTTATGAAATTTAGATTTTTGACGGTGATTTTTCCCATAAAAACCCACAAAATAAGAAAAATCGAATTTTCTCAAAAATAGCTTGAACGATTTTGATAACAATTTATTATCTTGTAGTCCTCTAAATTTTTAACAAAATTGTGGAACACTCTTTCCTATAAAAATTATCGTTCCACAGTTATTGTAACTTAATTATTTTCCCACCAAAAACCCATAAAAAAGAGAAAATAGGGCTTTCAAATAAACCAGTTTTAATTGAAATTAGTATGCAGTGGTCCTTGTAATTCTTAACAACATAGTGCATTACTTAAAAATTACGGATCAAAAGTTATTGTATTTTTTGCTGTTTTCCCATAAAAACCTATGAAAAAACGGGAAAATGGATTTTAAAAAACCTGTTCTGATTGAAATTCGTCTGTCATGGTCCTTATAATTCTTAACAAAATAGTGCAACTCCCCATTCCTGTAAAAGTTACGGTTCAAAAATCTGATATAACTTTGGTTATTCTTCCTATTAAATATCATAGTTTATCTCATCGGTTACCCATAATAACGGTTGTTGACAAGCTAATGGGAGAAAGTATGTGTCAGATTACTGATACTGTTTATTTAACTATCTATTTTAACTTATTTCGGGACATAGTCAGTTTTTCTTCATCCCATTTCAATGGGATTATTTGATGTTCTTGTTGGCATTTACGTACAGACACGATTCAGGTGGTTTATACCATCTGTAGAGTGTTTGTGTATAATACATTAAAATTATGAGAGAAAATTAATCAAGTCAATAATAATTAATCTATTTTAAATGTGAAGGCTTGTAGAAAAAACTAACTAAAAGAATTGAACTCCATCTTAAACAACTATCAATAGATAACACAAATTATCTAATTATGATAGTTACTTACAAAAAAACGCAGTAAGAATCTTAACATTTTATAGTGTAATCAGGACTAAAATTTTTTTGTGCCATCAATTGTTGTGCAAGATCATTCGCTAATACAATGTTATTCTCTTTAGACATCGTAATACAATAATATCTTTAACAGTTAAGATGCAATTTATATTGGGAAAACATGCTTTTAATGGATAACTTGAAAACAAAAAGAGTTACGGATAAGGTTTACATTTGAAAGTTCCTTGGGATTGCCATACCTTTAAAATGATTGACGTAGTATGACGTAATTTGTAGTTTTTAAATGTTGGTGTACCTTTTTTGTATTGCAAAACAAAAATTTTTCTTTTCGTGATGCTATTATAGTAATGCAAATTAAGGTAAAGCTTACATGCTTACAGATCTCTAGTCGAGTTAATACTAGAATAATGCAATATATTACTTTGCGGCTAAAAAACTTCCCAATACGCATTACCATTGTTAGATGCGAATGTCTAGAGTTGCCTTTTGTAAGTGTAAACAACATAATTATATAACGGTTAACGGTTATGTTTCAGGCTCACTCTGTGGGGCTTGGTCTAGTTTTGATCCGCCTTGTGGTTGGTGGTGGTCTCCAACAAAAACGAGTCAATCCTGGAAGGAAGACTCCCTTGGCATGGAGGGTAAGAGCTGCGTTGAGTGTGAAAACTTTATGGATGACAACATCCGCTATAGTTGTTATTGGGGCCTCGAATGTATTGGCAAATTGTGTGTACCAAAGACGAAGAAGAAACACTGGTGGTCCTCGAAAAGAAAGGAAGAAAAGCAAGTAACTAACTGATAACCATTCTCTAGTGGTTATCAGACTAGAGGTTGGACACGTATAATACGTGCACAGGGGCTTTATTCATTTATAGGGTCTGATGATTGCAGTGTGTCCAATCGAAATCGATAACCACATATAAATGTTATATTGTTTTAGTTTCTTTACAATTATCATTAAATTCATTGTTTTAACCCATGTAAAAATGTTTTAATATATAACCTGATACATGACTTCGTTTGCAAAGTTCTGCTGCTTTTAGCGAATTTACTATGTCGGGAACAAGTAATTACCGTACCCATGGTAAGACTTAGACCCAGGTTCTGGACGCGAAAAACAAAAAAATGCTATTTCTTTCCAACCAATTTTGTGGAGCTTAAAAATGACGGTTAAGGATTAAAATGAAATCTCTAAATTCTAAATTATAATGCTATTTTTATGGTGAACTAGCTGTACCCACGGGCTTTGCCCCGCTTAACTTCATAAGTATTCGCATGGCTCATTCACGCCCTGGTTGAAGTTCGTTCGGTACGCTCACTCACCTTCAGGTTGGAAATCGTTCGCTGCGCTCACATGTTTTCAGGTTAGCTCGTTCGCTACGCTTTCTCGCCTCCAGGTTGATGTTCGTTCGCTACGCTCACTCACCTTTTGGCTGCAAAATAGCTGTTATCATAAATTTAAAAAAGTCATCCCTTTTATTGTTTATAATAATTTGATAAAGGTTTTTATGTTTTAATACTTAACATTGGAGAATTTAAACGTTGTTGAGTGCACAGGTGTGCTGTGATTGGGGTTTAATACATTTGGACTTATTAAAAAGTAAAATAGTTTTCTGTGCTGCACTCTGCAGAAACACTGTGGCACTATTTCAAATCATGACTAATGCTAATACAGAATGTTGTAATTATTCAAACCTACAAAACAGTTGGTGAAAATAAACATCTGCTTTTAAATTATATTTATTTGTAAACATTGTAGATCAAAAAGTCTGACATTGGTCCACTTAAAACCCTCTAGGGCAGATCCCTTTTGACTGATCTGCACCAAACTGCACTCGAACCATCCTTGAAAGATGCTTAACAATGCCTGAAAGTTTCATTACAGTCTGTCTAGCGGGTTCGGAGTCCATAACGTATATACACACACACACACATTCATACATACATACATAGTTCCTCTTTTATAGATATAGATAAGTAAATTACGACGATTTGTCGACAAAAAGATTATTCTGATTTCGAGATCTGCTCTACTCCCTCATGGAATGCTAACAATTACCTAACTTATCAAGTTCTTGTACTAATTCATCATTCAATAACACTATTAGTTTATGAAAAAATTACATACAAATTATTTAGGTTGGTCATTTCATAGTTGAAAACTCAAAATAAATTAACAAGTAAAAATAATCACGTTTTTGATTTAAAGAAACTATGTTTGTGTAACAATATATTCACATGAAGTAGATGATTTGCTTGATTTACAAATTTATATGTCTGGTCGATCACCTGTTTCGTACTCAATGAATTAATGTAAAAAGGTTTGTAGCTAGGTTTTCTAAAACATGGTAGGCTAACGTATTCTCAACTAAAATTTAAAAGGGTAGATGTATCAGCGAAATTCATTGATTTCGGCTCATTTTCTATTGGTGTAGCACAGAACTGTTTTTCACAAGAAAAATCATTGGCTTGGTCGATTGATTGACAGAGAAAAACTAGTTTCAAATATAGGCCAATAAATCGAATATGGCTTGAGATTAACTATACATCAAGTTTTATAATAAATAGTCCATAGTTATGTGCTATTTTTAAATGCACGTTTCATTTTTATTTTTTGCTGTGTAAGTAAAGCGAAAGCGTGTTTATTTACAATGATTTTAAAATACTTAAGACGTTAATGTCGTGCAATAAAATATTGTTATCTAGCCTAAACATCACAAATTCTTAAACATGATGAATTTTGCTAAACCGTGTATCATTTGTTTTATTACAAGTTCTGGACTGCATTTCATAATATCATGGACAATATTTACAATACATATCCAGGCATATGTTTTATTGTTTAACCTTAAATATTTAACACCACAAGAAATGATCGGTCTCCTGCAACTATATCTATATATTATGAAGCTAGAATGGATTTGGACTTTTGAGAAAACCGTAAGCAGCTCGGACCTCATACTTGAATGAAAGGTCTTAATGTGAAACATCCCAGAAAAATTTCAGTTATTCGAAAACCCCTCTCTTGAGGGCACGATAATCATTTAAAGGGCTGTGTTTATTCACATTTAAATCATAAATAAGGACCAGGCCTGTTTCATAAAAGTTACAGGTCCTGTAATACAAGTAAAGTTCCTGTATTACAGGTAAAAGTTACAAGTTTATGATTCATAAAGAGTTTTCCCTGTTAAATAATTTACAGACAATTCTCCTGTACTACAAGTAAATAATAGAGGACATGTTCTGTGTAGTGTCTCAAAGCAACTCCTGTAATACAGGACATGTTGTAACAACCACGCACGGGAAGGGCAGAAACTCAATGATCAAAGACCGAGTTGAGAATTTAACACTTGATTTATTATTTTAAGAGAACAAGGTTATGTATGACAAGTATTTTTCAAATCCCCTTGAACTTATTTTACCCCAAATCACATGTTATTGCAAACCTTAATAAGGAGTCAACCTTGATAACAAGTATCATTTAATAATCACCTTGTGAGTATTGTTATCAAGGTCCTACTGTATGTGCATATATCACCACCATTCTAATTCCAAAGGGAACTAAAGGCTGATTTTACTACAGAAGGACTTTGACTCCTTTTTAGACAGGTTGCAAGCGAACGCTAACACTGTGCTCAATGCAAATCCTGTGACAAAAGACTTTAATTAAATTCTTATTTTACAAAGCTTTGAGTTTTGTCGCTGTTGCCATTGCTAGTCACAGATTTGTCTGGATTTAAGTTAAAATTAAAATTCACACTCTCTAAGGCTTGAAAAAATTCAATCGGTATTTTGAAATAAACACGTAAAAATGCAAATGTTTATAGATAAGACTTAAACAAGATACAGGAATATATTTTATATACTGACTATAATGTAATATTTTTCAACTCCTCTACTATATTGTGAAGTTGTATTATATTGGGTTAATTTATTGTAGAATGTAACTCAACAGAATATTTTGTAACAAATACGTACTTACCTAAAAATCTGGATAATGGATGATATAATATCTTAAGTTACTTTTTAACTATTACTATTAGCTACGATCGGAAACTCCAATTCTTAATGTTGTTTCGTAAAATAGTGTTAAGGTGTCAAAAAGCTACTAAGAACTTTAGTACCAGGTGATGTATCGAGACCGTTACATACGAATAGTAAAAACTATATTTTTTGTTGTTGTCGTACACTATTACTTGAAGGGATCTTTGAAGAGAATCGGTAAGTCACGTAAAAACCATTCATTGAAACGTTTGTTTAGGTCATATTTATGAATCAACCACACCACATTTCAAATATACATTGTTTAATTGTACTTTTCCTAATGATGACATTAAAATTTCGCAGAGATTCGAATATATAACCTTTGCGAGATCCCTCAAAAACTTCTCAGTATTCCGTAAAGTTAGCAGTTCTCTAAGCGGATTTAGAAGTTCACCTGGCGTTCTCACAGAGTTTAAGCTTAAAAGTCCTTCTAACATCTTTTGTAACTTTCCAAACTGTTTTTAACTTTTCATTGTTACATTCCAGCAAATGGTCCATGGTTAGCTACACAATGGTTTGTATTGAATAAGAAGATCAAGATAATGCTTTATAGTTATAATATTTAAGTAGATAGTTGATCTGGAATCACCTTTTGGATATGATTGATTAGTTTAGTGGTCCATCATATTGACCTAAATTTAAGAAAGGTTGGAATTAAAACAGTACTTGACTAAATCAACATTAGTCTGAAGTGTTAACACCGTCCGTGATAAAGATGTACTAAAGGGTTGTATCAATTTAGCGTCCACCTCAAAAATATTTTGGGATGCCCGGAGTATATTTTGCCATTTAACCTCCTTCTTTTAATGAATTCTTTGTATATTCCAAACCCCACAAAAGTCCATAAACAATATTGTCAATCATGATGTTTAATATTTATCTTTACGATTGTGGAAATTTAAATAGTTATAGTAAAATGTGTACATTCTACAATAAGGTGTACAATATAGCTTAAGTTACAGGTAATTTTAAAGATACCGGCTCATAACCTTTTACAATATTGAAGCAATATATCCTAAGCAAACGCAAAATGCCATTAATAGCTAAAAACGAAGACGACTTGTGTTGATAACATGTAAGAACAGACGGTTACCTCGAGGCATTTGTGATACGTTGATGTTATTGTTATCAGATTTCAAGAACCTAAGGTTATTCCTGTTCTTTATGACGATTATTTCGATATAGGCAGTATGGCTAATATTTCACAATAAATATAGCAACTCAAAATTCAATTGAGTACTGAACTGAAAGATTTGACTGTAATGGTGATTTGACGTCAAATAATAATATGTTTGCAATTCTCACTATGATTTTTATGTTGTGGTTGTAAAACAGGAAAATTGTAGTTGGGATTAGTATTTAGTTTTTTGTAGTATCCCCCAAATCACCAAACAATACAAAAATGTAATCATGCTATAAAATTGTTTCTTTATAATCGAATATAGCCCATTAGCTTAGAAAACTTGTGGGTTTATCTTTTTTTCAACTTCACATCCAAGGACACCAGGTTCTAGACCGGAACTGTTTTACACATTACTTCAGGCTAAAGAGGGTCGTGGCATTATCACATCAATAAAACCCATTGGTGATTGGCGGTATTTGAACCCGGGACCTCGGACACTGAAGGTCCGAGCTCTACTACTAGACCACAAGATATAACTGTAGCAGTATCCTAACGGAGGTCGGAATCCTGAAAAATACAGCACACTGTTCCAAACCAACTTTTACACAATCAAGTCAATGTTTATGTAAATATAAACAGAAAGTAGTATGAATACAGCATATTAATCCGATCTCAATTCTTAATGATGTCTCGTAAAATAGTTTTAAGGTGTCAAAAAGCTACTAAGTACTTTAGTACCAGGTGACGTATCAAGACCGTTACATCCGAATAGTAAGAAACTATATTTTTTGTTGTTGTCGTACACTATTACTTGAAGGGATCTTTGAAGAGAATCGGTAAGTCACGTAAAAACCATTAATTGAAACGATTGTTTAGGTCATATTTATGAATCAACCACACCACATTTCAAATATGTTATACATTGTTAAATTGTACTTTTCCTAATGCTGACATTAAAATTTCGTAGAGATTCGAACATATAACCTTTGCGAGATCCCTCAAAAACTTCTCAGTATTCCGTCAACTTAGCAGTTCTCTAAGCGGATTTAGAAGTTCACCTGGCGTTCTCACAGAGTTTAAGCTTAAAAGTCTTTCTTTTTAACATCTTTTGTAACTTTCCAAACTGTTTTATAACTTTTGCATTGTACTCCCCACCAACTGTGCTTGGTTCTTGGTTAACTAGAAATGTTTGCACACTTATAAAGCTATTAGGAAAACCCAAACCTAATGTTAAGCATGTTAAGTAGGTCAACAATCACATTTATCTTTAAGATAATCATCAGGAGTTATATAAGGTTATAGTTGATAACCGGGCTAGAATACTGTACTAGCTTTTAAAAATATTGTTGTGTTTGTAGTACGCCAGTTATTGACGTAAATTTCTTGTGATGGTTTACTAATGTAATGGTGTGTGATTCAATGACGGAAATTAAAACAATAGTTTATTTACCTAATCAATAATAGTAAGAAGTTCTAGCATCGATTACTAAAGAAGGTCTACTGCATCTACAACTTAGGGAATATTTGATATGGTAATATATATTTAGTATTAACGACGACTCCATACACAAAAAAATAGTTTATTGGAAGATTAAGTGTGATCAAAGAAATTCTATAAAAGTAAAATAATTGACACCGCTTTACGACTTCTCATGCGCAATTTTAATGATTTTACATGGTGTAAAGAGTAATCGCACGCAAAACTGAAAGTTAACTGTTACAAAAAGAAAGATATAATTTAAAGTCACGTATCTTGGATTTTCCAGTTTGTCTAAACTAACATCATTTCCCTCCCGATAAGACTGTCGTAAACCGGCGGGATTTATTTCGCTCATTTATTTCTCTACTGAACGCATTTTAAGGTTAAATTTGTATCGAGGGATCTTATTTTGTCATTAACTAATACTCGATTAAATGTCCATTACCGGTATAGTTAACATAAAAAAAATACATTTTACTACCAACAAATGTGCTGAAACAGCCTTGGTAATTACTAGAACTAAACCCAAGTTTAGGTATATTGTTTTAGTTTATTTTTAATTCGTTTCTTTAATGTAAGAAGCAATTTTTTTTACACATTAAAATATTTAGGTTGAGAAGCTTATGTCTTTGATATGTCTCAGATACTTTCGTTGACCATTCAAATGTTTAAAGTTAATCATGCATAAAATTCATAAAATATATATATTTTTAAGTGTAAGCTATTCGTAAATAGTATTTTACTTATGATAAAATGACAACTCATATTTAATATAGGTCATAGCCGATTAGTGGTTTAAATACAAAAAAGATTTTAATTCGTCATAAAATTAATGTTATTGATTACAACACAATTTGAAATCCTTAGCTTCCATACAAGTAATCTAGTTTGTAGGGCAAGGATGTTGTATACAGTTAGTTTTGGCGGGAAACCGTAAACTCACTTACATCGACGTGACCAGAGAGCTTTAATATTTTGAATGAAGTCGGTTTCCACGACCTCCCGTATTAACACTTCATAAACCAAACAACAACAAAATTATTTTTGAGGATAAACAATATTGGTACTTTTTAATGATTTTTGCAGTGTACGACATGTTAGAATGATTTTTACTTTATTATTAGAGATCTTATGTAATTGCTTCGTTATTTTGGTTCCAATTTTACCGGCCCAATACATGAAACCAATTAATGTAATGAAATATTGGTCGCATATTTAGAAGGTTACACAACTGCTTTGTTGCAATCTAATTCATTAACGTGAACGCATTCGAAGTAGAAAAGGTGCTGCGATATTAAGGCTTAAAATGAATGTTCTTTGCTAAATCTGTGTAGATTTGACATTCTACGTAAGTTATGCATAGCAACCGGTTTTATCTTTGACGTGACACTATAAGTCGCCACCCAACTAACGCTCACCAAGTGTCTTACTTAAGAGAACGTACCTGAATGAGTAATTTTAATTACATAATATACCGTCTGCTATTATAAACGCAAGTTAATCCTCTTCACGTTTTACCACTGCGCCAAAGTATTATCTTTTTCCTGAACCTGATATTTTGTTCGATAATTTCCGTGACTAGGATTATCATAAAATTTACTTCCATTTAGATTTTGATCTCCAAGGCTAAGCATCAAAGGCTATCAAAATTGCGAGACGAGGTTTTTAAGTAAAATATTTATTCAATATTGATTATTCTTTAGGGTGAAATAATTTTTAACAATACTACGATCTGTTCTTTACGATTCTCACGTGATACTTATGTTACACTTTAAAATAGTTAATTAAAAGTAAGTAGATTAGATATTAGGTAAAATTTATTACGTTTGAATAAAGACGATCAAGTCTAAAATGTTGGTCTGATCTATTGGTTCGTTGATTATAGACATAAATAAAAAAAGTTTACTTGTGGTCACTTTTAATGCTTACTAAGGATTTTGTTTTAATCTAACTATACTTTGATTTAACCACATTTAAATACTCCTATTTCGATTAGAGAGTCAGTAAGCAGTGGTACACTTATATATCCACTCTATACTTATCAGATTAATTCATTGTAGGTACAATCTCGTACAACTTTAGTTTATAACAATGATTAACTCTCCAATTGAAACTAGCATTTTGTCTAGCTTGTAGAATTTAACACTAAATGTATCTGTAGAGCTCTTAGAGACAAGATGAGCTAAATAATTCAACTTAGACTCAAACAATGGAGTTTAAATGAGCTTTCCAACACAGTTAAAAGTGAAGTGGATAGTTTTATTTGAAGAAGAAAAGATGCAATAGGAAATTAGTACCTTAACGAGATGCCAAGGAATCAAATCTTTAAGTTCAATAATTGTTTAGGTTTAAAAAGAGCAGTCCTAGTTTTTAAATTTTAATTACTCTTCTTTACACACCCACAATTAATTTAACAATGATTTTTTTTTACTTGAGACTGCAGCGTTAAATAACAAATATGTAATACTTTTATATATTGACAAGATTCAAGCAAGACACTTAAAGTGCAAGATAAAAATGAGTGTATACCATTTTTACTTGAACACGAAGAGTTTTTCTCATAATGGAAGTGCCTTTAGCAAAGATAAACACAAAATAGTGTTCTGGAAGCATCAAAATGAACAAAGCATTTTCGTCCCTGATCAATACCTAATTCTCTTTACGAAAATGTGCTCAAACAAGATAATTGGGTGAGCTTGTCACACAGTGTATATTTTAGCAAAATGCTGCCTATGCTAAATGCTCTTTAATCTAAAAAGTATGACTGACATCATAACCTTTCTTTAAATTTACCTGTAACTAAGAGCGAATTTTAGTAAAGTATGTTTGTGCATGCAAACATTGTTTATAAACAGTGAGCTTGTAGGAATATACTAATTCTATTGATTTTGTTTCAATACCATTACAAAAAGAATATCAATTAGTCCTGAGGGCGTTTTCTTTAAGAGGTTGTTAGTCTAATGCCCGTACACATGGGCCACGGACATTTGGATGGAACGTATCCTGCAAAGCATGGGTTGGCCAGTTCGGTGCTAGACTTGAGTCTTTCTGATTAATAGGTAGTGGCAGGTAAAGGTTCCAAACTATGACATTGTTGCCATGGATCAGAATCGCGATATCGGCTGAGCCACCGAGTCACCAATTATTTGTCACCAAGTATTAGCAGTCAATACTTTCAACAATGATAGCAAACACACTGTTGTAAGTATGCAAATTAGGAAGTCTGAAAAAACTATTAATTCTTTTTAAACAAAGCCCGTTTTACATTGGCTAACAAGCTTTGTACAGAGACCAAAAACGTCAAAATGTTGTTAGGCGAGAAACAGTAAACTCCCTTTCCCATACGTGACTTGGAAATGAATTCTTTCAGATCGAGTTGCGTTTAATTTACGTGACTTAATGTTTTGCAATCACAAATTGGTTTCGTGACTAAGTTTTGTTCACAGAATAGATTCAGTTTGCTATTGGAAAGCTTACATTGAGAGTAGCGTGCCAAAATGTTTAGTGTGGTAAATTATACTATCACTATTATACTATATACATACTATCACAGAATAAAGACCTAGGTTGGTTAGGGTTTTTATTCTGGAATACTATACGTAAATAACGTTGTTTTGTAATGTTTTAATAATTTTATTGGAACATTATCAAAGTAAATTATACAAATACTTTACAAGAACCAACTGAACTGTTCTTAAGTCAGTAACACTTACTACGTTCATAAAGGTATACTTATTTGTACTTGATGGAGTTAAGAGGACATTTAGGTAATTTTCTATTTAAATCAAAGAAAGCTTCTCAAACATATTAGTTTTTATTTTTTCTCCGCTTTGTATAAATAAATGCCTGCATGGGCATAACTTTTCTTAGTGAGAGGTTATGTCTCAATTCATCAAATTTTCAGGAAACAAGAAACAAACGACAAACAAACGAATACTTTTTTTTTCTCCAGTAGACACTGCCTCTTCAATATTTAGAAACCCCTGGTCTATGAACCAGGAGAACAAAGACTTCGGAATGAAGCATTGATTATAAATCAGCAATTTTTTCAAACCATGTTAGAATTTTACATTTCTGCTGCCATTATTATGTAGCTTAGATAGGTGCCTGCCACAAACCGCCATGGAATTAGTAGCGCTAGAATATTTATATTTGTAAAAAGAAAAAGAAAAAAAAATGTAAATTTTGTTTGTTACATTTTTGTGAATCAATTGGACCTCGCCGACAAGTTTTGCAAACTTGGCGAGGCCAGATTTTGTATTATCACAAATAAATAAATTTGAATTTGAATTTGAAAATAATTATATTTTATAGACATTTTATAACAATTTAGTTTTGAAAAATGTGCAGTGTTTATCTGTTTTGTAGTTATACTTTTTTATAACTATTTAATGTTTAAGAAGATTTTATTAAAATTGCATTAGTTTTTACAATTTACTTACCCGTACGACATTTTTTATAATTAAAACCATTAACAATTGTACGATATTATATTGATACATTTTATTAGTTATTCATTTATGATCTCAAATCTATACAGTTTTTCCTTTAATAGGCCTAGAAGTTCCTTAATATTATAAACTTTTTGTCCTTGCGTTCTAAAAAGATATTCCACTGTGCAATCTACAAACCTAGTTATTTTTATGTTCAAAACGTCTAGTGGATACCATTATTTTAAATAAATGAAAGTCCCCAGTTTGCGAAAACAGTGAAGACATTAATTATTATTAGTGACTGATGTTTATTACATGAAATATAAGTAGTACAGTGAAATATAATAAATATTTCATAAATTGAGCATAAATTGAAATATTGAGTTAATGGTAAATTATGAAGAGGAATAAAATTGAAAATAGTATGAAGAAAGGAGAGGACTTTTGAAACTTGAATATAGTAGGCACACATTTCTATACACAACCAAAAAAGATAAATGTGCATGTGTATAAATAACGTTTCGGTACATACTCAAATCAAATGTGCGATAAAATTGACCGAAACAGAAAATTAAAACGAAACCATAAGTATAAAAGTAAGAATCAGAGTGGAAGAGGAAAGATAATAAAACGAAGATAAAAGGTAGGAGGAAATAGAATAAGAGTTTAAAATTAAAGTTTGTGTATGTCTGTGAAGTGGCGCCAACTTAGGATGGAGGACGGATATGACAAATTACTTGGCTTTATATGGCACAGGACGCTCTTTTATGTGGCAATACATATTTCTATTTTTTGTCTCTAGTTATATAATTTTATTACAACTATAGTAGTCAGTTAAAATGTGTATGTGAGTAGTTTTCAATCTTAGTAGCCGATAACGACGGGATTGACTAAGTTAAAGAAAAGACCGAACAATGTAAAAGTAGATAATGTTTGAACATTCAATTCTTAAATGTTACCATTCTGATTTTATTATCAGACTAATCCAAGTAATTAATTAAAAGTACAGTAAAACAGTTTTAACAATCCGATCCAGAGAAACAATTAATTTCCTCGCGATAAATTAATTGTTGTATTTGTAAACTAATACAGAATTAACATTGTACTAAAACAAACTATTTTAACCCATACATAATATTAATGATTTTGCTAAAATGAGAAAGGAAACTGTGGAAAAATATCATCAGATGATCAACAATAATTTTTAAGCACGTTTATTCACTTGTCATTGTTAATTTTGTAATAATACACTATATTAGTACATCATATAAGTAAATATGTGAAATAAAATGTAAGAAATAAGCTTTATTACAAATACTAGAACATCGAGATCAATACAAATCCTGGGACAAAAAACTGTAATTAAATCCTCATTTTACAAAGCTTTGCTTTGCACAGCTTTGTTACCCGGCTGAAATCTAAATTTAATCGTGGACTTGTATAAACCAGCAAAATAATCACTGCAAAGGAACATGTAATAACAAAATATGTAAACAGTTGAATCATACATTTACGTGGCATGATACATAAAAATTACACACTTAGTAGTTTTATGTTATCATTACTTCTGTACGGTATTTTGAAACCCCCATTTCAGTTAATTTCTTTAAAACGTTTATTTTAGTTATGATTCCTTTACATTATGTCTTCTAATAGTTCAAATCCATTCCCTTGCCCCTGGACAAACAAAACCCCAAAACTACTGTATCTTTTATCATGTTAAAACCTTTGACCTGTAGAAAATACAAGAGACTAATAATACATAAATGAAATACAGGAAAGATTAGCATTAATTTAACGTTTAATAAACATTAAAAAATTACTGTACCTCCAGATGCATGTTGTGATTTTCTCCAGCTAATTAGACTTAAAACTGAGCCTTGTTCTACAAAATCTCTTAAAATATGTCACCACTACATTTTTATGAATTATTGAGATCTATTCTGCTCTTTCTTATGTTATTCTGTGTTCGCTGAAGATACCTAGTAAGCTTGCATTCTCAATAGGATTTTAATTTACAAGGCTTTATTTCAACAAGTTGTCTTAAGATGGGGTTTCACAGTTGTTTCCTTAACTTGCAGTGTATATTCAAAAGTATTCTTCTGTTGACAAAATGAAAAAGTATATTTTTTCCAAAAGGATAACATAAGAACTTCAAAGACCACAGGGGAAGAACCCTGATAGGTTTTTTAAACATGCTGTACCACACAAACATCCTACACATATAGATCAATTTCCTAAAGTTCCATGGTTTTCGGTTGAATGGTTTGGCAATACATAAAGGTAATAAATTAATTGTTAAAATATTTACTAATACTTTATACATCTAATTAGGTATTTATATTATAAGCTAATGCTAAAGTTGGTTCCTTTGTACCCCTTGAGAAAATCAGGGAATCATTTTAGTTTGTAGTTTTTGTCATGATTTTATTTTAGTTTATAACTAACAAAACGGACCTAACGATATAGAATAAACTTGAGTAAGTAACGATATCAAGTTGTTGAGCAGTAAAAAATGCGCGAAATATATCCCACTGGTTACAACAGTCTTATCGTGAGGGAAATTATGTTAGCTTAGACAAACTGGAAAATCCAAGATACGTGACTTAAAATTCTTTCTTTTTCGTATAACTTAAGTTCTGTAGTTTTGTTTTGCTCCTTCTATTAGATGGCTTATTATATTATTTCACTCTCAGGAACTTGCTGCTTTGAATTTGCCGGGTACAAATTATGATTGCGTTCATCTACATACACAGTAATTATTAAACAGGACTCTTGGGTTTCTCTCAATTTCCTACAATTTGCTTCCTGCAGTAAAACTGTATAGTGTGGCAATTTTAAAAACTGATGCTGCCTCAAGAAAATTACCGTTATAGCCATTCGTGGTTTTTGGGGTCGGATTAATATGCTGTATTCATAATACTTTCTGTTTATATTTACATAAACATTGACTTGATTGTGTAAAAATTGGTTTGGAACAGTGTGCTGTATTTTTCAGGATTCTGACCTCCGTTAGGACACTGCTACAGTTATATCTTGTGGTCTAGTGGTAGAGCTCGGGGCTTCAGTGTCCGAGGTCCCGGGTTCAAATACCGCCAATCACCAATGGGTTTTATCCATGTGATAATGTCACGATCCTCTATGACTAGCCTGAAGTAATGTGTAAAACAGTTCTGGTCTAGAACCTGGTGTCCTTGGATGTGAAGTTGGAAAAAAAAGAAAAACCCACAAGTTTTCTAAGCTAATGGGCTATACTCAATTATAGAGAAACAATTTTATAGCATGATTACATTTTTGTATTGTTTGGTGATTTGGGGGATGCAACAAAAAACTAAATACTAATATCAACTACAATTTTCCTGATTTACAATTAAAACATAAAAATCATAGTGAGAATGAATTGCAAACATATTATTATTTGACGTAAAATCACCAGTACAGTCAAATCTTTCAGTTCAGTTCTCAATTGAATTTTGAGTTGCCATATTTATTGTGAAATATTAGCCGTACTGCCTATATCGAAATAATCGTCATAAAGAACAGGAATAACCTAAGGTTCTTGGAATCTGATAACAATAACATCAACGTATCACAAATGCCTCGAGGTAACCGTCTGTTCTTACATGTTATCAACACAAGTCGTCTTCGTTTTTAGCTATTAATGGTATTTTGCGTTTGCTTTGGATATATTGCTACAATATTGTAAAAGGTTATGAGCCGGTATCTTGAAAATTACCTGTAACTTAAGTTAGCTATATTGTACACCTTGTTTTTGTTGTTGTGAATTTACACCTTTTCCTATAACTATTTAAATTTCCACAATCGTAAAGATAAATATTCAAACATCATGATTGACAATATTTTTTATGGCTTTTTGTGGGGTTTGGAATATACAAAGAATTCATTAAAAAAAGGAGGTTAAATGGGAAAATATACTTCGGGCATCCCAAAATATTTTTGAGGTGGCCGCAAAATTAATACAACCCTTTAGTACATCTTTATCACGGACGGTGTTAACACTTCAGTCTAATGTTGTTTTAATCAGGTACTGTTTTAATTCCAACCTTTCTTGAATTTATGTCAATATGATGGAACACTTAACTAATCAATCATATCCAAAAGGTGACATTCTAGATCAACCATCTACTTAAATATTATAACTATAAAGCATTATCTTGATCTTCTTAATATACAATACAAACCATTGTGTAGCTAACCATGGACCATTTGCTGGAATGTAACAATGAAAAGTTAAAAAACAGTTTTGGGAAGTTACAAAAGAAGTTAGAAGGACTTTTAAGCTTAAACTCTGTGAGAACGCCAGGTGAACTTCTAAATCCACTTAGAGAACTGCTAAGTTGACGGAATACTGAGAAGTGTTTGAGGGATCTTGCAAAGGTTATATATTCGAATCTCTGCGAAATTTTAATGTCAGCATTAGCAAAAGTACAATTTAACAATGTATAACATATTTGAAATGTGGTACCGTTGATTCATAAATATGACCTAAAAAAATCGTTGAAAATTAATGGTTTTTTACGTGACTTACCGATTCTCTTCAAATATCACTTCAAGTAATAATGTACGACCAATCAAATTACTATAATTTTTTTACTATTCGGATGTAACGGTCTTGATACATCAATTGGGTACTAAAGTACTTAGAAGCTGTTTGACATCTCAAAACTACTTTAAGAAGAGTAAACTACTTACTACTTGACATCATTAAGAATTCGACTTTCCGATAGTAACTAATAGTAATAGTTGAAAAGTACTACCACGTTTAAGTGTCAGCGTAAACGAAAGTACGAAGAGACAATTGATTGGCATACCAAAAACTATTTTTAACTATTGAATCTACTCTGAAATACTTCCGTAGAATTTTATAGGTTTAACGATTATCGTTTTTTCCTAAGTTCGTAAAATTTGGCCTTAAAGATTTTGATCTCTGATGGAATTCACTTAAATCACTCAAATTTGTTATGTCAATAAAAGTGTGTGTAATAGTAGTTTTCTTCACTAGGAGCGTAAGTGGCTCTTTTTGGTACGCAATTGTGCCTTGCTTGGAATTACGATAAGTACCAAAAACATACTTTTGCTCTGTATGGGGAACAACTGTTTTTATCATTCTGTGGAAATAACCTTCTAATCGTTACAAAATTAGACCACATCATTTTAGGTTAAACAAAGTCGTCAACAATGTTTCAAACAACATTCCTGTTGTTCACAAACATAACTTAAAATACAGTATGATTAGCAGAGTTTTCAAAAAGGTTTTAAGGTTAGTGAGCATAAACTTTTACTATATGCTTTTTGTTCCCTATTTGAAGCTACCCGAAATAGATGATTTTGCGGAAGATTTAGGGAACTAAACATGGTTGATTTCCGGACATTATGATATCAATTCAATTCTGCATTAGATCAATCCAATGGAATGCTGTGTACTATACCAACAAATATTTTATTGGAAATACACTGTAGTTAATATAAAACACACTCCTGCATATTCTTAAAACTTCTTAAAACTAATATTCGTAACTAGTACTGTAGATTTAATATTATTAGGCGTTAATTAAATCAAAGGCGTTGTGGGTGGCATTTGAAAAAATACCTATTGAACCTTTCAAAGCGTCAGAGACTTTGAATTTTAATTTTACGTTAAGTCTGAATAAATCTTCCATTAGAATTGGTAACAAAGCGACAATATTTAAAGCTCTGTAAAATAAGAATTTAATTAAAGGCCTTTGTCATAGGATTTGCAATGAGCTCAGTGTTAGCGTTCCTTTACAATCTGTCTAAAAAGAATCAATGTCCTTTTGTAGTAAAATCAGGAGCAAATTAAAATGAAGAACTTGCATATTTATGTTCTTAATTAAATACAAGTCAGATATATACAAGTATACAAACTTTAATTATTGATAAAAGTAGACGGACCTAAACCATTGGTTTTAAAAACAAGTAGGTCTTATTTATTTATTTATTCCAACGGCATATATCACCAATTTACAATGTGGATACAAGAAGCCTAACTCCAAATCTCTTTACCTCCAAATGTCCAAATGCCTTTAACACCAAATATTTAATTTACATTATGATCATGGTTATCTTATGATGATTGTTAAAAGAAAAGAAATGAACTAAACCTCCATCTAAACCTATTTGTTTTACAGTAAATTTGTATTCAACTTAAGGAGAGGCTCTTTAACAAATTGAAAAGGTTTATTTTCATAGTGAAAACTAGTAAAAAACATTGTATATTTCAACACATAATGTAAAATAAAATATTTTTACACCTACAAATTCACTACGGTAGTGAAATACTAACATAATTATAGAAAGTATTAACTACGAATTTGCAATAGGTTGTCATGCCTTGTCTGACTTCAGTGGATTATATATTTGAATATTTATCTTGGTAACGAGAATCCTTAACGTGAAGGCGATTTCTACGAAACACTACTCCTCCGTTAATCATGGACGGATTTTTACAAACGATGTGTCAAAATTAAGTATTTTTTGTGTAGACGCCCCCTTTCACCAATTCCTGTAATAAAAGTCCTCGGGCTTTGGCCTACAGGCCATCAAAATCCCAATGTATTTCTTATGGATAAAAGATTATGTTTACTTAAACGGACGAATAATTTGTATCACAGTAATTACAGCTGTTCATAGTAAACACATGATACACACAAGAGCGTTCGTTTTCAGTTTCGATAACTATTAATACTTGATGAATGAGTGGAGTGATTGATTATATTATCTTTGAGTTGACTCTTTTAAGTCATCGGAAATTATGACTGTTATTCGTTTTGTAATAATGCCCGTAATACTTTGCAATTGCTCGAATTCGAGTAACAAGTTCACTAGTATTTATATTAAAAGTCAACAGATGGTTGAAAACGAAATTATGTTGAGGAGTTATTAATTTTGTTTTATTTAGATTATACTGTATTATTAATAAAATAATTTGCCTTATGTAATTTCATTTAGTACGAACAATTGTACATAGGTAGCCATAAGAATCATCATTGAAAAATAATAAATTCATAAAATGCAAATCGCATATTAACCTACTTTTTGTTGAAATAATAATTAAAATGAAAATGAACAAGACATACCTGAATCAGTCACGGGCATCGGACGTAATTAACAGAATTTCACGTTTCTTGAACAATTAATTCAATATTGGAGAGAGCAAAAACTAATCAATAACTGGAAACAAAGGTTTTACCATTGGATTGGAATTTTAACTGAATTATTAAACCTGGAGTTTTATCTTATGTTCAATTTTTTTCGACGGCTCAACCATTTTTTGAATTTATCCTTATTGTAGCCAAGAGTATTCTACTGTAGGCTATACATTCATAACCTTACTCTTTACCAAGAGCTTTACAGGAAACCCCTTGACTTTTCTTCAGATGTAGGTGGAACGAAACTTCCCAATAAAAGTGTCGATGCAGCTGTGGACCCTGGGTAAGAGTAAGTTTTGCATGAAACAAGGTATACTTGCCACTATCCCATGTAATTTTAACTGGGTCATGCGCTTGAGTCTTAAAGCCGATCTTATTTCAATACCTAAGTGATTCAGATTTAACTTTATGCAAAGGAGATATTCAGTTTTATTTTTTCAAGACGTATAACTAAAGTAAATTGTACTAAAACTTTGTGTGCAGCTTCGATTGTCTATGTTATCATATGAATAGCATATACAGACATGTTTGTAGGAGACTGCGGCACATAAGTATTGCGTTAGGCCGGTATTACACTATCATAGTTCTATGACATATTATATTATCAAATATATGATAATATGTTCTCTCAAGGAGAACATATTATCATAGTTCAAAACCATTATAATAGTTGGTACATTACACTGTAATATTTTTCATCAAAGACATATGATAATAGATATATGTCATAGAACTATGATAGTGTAATACGGGCCTTACCAGTACTAGACCCAACATATCTCTGTCCTTTCGATTAGCTGTTAATCAATTTAATCAAAACATTTATTGTCACGAAAACCATGTGCAATAGGCTACACCACAGATTAGTGGTGACTTCATTATCTGCATTGTTGTCGTTGCCTAGCAACCATAACCTCAAATTTCAATACATTGTACAGTACAATCAATGTTTAGTTTTAGTTAACTTGCATTTTATGGTCTAATTCTCTTCATTAAATCAGTGTATTCTTGATTTGTATATCCTAGCTTAAAGTTTATATTTGATGTATTCGGTCTTTGATGAAGTCGTTTATTTCCACTCTACGTTAAAATCTTTGTACATTTTGGGCAATAGTGAGTTTCTCTTTGACTATGGATCTAAATGTTTACATTACTTCAAAATACAGCGAAATCTTACCAGTGGCCCTAGCTGAAAAGTTAACTACAATTAGTTTATTGTATTATGTAAAAGAGATAACATATTGATTGTATTTGTATTTAACATTAAGTAATTTAAAACTGCTCAAGGTGCATTATAAACAAATATAATTTATTTTCAAGTCAAGATGACAAGTGTTGAATAATAAGAATTTATATTTTAGAAATGCTTGGATCAAAACAGCTTTTTCCATAATTTAAACCAGTGACTTTTAAATTTTCATCCTGATAATAACCGTTAAAATAAAGTAATCCCTTCTTGATGCATTATTATGGATTTTAAGCCGATCTTTATTAAGATTAATTCAACGTCCCTCGACGATTATTTAATATCGTGTTTGAATAATCCACTCCACGCAATATACTATTATTACAAATCATACTATCCGCCTTTTAAGTGATTTTAAACTAACATGTAGGGTTTAAATTTGGTTAAATATTTTAAACAAACACCACACAGCTATTATGCTTAAGTATATTGTATTCTTAAACTACCGTTTGCATAATTCATTAACAGGAAATACATTATACTGAAATGTAGCTTTAAAAAATATTAAATATTATTGCATATCAATCTCAGATTAAATAAAACTAAAAGATTTTTTGGAAAACACATTTTAAACACAGGATTTTTATATGTTGTAAGGCTTTCGATCTACCTAAATTTATAGTTCTGTTAACGTAAATTGTAATACAACTTATACGCCTTTTTTATACCAAATTCTCTATTTATAGCCTTTTTCGGCAAGAATATTTGATAGCAAGATATCATTGGTAATACAACTTGTTAGATAATCATCTCTGATATGCTCTTAAACTTCAACGTTTACCTTAGTACCTTAGGTACCTTAGTTACCTTAGTATTTTGCAGTAAAAAATGATGAGCAACTATGAAGTTGAGCTCATCAGTAGTTTTATGAGCTTCTTAAGAGCTTTGTACGAGTAGACTGGAGAAGCTAAAGAAACGTCAGCTATATTAATGGGTATTACGGCAATTGATTGCTATAAAAATTTAATTTTAGGTAATTCAATTACGTTTTACTTTAATATAACATTGGATATAGATGTGATTAGAGATATTTTTAAATCTTATAGATTTGATGCTTGCTTTACTATTCAAAAGTTAATGATGGTTTTTAATGTAGTCTCAATCCCTTTTTATGTAAATATTAAAGTGCAATCTGCCTACGTAGGTCTTATGGTGAAAAAATGAATGTCGAATCGCTCATACTGTAGGCCACACTTTTCGCACCAGGGTTCAGTTCTCAAGCCAACTTGCAGCCTAAATCTAAGAAATTTTTCTTGGACCACGAAATTATTACATAAGAACATTGAGTAAAACTGACAAATATGTGTGGTTAGAGATTAACACGATTTTTAATATAAAACGAGATAAAATTTGTTCTATTTCTAATTTAAGAATATTAAACACACATCTTGTTTCAACAAACTCTATTTCCAAAACTAAACCAATGTTTACAAAAACATGTTTACAAAAATCATCTGTCAACCAAAGATATTTAAACACAAATAAATCATATGACTAAAAGAACAGACTTAATACAACATCCCGCCTCAAGATGTCTACATCTTCATGAAGCTCGGTACCGCCTCGGTATCTTGATGGACCTTCCATAACGGGTAACTGTGCTAGCGTCTGGACGATCACGTGAGTTAGATGGACAATTAAGGACCGTAGATGAACAGTTTGAAAGAATACAATCTTCTCCGTAGTATGGTGCAGGAACTAAGAACTTCCGGTTTCGTCGAATGGTTTTCTTGTCAGTGTCCACAAGGTAGGAACGTGGTTCGTTCAATTTCCTGACTACTTTACCATGTCTACGTAGATCTGTGATCCATACCATGCTTCCCTCTTCTAGTTCACTCAAACCACTCGCTCCATGTCGTTTATCAAATTGTATTTTATACTTCCACTGGTACTTATCCTCCCTCTCAAAAAAGTCTTTATTTTCCACAGGATTTCCAACCAAAGTAGATGGAAATTGTCTCTTATTTTCCCTCCAAACATAAGTTCTGGAATCAATGGTTCACTGTGATTAGTTGAGTTCTGAATACACACTGGACACGATTTGATTTTTCTTTCTATTTCTTGAGAAATTCCAGGCCACCACATGGTTCCCAAAGCACGTTTCCTTGTTTTTGTGATTCCCAAGTGTCCACTGTGAAGCCTCTCGAGCATTTCCGCTCGTAGTTCCTGAGGTATTATCATCCGAGTTCCTCGAAGCAATAACCCATCAATACAACATAACTCGTCTTTAACGTTAAAGTCTTCTTGAATCTTATTAGGTAAACTTGATTTTCCAGGCCATTCGTCTAAAATTTTTAACTTGAGTTGTGCACATATTGGATCCCTCATTTGTGAGTGAAGTACTTTTGTCACATTTTCGTCTGTAGTGTTTATACTAATCATACTGATTTCATGGACGAAGGCTTCCACTTCTTCTGTCAATTCGCCATCTTCATTAGCCGGAATAGGACTTCTCGATAGCAGATCTGCTATGGCAAGGTCTTTTCTTGGGGTCCAGGTCATGCGATAATAGTATCTCATCATATGCATTCGGAATCGCTGTAGCCTCGGTGAGAGCTCGTCCAAATTTTGTCTTTTGAAAATTGAGACAAGCGGGTTGTGGTCGCTCTCAATTGTGTACATTTTACCCATCAGGAAACATTTTAAACAGTCACTTGCCCATGTGCACGCAAGCGCTTCTCTCTCAATGTTACTGTAGTTTTCTTTAGCAGGCGTTAGAGTCCGAGATATATATGTCACAGGTTTCTTGTTTTCTCCTTCAACTTGTAGTAAAACCGCTCCAAGACCTTTTTTTGAAGCATCACAAGAAAGAATCGAGGGCTTTTCCGGATCGTAAACAGTTAAACATGGCTCTGATGATAAAATCTGTTTTACTGTGACAAAAGCTTTTTCCTGAGTTGGTCCCCAAAAGAAATCGTTTTTAGTCTTTAACAAGCTCGTAATTGGCTCTAAAATCTCACTGCAGTTCGGAATAAATTTAGCCAGAAAAGTGATCATGCCCATGAATCTCTGGACTTCATTAGCATTACTTGGGGCTGGTAACTCCACAACTGCTTGTACCTTGCTTGGATCAGGCTTGATTCCTTCCTTAGACAACACAAACCCCAAAAATGTCACAGTCTTCTTGCAGAACTCAGACTTCTGCTTATTCAAAGTGATTCCATTAGCTTGCACTCTCTCTAGAACGGCTCTAAGGCACTCGTCGTGTTCCTCTTTCGTTCTTCCCCATATCAAACAGTCATCAATCTGCACTAAACAGTTCTTTGCCCCTTCTAAAGCTTTTGACATACGGCGCTGAAACTCTTCATGAGCAGATGTAATTCCAAAAGGTAACTTACAGAATTTATACCTCCCGAAAGGGGTGATAAATGTTGTGTAATCTTGTGACTCCTCTGCAAGGTTCAGTTGCCAGAAACCGGAATTCGCATCGATCTTGCTGAAGTACTTGGCTCCCGTGATCTCGGACAATGAAAGTTCAATTTTTGGAATAGGATAAAACCGACGTTTCACACTGTTGTTGAGTTTGGATAGGTCCACGCAGATCGTAACCCCACCTCTCTTTTTTGCGCAAACTACCATTGGTGCGCACCAATCAGTCGCGTGTTAAACTGGGACAATCACTCCTTTTTCAAGCATATTCACTAACTGCTCTTTCACCTTGCTTTTTAAAGGTATTGGTACAACCCTGGGGGTAGATATAGCATAAGGAACTGCATTCTCCTTCATTTCGAACTTGTACTCTCCTTTCATATTTCCAAATCCTTGAAAGAAATTAGGGTACTTAGTAACCCAGTCAATATCTGATGAATCTACAGAAAAGATCCTTTTCACCAGGTTCAGCTCTTCACAGGAACGTCTGCTAAGAAGTGGAACAGTGTCTCCTCAGAAATATACGCATGATCATAAACCGATACACCCTTATGTTCAAGCTTCAGCCTTAAAGTTCCCAAAATATTGATTCGTTCTTTCTTCTTTGCACTGAACACAGGGGATTTGCACTTTCCTAGTGGCAGAGTCTTAATAAAATCACCAAGAACTCCTACTGGAATCATGGTTACATCAGCGGCTGTGTCAAGTTTAAATTTTATAAGCCCTAACACTTGGTTTCCACAGCTTGCTTTTACCTCCTGGGCCCAGGCTCTGTTATTGTTTTCTATATTCCCGATGAAAATCTCAGGAACCTGTAGATCTCCACAGTCTGAAACTTGCTGTTCGATTTCTTTAACGACGTTTTTGTTTTTTCTCATCCACTTTTCGTGGTAGGGACAGCATCGAAAAAAATGTCCAATCTCGGAACATTTGTCACATTTGGCTTTCCTAGCAGGACATTCGGCCAGTGATCCGTGCCAATTATAACCACATTTCCTGCACTTCTTTGTATTTTCTGCATCCTCGATGTTTTTCTGATCACAAACTCCTTCAGTCCGATTCGGTTTACCGTTTTGAACTGACGTTTTATTTACCAAAAAAACATTAGTAATGGCGAGTTCACGTTTTTGGCGTTCTAGCTCCTCATGTTGGCGCAAGGTATTAATGTGTGGACATTATCATGGTTGCTTTCTCCAGAGTCAATTGAGAGTCCAGCTGGAGTCTATCACTTAGAGCCTCATCTTTCATACCAATAATGAGGACGAGAAGCATCATCTCATCATTTAGTTCACCCCATGCACACGTTTTCGCAAGGCCATGCAAATCTGTTATACATTTTTCAGATGGATCACTCCCTTGCTTGTGTCTCAAAAATTTTGATCTCTCATAAATTATATTCCGTCTTGGCACAAAGTATTCATCAAAGGCCCGAAGAGTCTCGACATAAGTATTAGGTTTTGGTGAAAACGAGTCGAAAATATCTTCACTTCTACTACCCATTGTAAACAAAAGTACATCGATTTGCCGAGCGTCGGAAGTGCTATCCAGACCGCAACCCCGTCTGTACCTTTGAAAGCGATTCCTCCAGGAATGCCACTCATTCGGAGTAAAAGAGAACGTTTCCGGAGTTGGTAACGTGATATTGATCATCGGAGTAGTAGTACACATAACTGCATTATTTTCTCGGTTCGCATGTACCAATGCAAATCCTTGTGACTCATCTTTAGTCTTTCTAGAGTCCCTTTCTGAAACGTAGTTGAGTTCACTTTGGGTGTCGTCCTCACCGTTGTCCTCATACCTTTGCCTCCGAGTATTTTGTTTTTTTCTGCCCTTACTTGACATTATGTGTGGTTTTAGACTTTCAGTTCGATAAAAATCCACTAAGCTGCCACCATGTTCTATTTCTAATTTAAGAATATTAAACACACATCTTGTTTCAACAAACTCTATTTCCAAACTCAACCAATGTTTACAAAAACATGTTTACAAAAATCATCTGTCAACAAAAGATATTTAAACACAAATAAATCATATGACTAAAAGAACAGACTTAATACAACAAAATTATTTCAAGCCACGTTATTGTTGGCGTATCTGTGAAATATTAACGCCAGCTACAATAGGACTTAAACAATGAAGTGAAGAGAAAAATGATTCGATTTTAATTGGCTTTTCGACTCAAACTGATAACTTGATTTGAAACCTTTGTTGCGTTAATCCAATCCTGGATAATTGGATCTGAAATTTATCAGCCCTACGATTATATTAGGGTTTTAACAGTTATAAAAATAATTTATCTCCTTGGAAAATAGAGATTGTAACAATATAGCAAATTATTGCGATGATAAATTATAAGCTACTAATGAAAACATACAAGAAAGAATATACCAAGAAAATGTGAATTTTGATACAAATAAGAGCTGAAGTAAGATTTGTGAAAACATAATAGTGGTGTCGGGGGTGTTTAAGTAAAATTTGATTTACTAAATATCCGACCAAACAAATAATACGTTAACCACAAGTTACAAAACCAACCTTTTGTAACTATACTGTGACATCTTAATAAGACTGTTGTATCATTATAACACACTGTAGGTAATTAGTGAGATAGTATTCTGTTATAAACACACCGTCGATGTACCATAGTTATAGGCTATGATAAATCAATGATCTGGTGGTTCACACCACACATTAAAATAAACAGAATGTAGATATCTTATACCTCCCTTTGTATTAATGAAACTCTAACAAAAATAACAAAATTTAACTAATATAACTCTCGTCATCTTGATATGTTTTGTAGAGGGGTCCCTCTTCAAGCAAACAGAAACGAACTCATCATTCTATTGATAAGATCCGTCATCTATAAACTGAAAAATATTTTAACGTCTTTTCAAGGTAAACCATAATTAGCTGCTATAGGCAAAAAATCAACTGCACACTTGTAAATTTGTTGTTTAATGTTACTGAAAAATATGTGCTATCGTATTGTTATTAAAATTGGTTTAGCTTTATAAAATTTAAATCGTATATTTCACTTCAATAAATATGAATTTTTTATGGTAAAACAAATCTAAAACACACATCTGAAATTTGAATTTCCCGACAAATGAGTACAGTTATTACATTTTTTTTATTTATTATTCAATTTTTTCCGGTTGGCCATTTTCACCAATTAAACACGAAACTATTTCAAAAGTAAAAATTTAAAGACAAAAACATACGTGGCATCTTCATTTTGTAATATAGTGTGTCTTGACAATGGCGCAGTGTGGCGAAAAAACGAGCCAAAATCACAATTTTGTTTAGACGGTCATTTAATCGTATTGCTACAGTATCATCAACGATTTCTGTTGTTAAAGATGCTTATATCGTAAGTGATTTGTTGGTAATTAATAGAGGTTACTGAGTGCGTATGGGTATTGAGGAAAACCCTTTTTCACGGGGTGCTTTCTGCTATCGACAGTTTTGATTTATAAACTTTTAACGCAGCCAATCGGAAAGTTAGCTTTCATTTGGACACTGGTGGTTTTAGAGGTATTTTAGACTATTTTACGGCCCTATATGCTTTTAAAGCTGCATATTACCAAAGGTTTAAATAGTATAAAGTTTTGATGTGTATGTTTCACGTCATTAAAAAATTAAATATGATTTGCCAAAAATATTATTGTTTTTCACGCACTTAAAAACATACAGTGTGTAAATTAAGTATTGAAACAAATCTGTATTTTTAAAACAGAAATAGATAGAAATATTCTGTTTGTTGCAATAATTGTTAGCAAAGGTTCCGCAATTTTTTACATTAAAAATATTTTTTAATCCCCCTAACAGGGTAGGGGGTAGGGGGGACTTATTTTTTGTATCAAAAAACAACCCCTATTGAGTGAAGGGTTTGTCAAAAGAAACACAATGACGCAAATCCGAGGTGAATATCTCACCCCTAGCCAAAATGGCAAATATTCCAAGGGTGCTTTTACAAAAATAAAATTTGTGAATACCCGCCATTTAGGCTAGGGGTGAAATATCTACCTCGGGTTTGCTTCATTGATTTTCTTTTAACAAACCCTTCAAAATGAGGGGTCACTTAATAGGGGTTGTTTTTGAAAAAAATAAGTCAAACCCACCGCCTACCCTGTTAAAGGGGTTGAAAAAGTATTGTTGATGTAAAAAATTGCGGAACTTATGCTAACAATCAATTCCACAAACAGGATATTTCTACCTATTTCGGTTTTAAAAATACAGATTTTCCATTATTTGTGAAATTGGTGCTTTTAGCGAATTTCCCTATAGGGAAGTAGCTATTACCGTAGGTCTCATGGTAAGACTTAGGCCCGGGACCTATTTACTTTTTCATTTTGATGTCCCCAGAGGCCAAAAACACCATTCGTTCAAATTTTTATATATATATATATATATATATATATATATATATATATATATGTCCGTGAACACGATAACTTGAGTAATTTTTATCCGATTTTGATGAAATTTGGTTTGAAGGTGTACGGCAGGATAAACTTGAACGAGTTCGCGATCCAGCATGATCGGACCATGGGAACAGGGTTTTATGGGGGGTTTTATGGGGTAAAAATTGGTTTTTCTCACTTTTGACCCTCAAAATACAAAATTTCCCAATTTTTCTCCAAACCATCTTAAAGAGCTTAAAAAAACAAACAATTCAGTATATCAAAGTGTTTTTGTACGGTTATTGGTTACGGAGAAAACTAAAAAAATGGTAAATTTAAAATTCCCATGTTATTCTTATGGAGAATATTGTAAAATGTTGTAGTTTGCTTGTTTATGTATATATTTTGGTCAAACTTGGCAAATTTATTTATTTATAGTAAGCTATAAATATTTTACTAAAAACACACTACTTTATTAGTTTCCTTGTAGCAGCAAACCTAGGTACTCGTTAAACCTCAAATACAACACTGACATATTTGTATTTGGTTGAAAATACAAATATGTATTTTTTAATATACATTACGTATATGCAAAAAATTATTTCTATTATTCTATTTCTATTCGAACCAGCATGATCGGACTATGGGAACGGGGGTTTATGGGGGGTTTTATGGGGTAAAAATAGGTTTTTCCCATTTTTGACCCTAAAAACACAAAATTTCACAATTTATTTTTAAACCATTTTGTAGAGCTTAAAAAACAAATAATTTTGTATATTGAAGCGTTATTATGCGCCTAATTGTTACGGAGAAAATTCAAAAAATTTTAATTTTAAAATTCCCACGTTATTCTTATGGAGAATAAGTCAACTGTTGTAGTTTGCTTGTTTATGAACATATTTTGATCAAATTTGGAAAATACATTAATTTATTACTAAACCACAGTACCTTTTAATATTTTACATTAAAAAAAACTTTTTTACCCTCCCTGTTGCAGCAAACCTAAGTACTCATTAAACTAATTCTTTTTAAATAGGGAATAAATGTGATATTTTTAAGGAGACATTTTAGTTTAAATCCAATCAGGCAGATGGAAATTCGCTAAGTCTGCAGGTTTGCTGCGGCGGGGGTATTTGTTAATTTAAATGTATTTCCAAGGGAGTCCATGGAAGCCAACGGCCATCTTGGATTTTCTTGTCATAAGAGCAATGTTAATAAACAGCCGCTGAATAGCTATTTACCAACTCAAAATATTTTTTCAAATGTATATAACTAGTATACTGTGCGATTATAAATTTGCTTTCTCGTTTTTTAATTGTTTTATGAGTAAAAACGTCTAGGCTCCAGGGATTCTTAAGTAGTGTTTAAATGTACCAATGTATAAAGTTTAACAGTAGTTATAGATTGAATTACATCCAACTATAAGTTGTCTTCTTAACATTCAAAAGCGTAAAATAACATTATACTATTTTCAAAAAGTTAGGTAACGCTATGCACGATATCTTACACAAAGGCTTAGAAGTCTTACATCGAATAAATCTTAATGACTTTACCTGCTCTTTTAAATACAATTCTTGAAACTCTTGAAACACCACTATGGTTAATCTGATCACATGGCTATACTATATAAAATTGGATAAATATTCTAACAATAATTTAACTTGTTTTACTGTGTTAGCTCCTTGTGACCGGTTTTGTGAGATGATAGCTAATGAACATTATAAGCCATAGGGTGTTTACAGAGGAATCTTTTTATTTACACTAGTTCTGAGGTAATTAGGTTAGGTAAGTTTTGTTCAGTTTAGCTTAGTTTAGTTTATGATAATAACAAAGATTGTAAAATGTATTTAAAGTTAATTTGATATGCTTATGCTGTTTTGAAGACCTAAATTTCCAAAAATGCGTTTTGTTCGTCTCCTCCTTTGAGTTTATAAAAAGATATAATTTTGTACATAACATTTTGTTTTATTTAGGAACTCATTTTCATAAACCAAGCTGATCTAAACTAACCTAACCTGTACGCCGCAGTGCACTGTATAAGATTATGAGGTGGCACTCTTCTCGATGACCCATGATAACAGTAGAAAGTTCAATATTTACATCAAACGAAAAAAATATTATCTAATTTTTATGGAATGAAAATTTTATCTGATGGTATATCGTAGGTTCTCTCCATAACTGTGCCCGTCATTAGAATTAAATCCAGATAAAGCTGTAAGCTGTTACCAAAAGACCAGTATTTTAACTTAAGCGTATCATAAAAATGAGTTGCATCGTATTTTAGTTGTGGATTATGCAAAGTGATTTAAATATTGTTTGGTTGCATTAAGACGCACTTCATAAAGATCAGTAAGCTCTATGGGATTTTCAAAGAGATTAGTGATTAAAATAAGATTGAATTTTCAAACTCATCAAACCAATTACCGTAAAAAGTCGTGTATGTGAACACCGTTGCAATCTACACGTGAGTAAATCTGTGTGATATATAGAAGGAAAATAACCGATTTTCTTATTGATTTCGACTTAACTACTCTGTTGGTTAAAAAAAATCACTTATATTCTTGACTCTAAGTCAGTTAGCTATAACTAATGGTTTGATGAAACTTTATACATTTTTTAACAGTAGCAATAAAATCTTATTTATAATCTTAATATTAAATTTTGTAGTATTTAATATTAAAACACAATAAATATTGGAACTTCACAATGCATCCAAAACATGTAAATAAACTTGTTTTTGTAGTTGTTACGAATACTTGTGATGAATAAATTAGCCCTACATTAAACAAATAACACTTAGGTTTTGTAAAAATAAACATGGTGTTTAATACAAATTTATAACGTACATATTTTTATAAGCCGTACACACTTTTCAATAATTATTTATTTTATACAACCTTATAAAAGTGATAATTCAACTATCAGTTAAATCTTGCAAACAATATCAGAAACTCTTTTATATGAGCAATCCTAATTTGACCTTTTATGTAACATTTTATGACTACAGTAACATGTGGAAGTCGACCATAAAATGACATCCAGTCCAACATCATGGGGCTCGACATGGTGGCGCCTTCGCAGCTTATCTCTGAAAATACGACACGACTTTTATAAAACTGCAAACTTTGAGTGGTCAGATCGCTTCCGTCGCTTGTGAGATAATTGTTTAAGTAATATAAACAAAATATTCTAAAAGTGTTTCTTAATTCATAAAGGTTTTTTGAAAACTAATTTCAAGTACATTTTAAAGCTACTGCTGAACATACATTGCTATACAGTAATTGGTTATATTTATTCACGATAAGATATTACCAATAGTGTTGTATACCAAATGCCTTTAGCTGAGTACTTTTTCAAAATGTGATTAACAATTAAAACAAGCTACTGAAATATCGGCCCTACCTTTTTGTAGATAAAAAGAGCAAATTTTTATAGCAAAATTTATATAGTTAAGGTATTTAAGAGTTACTTAATTTCATTTTACTTATTAAATTTACTTTCAATTTACGGTCAATTTACTTTCAACACAGTTCATGTTAGGGATGGATTTTTCACATGTTTTAGTTTGCGTATAAAGAACCAAGATTCAAATCCAAACATTCTATCCACACTGAAATCCATGGTGATGGTTTCGGCGTCAACCGCGTCGTCAGTTGTATTTCACTGCCAGACGTTTCGCCCTTACAATGAAATGGCTGCGAAAGCCTACGCATGAAGATTCTATCCACATATTTTTAAATTCCGTAAACTTGTAAAAAAAGTAGAATTTCTTTTAGGCGTGAACTGCCTGCACAAACTTTTCTACTATAGTTTACAAAACTTTGAAATATATGAAAGAATAATAAACAATAGAATAATTTTATGGGGCACTGATTTAGTATTCATACTGATGTATGTCTTGATTCAAAAGTGCATAATAGTGACTTATCTAAAAAAGGTCGTCAGATCGTACTAAAACTATTATTTAATTGATTTCCTACAAACAAGAACAACTGACACTTACTTTAAAAGTTGTAGGATACTTTGATTTTATTGCTTATTGAATCGAATCACATATTGTACGAGTATTTTATCGGATTATCTACGGTTAATATGCCAAATGTTTAGATTAACATCCATAGAATATGGATGTTATAACTAGTATCGACACGAGGTTTAACGAAATACAAAAAAATCCTCACTCAAAGTGGTTTTGCAATAAAAATCCATTCAGTCATCCCCTGTGTGCAGAAAACTAATTAAACTTTTGAGTGATTCTGCATCCAGTGATATTGCAAAATCCGAGAGAACGGTTCCATCTTCGTTCGTTGAAGTATATAAAAGTTGTAAATATAATAGTTTTATATCTTTTATCTTTATTGGTAGGTATTCAAATTATTTAATCACCCATAACGTGTAAATTAACATATATACTAATTAATGACATAATCTGACCGACGGTGGATATTAGGAGGATTTCCTTTCTTGCGTATAATATATCATATACACTATTTCTATCTTATAAGTCATAAAAGTATGGTACTTAATGATTCATTTCTCAATAAGTAACTGATTGAAATGCGTGATTAATAATTATATTTTTGCCCTATCTGAATAGCAGTTTGAATCCGAATAATAATTAGCCCGTTTTATGTCAGATAATGGGTTTGGGAGTGCGCAACAGATAAACAGATATTAGAGTGCTTTAGGACCATGATTCTAAAATAAAAGTCAGAATTTCATGTCTGAGAAAAGTCAGTAGCATTTTGATATTGAAATTGGGCTCAGCTGTCCTAGGTTATTAGCATTTTAATAAATTCACCTGACTAAAGAAAAATTCACACACTTATTTGGCATAGGCTACAAGTAGACCATTATTAGGGTTTCTCCGCCATCAGCTGTTTTGAAGATAGGGGCGGAAATGGCGTAGTTATAGCGGATTTGAGGTGACGTCACGAAGGATGATCATATGATGTTCAAGGTCATTTGTTTGTGTTTAAAAAAAGGAAGCTAGCCTACAGTTGTAGTGTAGGATAGCTTCCTTGTTTTGTTTATTGTTTATTTGTATAAAACATGAGGAATGACAATAACTTACATACTATTACAATAAATAAGGAAAACATGTGCGAACGTACGTATCTAGAGTGAGCGTCTGCTAAAGTGTAAAACGAATGAGTTTATTGGTGGCCTTTATAAAGGCCGTTTTGTGTAGTTCGGCGACGCTTGTGTACTTGGATGTTTACTTCTTCAACTCCTCTATTGTATTATGGAGCTCTTTCCATCTTGCCATGTCTGCATTGTGCTCGGCCCATTCGATGTTGTCTCGAGGCTGAGCGCACCAAACACGATCAAATTTGCGTCGAATCTCTTTCTCCTCCTCTAGCAGTTGAAGTAGTTTTTTTTCCTTTCGTTTTCGCTCCTGCTCTTCTGCTTCGATGCATGCTTGGTGTAGGTCAGAGTCTTCAATATCACTTGTCCACTGTTGTTGTTGTTGTTGTTGTTGTAGGTTGGCCATCTTGTGCAAAGTAAACGAGAAAGGTTGAGTTGACTGGTGAAGAGCTGGATGCGAAGTGACTGTTGCGTGTAAAGAAGTGCAGGTCCCTGACGAAGTGGGCGGAGCTAAAGCAGTAGGGGTGGGGGAAAGTAGTAGAGGTGGGGGAGAGCATCATGAGGGTATCACTCCATCCGTTTTAAATGTATTTTGATTCTTCGTCCCTTGTCTTGTGAGTGATGTTTCCGTGTTTCTTGATACGTTTTACAATTACATTGACAATAGGAGAACGATTCACATTTTTTACAAGCCATTCCATCTACTTGACATTCAGGTGTTTTGAAACACTTTAGATTACAACAATAGTATTTTAAATCGTATTCCGATTTGGGATCAAAAGATGAATTGGAATTACACTGTGACATGTTGCTCGACTGAATTCTAAAACAAGAATGAAAAGCAATGTGTTGTGAGCTGCTATTTATAGTGCAAGAGTCAGCAGCTCTCATGCATCTGCCACAAGTTAGTCTACATTTTTCCATAGTAGGTTAACCATTTGTGTTAGATCGTGTATGTAATTTTGATGCTTGTCTTGATATGTTTTACACCTACATTTGCAATAGCCAACAGACTCGCATTTTTTACAAACTTTTCCATCAACTTTACTTTCAGGCTTTCTAAAACATTTTAAATTACAACAATAGTTATCCAAATCGTATTTGGATTTGTAAACAAAAGGTAAATTGTATTTACGCTGTGACATGATGCTCGGTGAATTGTTTAAACAAGACTGAGAGCAACTGCGTGTAAGACCTGTTATTTATAGTAAAAAGTTCAAGGTCATTTGTTTGAATTTTAAAAAAAGAAACAACATATCAGCATATAGAATTAATAATATGATGATATGTTGTTTCCTCTTTTAATTTTTTTATTTATTTTTTTAATGACAAAAACATTTAACAAACATATGTACATAGATGGTTATTTACAGAAAAAAACTTAAAACTAACATTGATGGGTGATGTGTAGAGATAGTTCAGTGGAATTGTTTCCGCAAACTCCGTGTGATACCAAATAGAGGGATCCTGGTTGAATACCTCGCAGGTCTTCGTTTTGTAGTTGCTGCACAAATCGTCTTGGAAGATAAACTTGAAATTTCGGTTCATCACCTGGTGAAAACGGTGCCTCGCTCAGTGATGCTAAAATTGCGTCTCCATGTGAAGTTTCTGTCTTCTTCAGCTCGTGAACGATGTAGTGTTTGTGTTCCTTCAATTCGTGACATTTCTTAGTACTTAGAATGCTGGATTTGGACTGGGTGTTGAACTGATCCACCAAAGACTGGAGAAACTGTTGTGAAGCCATTTTCTTGATTAGGACTACCCTGTGAGATGTTGCCTCTGCGATGTCTGGAGTAATACTGATGAGGATCCTGAGACTGTCCACTGTATTTATAGCACACGTTCCCCCCTCCACTGCTATTTCCTTCGTAATACTTCCACTGTTGCTGTTTGAATTTATTGTTGTCCCAATAGTGAAGAACTAGAAAATTAGCTAATCGGTATGCGTTTTGTAGTGCACATTGTGTTACTGTGCGATAAGAGTGATCTGTTAAAGTACAAATAGGTCCATAATTAATTTGATGATCCTTGTCCATTCTTATGTCGAAAACATCGTGATATGTGTATTGTTGTATCCATTGTCTTTTTTCCGATCCTCTTGTATAAATATGGGAAAACTTGTTAGAAAAATGATACATGATATTGTTCAAGTGCTTATAGCTTATCAATCCTTCGTTCCACTGAATATGGTGAAAATGTTTAGTTATCCATTTGTTTGTTCTTCTTGCTTTGTCATTCAATTGGTTTACTGAAAATGGAGCTTCAAATATAAACGGGTATACGACATGTGTAATCAAATCTAAAATCACTAATTCTTTTATCACAAATTCATCTTTGTTATCACGAAATGCTTGAAATTCTATTACACAGGGTTTTATATCCATAATGTTTAACCCTATCTACACACCACCACGTATAGTGTTCAACTGAATTCACACCGCGCCTTGGTCACTCTTTTATACTGTTTTTCTTTAATTACACTTCTTGGGTTGCTGGTTCTTCTTGGTTTATAGTTTCATATTCTTCAACAGCTTCTATCGCTTCTATCGCTTCTTCATCAATTGATTCGAAGTTCCTTAACTGTCTCCACATACCAACTTCATGAGGCAATCTATTAAAAATAGATGTATCCACGTGTCCGTATAATATGGTGCTTTCCGGTTGTTTTTCCAGTGTATCAATTAAATACTCTTTGATGATTGAACTTGAGAATACAAGTTGTTTCATATATCTAGAGATAGGAGACGTTGCATGCATTAAAATGTAGAATTCTTCACGTGAGAGTAAAATTTTACTTTCATGTTGAGTTAAATCTCTAAATCGTACTTGTAGTGTTCCACGATTCTTTACTATGTCAATTTCATTGTCAGAATCCAAAAGTCGAATATTAGTTTTCCTTCCGCAAACATTAGTATTTAAGTAACATTCAATTAGATTTAAATGTTTTAGAAAAGATTCCCATGCCGTTTCAGAAAATATAACCATTTTTGTACCATGCTGCAAGATTACTGTAGGTGTATATTCCGAAGATTTCATTAGTCCAGCTGTTACACTTTTACCCAAACATAGTGAGATAGGATAGTAAATGCGTAGGAAAACTTCTTTCAAAATATTAATTGGGATTGTATCTTCATCTTTCCGCTTCCTTTTAGTGCCATTTTTTTTAGTTTTTTCTTCTTTTTCTTCCTTGTCCTCCTTGTCTTCTTGTTTTCGAAACTTTAAAAACTCTTCTATTTCATTGACGATTTCTTGATGGTTTTCTTGATCCAATAATGCTGCTTCCTCTGCATCCTTTTGTACGACTGATGGAGAACTCATTTTACTCATGATGTAGTGTAGGATGTTACCCATTCAACGAACGAGCAAAGACTGATTGGTGGTGTGCGAAGCTCCTCCTTTTATAGCCGACTGGTGGTTGTGGTGAAACTCATTTACAACACTGTTTTGACTAATCCCGTCAATGGTGTGTACGTTACAATTTTATCATGCAAAATTAAACAATATGCAGATGTTGCATCAGGAACGTTCTCTTCAAACTCCATTTCTATTTTTATATCCACACTTGATGACTTTACAGATTCGTTTTGTTTTGAACAATCTATTACAATTATTGGAGCTTTTGATTCGTACTGCTCGGGAGACAGTATCGGGGTGTTTGTTTTCCCGTAGTATGAACTTTGGAATCTAGCGTACATATCATACAAAACAGTGTACCTCTTCTTAGTGAAAGAAATATTAAAGTTGTCGTAAGGGAAAAATTGTGAATTAAGAAACACTTTACAATTTGTTAGTTTGCAATGATCGAAATGACCGGCATTAGCTAGTATATTATTCCTTTTTTTTGTTTGTAGTGCAAATATTACATATCTTGCTTTTTCCAAATGAGTAGATGTTTTTACAGTCCATGTATGTCTTTGTGTTTTAGGTAAAACTGGATATTCATGAAATTCCCAACTTCTGAATGGTATTACAATATCTCTATCTGATTTCAGTTGTCTCAACAGTGTTATTCTATGTTCGTCATTTAATCGCACATGTGGTACTCTCCAAACGATTTTGTCCAAAGTTAAATTCCAGTCTAAATTTGCATCAGTGGTTCCAGTTGCTGCGCAAATAGTATCCTTATCATTTGATGATCTTAATAACACTAATTCCTGTTTCACATTTATTATTACTCTTCTGTAATCTTCAGCAAAGCCTAGAAATAATTTCAATGGTATGTAGAAATCAAAGTTCCCTGCAGAATCAGGGGTGATTGTGTCGTTATCGGGTGCAACCCATCCTCCAATTCTTAACAAATTCTTCTCGTTTTGTGTCAAAGATGCTAATCCTTTTAATGTGCTTGTTAAACCTACTTTCTTTGTAGAATCCACAGTTACTCCAGATATTTCATATCTAATTTCATCAAATAAAAATGCCATTGGATTATTGATAAAAGGAACGGTGGTTCCAGCTGTTCCATCTTTTTTTGTTACTCTTCCTTCAATATATAGATAACTTTCGCACGGAAGAGTGTAAATATCCTGTTGTTGTATAGGAATTCTAATTTCATCATTATTATTCAATTTTGACGAAGCGTAGGGGTTGTGCGTGTGATACTCCTTTTCCCATAAAGTCTCGTCGAATGTCGGTCCTTGTGCTATATCCAGTATTTCCATTTTCAATGAGTTTTAATCCAATATCCTGTAAAAACCGAATGTTTTCAGTAGTTAATCCTTTTGCAGATGATGAGCTAGTTAGGTGTTTACCCGACAACTCTCTCTTCTTGAATGACAATCCCATGGTTTAGGTTGATGCTTTTATGTGAATCCTGATCGTAATACGTTCTTCTCTGAAGTCTATGAGGTTTCCGTCTTGATCTAGTATGTTCAACACGATGTCTGAAACCACACTGGTGTTTAAGGGAAGGTACACCAAGTTTTGTGGCTTTTCCACAATCTTAAAACCTGGGGCGACTGTCGGATAGAATGTGTGCAATATATGACTATTCTCTCCATCTCTGTATGATCCTTGTATAATGTTACATGTAATGTCTATCGTATTAACTTTCAGTATTGTTACAGTTTTATCACCAGAATAGGTCTTTTTAGGTTCTAGTATTGGAGTTGTTTCAGAAAATCCCAATAATCCTCCAATTGAATGTTTTTGAGTAAAATCAATATAATAGGAAGAAGTTATTTCAGCTTTCATGGTATTGTTATTTCCTCTTATTGTTATATATTCTTTTTCTGATTCCTTTTGAACAAGTTCGTTAAGTTCTTCGTTTTTCATTTGTTTTTGTATAAATTCGTTAATATGGTCTATTTCGTAAGATCCTGTCGGTAAACTAATTTCTTTCATTGGTGTTAATTCTCCCAAATTATTTTTGCTTTTGTAATAGTGTAATTTGTTATTGACTCCTTCAGAAATATTTGGAATAGAATTGTATGTTGTTAAATCCAATAATGCAGCTTCCCATAATCTTCCTTTTTGCAATCGTAGAGCTGGAAATAGAATACTGCGCAGAGTTGATGAAGTGCCGGTCAATGAGACCGTATAGGAAGACATCTTAAAGTTGACTAACGCTTCTAGCTAAAAAATCTAAACATAAGTGTCCGCAAATTGTTGTATTGTCAGGTTGTTCTCTGTTATAGTTGTAAAATACTTGTTTTGCTGTGCGAAAGTAACGTTGAAGCTCTTTAGGTGGTGGCATATTACCGTAACTATCGAAATAATAAATAATTCGATCAAGTTTTTTATAACATATCCAATGAGTGCCAGGACCTTCACTGTTTTCTAAATTAACTATTCCAGTCTCATTTTTCCATATTTTACCGGGCAATGCATCTTTCATAAACACTCCTCTAAAAAATGGTATTTTCATACAAGAAGCGTATATAATTAATTCTTTATTCGTCAACTCTTTGTTTGGAATTAGTATTTGTTTTTTCTTGTTTAATACACACGGTATGGTCTTAAGTATAATCCTCCTCCTTTTTTTATCATTGACCATATTGTTGGTTTCTTGTTTTTTTTATTTTGATTATTCCTTCTTTTCCTTTTAATACTACCTCCTTGCTTTTTAACCGTTCGTTTTCGGCCTTTCCTCCTCTTTCCTCCTCCAAACGTAGTTTTTGTCTTCATTGCTGCTGTTACTGCCAAAGCTGCTGCTTTTTCACCAAAACTTGCGTCACTAGATTTTACTCTTTGCCAAGCCTTTTCAGCAAGCGCTCTATCCGCTATGGATCTATTTTTTGTATCTGCAAACTTTGAATATGCTATATCGTGCTGTTTGCAAGCTTGATCTAGTTTATTTATTCCAGAATCTCCTCTTTCCAGACGTTTTTTCAATTTTGTTCCAGGTCCACAGTATTGATATCCTCCAGGCAAATGCAGTTCTACTGGTAGTAAATCTATTGTTTTGTTAACAATTGCTCCAATTGGTTTAGATAATAGAGAAACTGCTGATGATGTCAATCCTCTTCCTCTCTTCAAGCTCTCTATATCACGACTGATGTGCTTAACCTTTAACATCTCTATTTATAGGGGAATGTACCCACATCGGCTTCACTCCTCAAGTGTTTGACAATGAATGTTTCATTTACGAATTGATTTCTTATTATGTACCTTTATCAATCCATATTATACTTTTTTGTATTTTCATCTTCTTTGTTATATTTTGAATATGTTGTATCATTACGTCATGTGTGTACTTCTTCATTTTGATCATCTTTTATTAACACTTGCTTTTTTATATTATCTTTCATCTAATCCAAAGTCACCGCTTCGTGAGGTAAAACTGCATTGTAAACATTTTTCTAATGGTGAAATCTTTCTACAGGTTTAGTTCTAAGCATCTTTGTTCTGCTAGACATAAAATATTGCTTCATAATAACCCTATCAATCCATTGATCTCTTTGATCTGGATGCACTTTGTTATGTCCTGGATATGCTGGTATCATATTGTGAAAATCAAACATTACAGTACCCAAAAGTCTAGCAAGATAGTTTACATTGACAGCATTATCCATTTGTTGTGGATCTTCAAGATTTGTAATTCTTTTATTATTACATGTGTATATTTCTTCATTTTGTTCATCTTTTATTATACACTGGCTTTTTATATGATCTTTCATCTGATCCAAAGTTACCGCTTCGTGAGGTAAAACTGCATTATGAACATTTGCTAATGGTAAGTTTTTACAATCAAAAGTGGTGGTCTTTATATTATTATGTTTATATTCATCGGTTATTACAGGAACTTGTTTAAAAACTACCACATCTTCAGGATTTACTCCACCTTTTACATTAGTTATCTTTTTGTTCTCAGCATGCCAATTTCCATTCTTTTGTAACATGATTTGACTTACAGTGGCAGCATCTGTTGGTTTTAATCCTTCTTTAACCTTATGTAATATTTTACCTTTGCAATCAATTTGTTCACTATCGTGAATAATACAATTATCTTTAACATATTTGAGGTTAACTGCATCCGAATCTTCTTTAGGGTATCCTATATCATTTATAACAAAGTTATAAAAAGAGAATCTATCTTCTTTTCTTTCAGGGATTATAGAATGTAAATATCCTTTATTGACTGAATCTTGACTATCGACAGGATCAGCTAAGTTTGTAACTCTTCTGTTTTTAACATCGTAAACTTCATTATTAACTTGTAAAGTATTTGACAGTTTTGAAAGTAAATAATCTTTGGTGACGGAATCGGAGTTTTCTATTGGTTCACCAACATTTGTTATTCTATGAGACTTGGCATTATAAGAGTCGTTTTGAAGTTGTAAGCTCAACAATTTTTCACTTTTTAAAGTTTTCAAATTTATTGCATCATTATCATCTTCTGGATCTTTTACAAACTTCAATCGTTTGCTGCTTATGTTATAATCTCCTTCAGCTGTTAATGGTAAACTATATCTTTTACCATTGGGTTTTGGTTTTTCTCCAAAATTGGAATACCTTCCAAACTTGTCCACGCTCATGATTCAACTGAGTTCCCTCGATTCTTGTCCTCCTTTTATATGCGATGATTAAGCAATAATCCTTCGATTTCGTAGTTCATCGATTAAAGCTACCCATTCATTGTCCAATCCGGTATGACCGGCTTCCATGGCTTCATGTAATAATCTCATTCGATCAACCAGCTTATTGACATCATTATAATATATTATGTTGGTATTGTATAGACTTTTTAATAATCCTTTCCCTGAAGATGTAGGTTCGTTGGTTCTTGGTCTTTTGTGTAACACATTTAATTCAGCTGTAGATATAGCTCTTCTTTTAAGTTGAGATTTTTTCACTTGTGTTGGAAAAAGATCAGCTATGACACTTGTGTATTTTATTGATCGATTTCGATAAATGGGCAAATCTTTGGAATACTGCTTTTTATGTGCATTTGTATCATTTAGTATATTTTTAAACACTGATAGGTCTTTTTTGGTATATTTACCAGGTTTGTTTTTAAAAATAAGTTCAAACAGTCCTGTTGTACCTTTATATTTTTGGTTACCAATAAGGATGTTATCGTTTTCATCAATATCCAAATTACTGTCTCCAATCATAATACCATTGTCTTCTAGTCTAGCTCCATAAATATGATATCTTCGATTAGCCTGTGTTGAATGTAACATCTTTAATAAATATTTTCTGCCCAAATTCCCTTTGAATGCTATGTTTGTGCTTAATGTACTTAGATTTGTAGGATTAGTAGATCCTTCTTCTTGACCTGCGGAAAATCCTTCTTTTTCTCTTGAATCTTCAGTTTCTTCAGTTTCTTCTGTTTCTTCACTTTCTTCACTTTCACCACTTTCTTCAGTTGATTGAAATTGTTTGTATTGTTCATAATCTCTTGATTCTTTTTCATACTTAGAAATCGGTAGAATAGCATCTCCTTCGAAAGGTTTTTCAATATTTTTTACTAATCTGTTTAAAGGATCAGTAACGGGTTTAAACGTTGATTCTATAAACTTTTCTCTTTCACTTATACCTAACTTCAGAGCTCTGTTTTTATGTCTAATAGAATCACTAAGTGATTTTATTTCTTTTAAGAGCTTTTCTTGACTTGCCATGTTTACAGTACGAAGTGTTGATTTGAAATAGTGATATTTAGTGAAGCAGAACGTATTTATCAAACCCTATTCTATATCGTCCGTCTTTTATGGCTTGTTCTTTCATAATGACCAAAAATCCATACTTTTCTGCCCATGCTTTTCCACAAATTTGTTTAAACTTATCAAATGACATATCAGCATTTACATGATCGTTATATACGTGTTTCAGGTTGGTTTCATCTTGTTTGAACAAAATTATAACATTTGCATTATCTCTGATAAGCTGCTTTGGAATTTTACTGTATGTTTGTCCTATATATATGCTGTCGATATTATTATGTCTTCCCATGGCGAAATAGTTCCTAATAGTATCATGATTTTCACACGAAACGTCATCAAATAGAAATACTGAATATGGTTTAGCTTGGTTTGGTTGCAAAACTTTATCACTGGCGTTAAATTTATAAAGGTTAACACCTGACACCTTCGATATGATTTTCTCCAACAATTGATACTTTGGCTGATGTAGTGACTTTGAAAAAATATATAAGTTATTAAACCTCAATCCTTTAGGATTTGTAATCAAATTAAATACGACATTAGTTTTTCCACAGTTTGAAGGACCACTTATAATACATCTGACTGTGTTTGGAAGTAAACTTCCATGTTTGCCAGTGTTGATTGTGTCGTTATCAACAGTGTAATCATCAATATTACTAATGTTGAATTGATCTTTATGACAAACAATCTCCATCTTATTCGAAATCCAATAGTACAATGAGCTGTTCCCGTTAAATTAGGTCTTTTATAGGTATCCAAGAATCTTCTGTTTTGTTAAAACCTAACCATCGTACTTTAACTTGGTCTTTTTTCCTTTGTAACACTTTTTCAACAAGATATACATCACCTACTGTAGATTTTAATAGTTCATGTCCGTAGAACGCACCTTGTAACAAATTGCCTTTATTATCCTTTAATATGTATGTTTCTGGTATAGTTGGTTGCACTTTGTATATGGTAAATACTTCATTTGTCCAATTAGGTAGATATTTTTTAGTAAATATCGTTGTATACTTACTTATTCGAACTTTATCATTTACATTGAATTTTCTAGGCTTCTTTATTTCAACCTTAGGTTTTGTATTGTGCTTTATTCTTTTTAATACAAGTTTAGCATTTTTACTGTTTACTTCATTTGGTGTCATCCCAATAGTTCTGTGAAACCTGTTGTTGTAATCACTTATTAACTTTGGTAAAATATCAATCCATAAGTAGGTTCCTCTGTTTGAAAACATTTTATACATCGCTCCTTTTAACGTTCTATTAAATCTTTCAATTATAGCCGCTTTTTTTTCAGATTTGGTTGAGTAGTGGTTTATGTTGTATTTTTCCATTAACTTTGAAAAACTTTTATTAAAGTATTCTTTGCCATCATCAGTTTGTAAATGTTTCATTTTGTTTTTATCTCTCTTTATAGCGATTTCCATGGCTTGTGTTACGCTTTTACCAGTTTTATCCTTTAATGGTAATGCATCTGCAACTTTGGTAAAACAGTTAATCACTGTAAGTATATAATGATGTCCTTTATTTATTTTACTATATGGTCGCATTTCAATCAAATCTGCTTGATACAAATCATTTATTCCTTTAACAGTTGTATTTCTTCTTGGAAAGTTTACTCTTGCAGGTTTGTGTAGCTCATTTACAATGTTTTCTTTAAAAGCCATTATGTTGTTTTCACTGTCAATGTTGGCAAAGTAATGATTTTCATTTTTTCTTGCATCTCCTTATATAGGTCAAGGTCATTCTAACCTTGTGTAAAAAAGGGGGAACACAGCGGACAATGCTGTGTTCCCCCAATTTTACGGAAAGGAGAAAGGATAAGTGGTGTAGGACGATGAAAAGGTAATTAGTCGATAGGGTTAAGGGAATAGTGACCAAATGGAAGTGTGTGGATCCGGTCTGGTAGGATGTGTCGTTTGTCATCGTTGCAGGAGAGCGCCTTCTTAACTTCTGTCACGCTGTACAGTTGATGATTATAACTCCTGATTGTGTTGAAGTGTGCAGTTATAACTTTATCTTCATACAACACTTGCTTGTAGTCTTCAAAAAGTACATTTTTCTTCAAATACAAATTCTTTACGCCTTTTGCCTTTTTTATAATGTTGTCATCATGTAGTTTCACAGCATACAATTTTGATATAAGTGCTACGATTTCTTCAAGTAACACTCCGTTAGCCTCATCTTTAAATTTCCCTAATACTTTCTTGTTTCTGTCCTGATCGTAGTTCGGATGATCTTTAGGATAGTCAGAAAAATCAAATTCATCTTTATATACAAATGTGCGAAGATCTCTATACATATCTTGAGTAATTATCTTGTAAATAAAAGCATCTGTATCCATGTAAGTTATAACTATGTTCTCTCTTCCATAATGTGCAACCATCTTGTTGTAGTGAAAATCATACATGTGCGTTTTTGATATATCTAATATTGACATTCCTATATACAAAGGTCGATCCATTTTTATACTAGTTTTCTTCATAGATACGGCAACAAGGTTTTCATTAATGATTACTGATGATCCAAAGTTGGGCTTCTGTACAAGTTTCTCCAATTTCCTAGCATCTGTTACAAGTTTTACATTTTTGTGTTTCCTTTTATTTTCCAGAGTTTTACCGAATATGGCATTATTCATTAATTTAAAAAAGTCCTTCTGAAAGGCTGACGTTGCTGCTGCTCTTCTTGTAGTGTTGGAATCGATGTAGGGTTTCAGCCAGCAAGATTGAGAAAATTCCAAAACTCTGTGTACTTTGGTTAGACGAAGACCTAATTCAAGTGCTTGTTGTACAATCCAAAAGTGCGCTACATATCTTTGCTTGTGATTTAAATTCATAATTAATTTAGGATGTTTTCCAGTTGGTGAAATTTCAGTTTTTGGTAAAAGAGGAAGATCGTAGTGAAGGTCGTGTAGATGTTCTGGGTATTCGAAATCGCAGTCTAATATATATCCTTTGTCACCATGTTTTGGAATTTGAACAATATCTCCAATTGACTCTGGGTCTATCCATTTAAAGTTATCATATGGAAGGGGGTTGGACATTGCCCATCCATACAAATTGTTTGCATCAAAATACCCAAGATAAACTGATGGTTCTTGCTGGTTGTAGTTTGGCAGATCTTTATTGTTGGCTTTTACATGTCTTACAACGCTTTGAGTCAATCCTCCTCTGACACCGGACTCAACCATCAGCACCATATCAATATCTGTTAAAAGTTGAAGTTTGCAATTGGTTTCTTTTAACATAGCCTGCCAAGCTAATCCTGGAGAGGTGTAAGAATGAAGAGGGTCTAATCCGTATGCTTCTAAACAGGTGTTTCTGAATTCTTCCATCACATCACAAAGCAAAGTAACATCGAGTTTAACATAAAAATCTGAATAATCCCCTAATGTTTCCATATCAAGTTCGTTCCAAACTCTGCATGCATGTTGGTAATCTTCTGGTGATATTTCTGAATTGTTCAGCTTGTTGGTAAAGGCTTCTGGTGGAGGAAGTGATGTCTCGTCAAATCTGTGCAATCCATCGATGTAATCATAGGGGAAGACTCCTTTTCGAAGAACTAAATCCAATTTGTTGTTTTCTACTATTTTACTTGTTTCTGTTAAATTTTCTCTTGTCAAATTTTCTGATAGTTTCATAAGACTAGAAGGCATAAATCTGTAGGAGTCAAGAAATCTGAGTTTCATTTTACCAACCATTTTTGAAAAACTAATAAACCGTTCCATCGTTACGGCTAATACATCAATTTTGCCATTGTCCCTTCCTAATTCAGGTATTATAAAATGTCCATCATAGCCGCTTAAGTTGTGCATTACAATTGGAATATAGTTAGGAATTTTATAGTTTAAGTTACAAGCGTTACACGCAGCACCTCGGTAGCTTCCAGTCAGATGGTCGTGGTCATGCACTTTATGATTATCCGCTGTAAATGATTTCTTGCACAGATAACATGAAGTTGATAAATCGTATTCTTGAACTTCAACGGGTGACATAGGTGTCATATGTTTTACCTGTGCATACATTGCCTCTACTTTTTCAGCTATATAGTAAAGCTCGTCAACAAAAAGTTTAGCTGCATCTTCACCACGATACACTTTTGGTTCAGCTGTCAGTCCATAATCTTGTAAATATTCTTCGGAAAGCGTTGACTTGATGAGTAGACAAAAACTGTTGGGTGAATGTAGTTGGTACTTGTTTCTTCTTGATGTGTCGTCCTCTTGATGTTCCAACGGTAGTAGAGTAGATTCAAAATCGGCATACACGACAATAGGAATTCTATATTGATGAACTACATTATTAAACTGTACAAATGCTCTATCAGCTGGTGGTAGGTTAATCTTAACTTCTTCATTTCCATTGCATAACCTTTTATGTTCCAACAACCATTCAGAACCTCCTCTTCTTAAAGGTTTGTTCACATGACAAAAACATCTTTTACAAATTGTTTTACTTTCTTTAAACTTTGACACTTGTAATGAAAGGAGTCTGTTAAAATTCTTAATATATACATAGTGTGATATTTCACCTTTGGTGATTAATAACAAGTCTGTGTGATTATTTAGTTCCTGTGCACTTATACGTAGAGGATATACATTGTTTGATGAATCTAAACCATATATATTTACAGAAGCAGTTGGGTTTTGTTTTTCAAACTTGGTGATATCTTTGATTTTTACAGGGTAGCTCATTCCTTGAAAATTATAATAGTGCTGCACTTCTTCATATTCTCTTCCTACTCTTTCTGGATGATTGTTTTTGATATATTTTACCAACATTGAATATTTAAAACATTCAGTATCATCATTTTGTACATTAACACAAGATTTAGTATCATTAATTTTCTTGGGTAGAGGAATATAGCTACTTCCTCTCATTCCATATCCATGTTTATGCACTCTTACATCCAAACCTGATATGCTCAATACAGTCCATCCTGATCCTCTGCCTTCATGTTCTTGCAATTTTGTCAAAAGTTCTTCAAAACATTCATCCACAATTGATTCAATATCTGAGGCAAACATAATGGTTCTGTTTTTTGTTAAAAATCCTCTAGGTGATGTTTCATTTTGCATATTGATAAATATAACATCCAGCAATAGTCCAAACTTTATAAAATTTAATCTTTGTAATTCATTTTGTAGCGTTTCAATTACTAGTCCTTTTGCACTAAACATAAATTCTTCCAGTTTTAATGTAGCATTGTCAATTTTAAAATGTGTTACCACTTTACCCGGTAGAGCATGAGCGTGTAGTTCCACAATTGTTGGAGATGCATCAGTTGAAGGTGAAGTTGGGCGTTTGGGTGCATAATGAATAACACTTGGTCTTGAAGTTGATGGTTTCGGTTCTTCTTCTCCTGGATTTCTTGAAGTAGATGGTTTGGGTTCTTCCTCTTCTCCTTGTCCTATTTGATTTAATTCTTCAATCAAGTCTTGATATCCTTCCAATTCCTCTTCATTTGTAGGATGATCGACTATTTCATGAAGTAGAAGATCTATTTCATCCTCGAATGTGGCTTGACAAATGGCGCAGCGTAGCATGGAAGTAGATGGTTTTGGTTCTTCTTCTCCTCGATCTCTTGAAGTAGATGGTTTGGGTTCTTCTTCTTCTTTTTGTCCTATTTTATACAATTCTTCAATCAAGTCTTGATATCCTTCTAATTCCTCTGCATTTGTAGGATGATCGACTATTTCATGAAGTACAAGATCTATTTCATCCTCGAATTCGGCTTGACAAATGGCGCAGCGTAGCATGTTGTAGATGTTCTCTATTCAAGAAGCAGCAACATACTGATGAAAGGTGTGAACATCCACCCCTATTTATACCATTTCCTTCCCTCTCTCCCCTCTACTACTACTATGAAATTAATGACATCACCCCATTTCTCAATTTCTTTATAATCTAACGTAAATACAGGCTATTCTTCAACTTTCAAACATATTTATAGAAAAACAAGGTATTTTATTTTTTACTAACTATTCCTGTTTAGTAGGTCAAGGTCATTGCAGGATAATAAAAAAATGTGTGAACAATTCGTTTAGTTCTGAAACACGTTTTTACACATGTTATACCAGAACTAAATAAATTGGTCAGACATTTTTTTATTCAAAATTTGGAAAAAAGTTATTTACTGTTCAAATCTTGGAAAAGCCCCAATTTACTGTGTTATAGTCTTGGAAATTGAAGATTTCCAAGACAAACCCAACCTACCCACGTCCCATTTTTTTATTTGTTAGTACTCTTCATCAATTTCACGATCCAATAACTCCATCATTTCCGACAGAATTCGCTCTTCCATTTCACCATTCATTAATTGTATCATGTCCGACAGCATTTTTTCATCATCATCTTCTTTTAATTTTTCAACGTGGTTATCAATTATAGTACTAGCTTCTTTCATTTCTCCCACAGTCCTCATTCTTGCTTCTTCAACTTCCTTTCCTAAAAACCTTATTCTTTCAATTGATAAATTTATAATTTGAAGTTTAGATGTTCCTTTTTTAGCTTTGAGTATGGTTCTCAATACCTCAAATGTTTCATTTAGCTTCATCACCCTCCTTCTTTCTCTTTCATTATGTCTAATCTTTTGTTTATCCATCTTGACTAAACTTGCGTTTGCGAGTTCCAAAAATAAGAATGTTTAATGCAGGATGTCAAACCTCTTTTATACCTCCATATAGTAGTGGGGGGTAGACCACTCCCCACTTTACTTTATAGTAGTGGGGGAAATGGGTAACATTTTCTTTTATTGTTGAACCATGGAATTTTTAAATTCTTTAAGTAGGTCAAGGTCATTGTCAAATAATAAAAAAATGTGTGAACAATTTATTTAACCCAGCAACATGTTTTCTTAAACATGATAAACCAGAATTAAACAAATTGCTCAGACATTTTTTTCAAAATTTTGAAAAAGCCGATTTACTGTGTCTTTTATGATTTTATGATTATCAGGATTTAAAAGAAATTAAATGTTTCAAAGATTAAAAATTTAGAAATAGAAAATTTACTGTATTTGTTTTGGAAATTGATGATTTGCAAAACAAACTCCCAACCCACCCTCTCATTATAATTTTTGTACACTATCAGAGTCAGAGTCAGAGTCGGAGTCAGAGTCAAACAATCGTCTTCTACTTCTAAACATTGCACTAAACATTATATGACTTGTTGTAGGTGTTTCCCTTAGCTGAACAAGTTTCTCCGAGCATACCATCTCTTCAGTAGATGATGAATCTTCAACAAGTGGAAAACTTCTATCTTCTTCATCTAACTCTTCATCAGTCAATACTTCCAAATTTTCATCACCATCCGATTCCAACTCTTCTTCGGATAAAGATTCTTCCTCCAAGTCTATGTCTTCTTCCTCTGAACCAGCTTCAAAACAATGTTTTCCAATAAGGTTTTTAAAAAAGAAGTTGTCGGGAAAATATTGTCCACAGGAGACATAATGTACAAGAGTGGTAAATCTGAAGTAACTGATTGTACCTCAGCAAACATGTTATATAGACAAACCCCCACCATTTACCTTTACCCCCACCCTTAACCTTTACTCCATTTTGTTTTTAGTTATTGCGGTCTGGTTTTATGTAGAATGTGGCAGTCACAATATACCCTTTTTCTAACATTTCCACTAGCCTTCGAATTATTTTATTAAATCGTACATCAGTTAATTCTAGTTTCAACCCGTTTGCTTCTGAGTTCCAGATGTTTCTCTCTTCCTTCCACAAAGTAAAATGACATGTCACACTATGATTTAAATATTTTTCTAAACTTCCCC